>NW_019384326.1:1107136-1114469 GCF_000671375.1 Centruroides sculpturatus
TGTCTGATTGTAGACAAGCACAAACAACTGCAATGCATCTTTGTCCACTATCAGAGACAGATGGAAGCCTCAGTACAGTATCCTATCTCTTCTCATACCATTGGCAGAGAACTAGAAATAAATTTGTTTGCATAGAAACTGCTATGTCCTGCCATTAGCACTCCAACACTTGGTTTTGTTTGCAATGGAGCCATAATAGAGAAGCATGGGCTACTAAAGTGGCAGCATGTCATCTTTAGCATTGAGTTCTGTTTAGGAGCAGACAACTACCATGCAGTAGTGGATCCAGAAGTTCCAAAGAGGAGGATAATTCAAATTTAAAAATATTTGAATAATTAATAAATACCTTTTATTAACAAACAGAAAGACAAAGAAAGAAGGATGATGAAGAAGGAGGAAGATGGGAAAGAAGAAAGAGAAAAAAAGAAAAAAATAGGAAGATAAACAAAGAAGAATGAAGATGAAGAAAAAAATGAGAGGAAATTAAGAAAGAAGAATGTAGAAAAAAGACGAGGAAGATAAAGATGATGACGACGATAGTATAAGAAGAAAGAGAGAAAAGAAGTAGAAGAAGGAAGAAAAATTTATGTTACTAAACAATTCAGAACTTAGCTACTGAAAACATAGATGTTACATGATGATAAATCATCGTCATAAGTCATACTCTTAAAATTATATAGCGAAGTTGTTCCCATCTTTCTAAGAAAACTATTTTATCTGGAAGGTATTTAATAATCTATCAATCTGAAGACGTCTTGTAATAAAGCAACATTCGCTTGTAATTTATTGACAGGTTAATAACTTTGTAATTTATGATCACTAAATTCTTGAACAGTTCAATCTGTCATTTTCATTAAAGGTAAATTGCCAATAAAAATTTTTCATTCTTACTCTACAGAAATCGTTTTATAAATAAAAAATTTCAAAAATAAACAATAAAAAACTTTTTTAAAAATTAATTTATTGCTTCTTTTATACTTTTATAGATATTTTTTGAGGTTTTTTTTAGTAACTTTTTCGATAATTTAGCGCCTTTTAAACAATACTTTAAGTATTATTTTTGTGTAGAATTGTTGTTAAAAATATAAAAATCATTTGTAAAAAGTTACATTTTATTTTTATTTATTAATTTAAAAAAATATTTTCCCATAACTTTAGTTTCTTTTAATTAAATTTATTGATTTCTTTTAATTGCTGATAATGTTTTTATGTATTATTATTGCTGAATAATGTTTAGTAAGTAAAGGAAAATTATTTTCATGTTAACTTAGTTGTAATAACAGAAAATTATATAAATATTAATTAAATTATAAACTAAAAGTTGCTTTTAAATATTATAAACTATTATAAAATTTTGCTATTTATTGCCATAAACCATCACAGAATTTTGGTTATTTATCATCACATACCATCGCAGAATTTTAGCTATTTATCAACATAAACGATCACAAAATTTTGTCTATTTATCATCATAAACATCATAAAATTTGGCTATTTAACGTCATAAATATCACATATTTTGCCTATTATTATTCACCATACAACATCATAGAATTTTGGCTATTTCTCAGCATAAATCATTACAAACTTTAGCTATTTATCAGCATAAACATTATAAAATTTGGCTATTTAAAACCATAAATATCATACATTTTCGCCATTTACCACCTTAAACTATTACAGAACGTTCCTTCTAAAAATCAGCATAAGACTACACTAATTAGCATAAAGATATCGAATAAAATTACGCAAATAATACGAATTAAATCAACTCTAACCAAACGTACTCAATTTCTTAGTCTTTTTTTTATATCTTAAATTATATTATTCGCAATTTTAAAAAAAAAGTAAGAAGTAATTTTGTCTTTGAACATTGATAAGTCATTTAAAAATTCGTGTTAAGCAAGAAAGAATTTTTTAAAAAAAGAAATTGTATAAGTATGTTAAGGTATTTTTTGAAAAATAGATACGTCAGAATTACAGGAATTACCATCAATTTTCACATAAAGAACATCTGGTTATTCTCTGATAGATAAGCTGTGACACTTTATCTATGCTGAGTCGTAGATTTGTTGGTTATAACATGTGAAAGACCCTTCGCCTTCACTGAGTAATGATATGTGTAAAGGCCCTCCTCTTTTCAAAATAATAATATATGAGACTTTATGCTATAGACTCATAAAGCGATATCCTTAGCTATAGACTCATGAAACGAGGCCCTAAGCTGAACACTCAAAATGAGAGGCCTTAAGCTGCAACTTGGTTTAGCTTATATTCAAATCAGGCTTCAAATCAGGCAATACTTTTTATTGAAAAATAAGTCAGAATTCAATGTATTTTCCGATTTTTATATTAAAACTTTTGTCTATTTTATATATACATATATTTTTTTATTTCTCTTTTGTACGCACTTTACTTACACGGTGACTGAAAAATTGCATATGTTAGAGTTGAACCTGTGAACAACGGCCACTGACGGGAACATAAAAATTGGCCGTTGTTTGGAGATTATTTCATATGCATTTCACGAAACTACCGTTTCATTTCTTTCTAGATGTACAGTACTTTCTCGTTACCTTTTCAATTATTTAACTGCATTTTAATTTATTTTTACTCCACAATTACAACATTCTGTTTCATTTATTCTATACCATTTCCTCTTATTCTCTGTTCCATTTTCACGTTTTATCTTACTGTATTTCTTTCAATTAACTCTATACATTAAGCCATCTAATTCTATTCTATTTTACTTACTCGACATAATTTCGCCTTACTCGTGTTCCACTTTATATTATTTCAATTGAAACACTTAGAACTTTCTCCTGTTTCATCTAATTCTTCTTCACTACATTTTTCAATTACTGATATTTAATTAATTTTTATCCAATTTTATCTTCATCGTCCTGTTTAACTCCATTGCTAAATAACATTTGTAGCTACTTTTAAAAACAAAGAATTGTATAATTTATCAAAACAATTTCTGGAAAAATTCTTGCAATTTTCTATACTAAAAATGGATCTAGAAGAAAAAGTAGAAATATGAAAAAAGGTGACAAAAGAGAAAAATGAGGATAATGAGGAAAGAANTCTGTAAATTCAATTTATTTTACATTTATTTATTATTAATCAAAAATTAATAAATTATTAATTTTCTAGGACCCATATGCAGGATCTAAAAGATGTAACAAGTAACGTTCACTATGAAAATTATAGATGCAGGAAATTAGCTGGTATTGGTGCTGATGGTAATCCCAAAATGACAAATAAGTATGTTGAATTAATATAAAAAAGTTTTTTTAGTTGTGTGAAGTTGTTACTTGATATATCAAAGTTTTGAAGTGAAAATATGAAGAAGAAGTATTTAATCTGTTCTGATGCCAAAGTGGTTTTGGAAAGAAAAGTTTTTAGTTTTATTATATGTGAAAAGTGTTGATCAATACTAAGTACAATTTGCAGAACAAACAACTTGAAACTATTGGGTCTCGATATTGCTATGTTTCTTGAACTTTATTCTTTATTTTCTAGAATTACTTTTATTTTTTTTTATTCTCTTCTTTATATTTTCTATATTTTACTTCTATTTTTCTTTAAATTTAGCCCATCTTGGAGATAACTAAAGCATTATAATGGAAGTATATAAATACATTGAGAATTAAGTGCATTAATACTGAGTATTTAAGAAAATTTTAGCAGTAAAATGGAGTTTTTAATAAAGAACACTGAGAGTGTCAAAGTAATAGAGTATTGAATAATGTATATAGTAGCATAGAGCATTAAATACAATCATAAATACGTTAGAATTAAGCACTCATAAAAACAATAAGAAGTAATAAAATGTGGTATTAACAGCATAGAAACAATATGAGATGTATAAATGTATATGAATATTAAAGAACATTTATGGAGCAATAAAAAAATAACACAGCTGTAAAGTATGTGGATATAAACTATACATTTGCATACTTTTAAAAAACGTAAAGGGAGGACATCATCCTTTACACTGCATTCCAATAATAAATATGTACTTTTAACTGTATGCAACTGTAGAAGATATCATTATTATTCACAGAAGTAATAAAATATATCTTTATACGTAGGTATTGATCGATATATCTGTATATTTTCTCAGCATTATCCTTTAATTCCAAATATATATTTCTCTGTATACTTTTTTATCCTTCATCTACGTCTTAAAAGTTGTATATAGAGGCGTATTACATGATTATATGCCTCTAAAGTATATATATTAATGAAGGGATATCTTAATATATTCCTTGATTAATTAAGATTTATATATCTTGTTTACGCTTTGTAGAATTTTGTATAGCAAATTTATATTTCAGCACCTATCAGGTAAAAAATGTATATAAACATAGGCAGTCTTTGGCAAACCTTGAAGATAGACTGCTGAATAGATTTGAAAGAATGTTTCAGTTATCTAAACGTTGATTGGTCGAGAATAAAGCGAGATTTGGCAAATTTCTACTTTCAACCAATCACTGTTTTGCTTATTTCTATTCAATTCCCCAAAAAGTTTTCGTTAATTAATCAATTTATTAAGATATTTTTACTTACTTTTTACATTTTTTCTGTAAATTCAATTTATTTTACATTTATTTATTATTATAAAATGTTAAAATAGTATTTATACAGTTAAAACAACTTTTTTTATTTAAATAAATTACGATTTTGTGTACAAATAAAGAATAATTTTAAAATAAATTAAAATCAAATTAAAGAAGAGAATTAAAGTTATTTTGAGATATTTTCGTTAGAAAAAATAACTCGGTTTCCACGTGTTAAGTAATTTCACGATGTGGTAGATCGCGATCTATTCGTTGGTTAGAACACTTTTAATCATCGCTATTTTTCATAAATTTATTCACATCAAAAATAACGATATTTCTAAAAGATCATAATTACTTCTAATTATTATTCATTTAAACGGACCATCTAATGCGAAATTAATTATTTCTTTAGAAAAGAATCGATATAAAAACTATCATATAAACCAAGATGATAATAACTTTCAGTATGTTAAATTCTTCAAAAAATTTTAATAAATCCTTTGCATCTTTATAATTTTCAAATATAAAATATGATACTAGACATATCCAAGTTTTTATTTCTTTTATTCTAATTAATATAACATAAACAGGAGATTTTACAGGACGAATTTTATCATAACTTACAACACAGGAATTGGCGCGGAGTGTATCAACTTATGGCTACATTTTATAAATTTTCAGCGACTTAACAACTTAAATACATTTTGAAATATTTATAGAGATAAAAATTGAAGTAAATTCATTCACTATTCAGTTCTATATTCATTCTTTCTTATAAATAATTAGGCAATTTCCAACATAAACATCGTTTCTGGCGCCTGAAAGTCTTATATTTGAAGCTATCAAACACAGAATTTGACCTATTTTTCTGGCATTATAGACTCCTTCTATATATATATTCAGTGGGGGGTTTTTTTTATAGAATTTCCTATAGAATTTTAATCACGTGAGTAAAAAAATTAAGTTATCTACTCGTATAGTAAAGGGTATATAATAATATATACATTACTTTGACGCTACATCACCATAAAATTTTTAAAATCAAAGAGGAGAAGAGAGAATGAAAAAACTGGGGGAGAACTGTTGAGAGAAAAGCAGCATTATTGATGACAATGCAGAAAAATTTTTGGGGGGTAAAGAAACGCTGGCATGCATTACTTTATGACAAAATCATCGTAAAATCAATTCTACGAGAGAAACCGATCAAGGGAGACCATTAAAATTGAAGTAAATATTTTAAAATGTTTTGTTACGAGTCGATTTTTTTTTTTCATTTTTTAAATCGAATTTCCTGTCTTTTGGTGTTTTATGTTATGAATATATATTTTTTATCATAATAATAGTAATATTGTTATTTTATTTTGAGTTTGTTTTTGTGTGAATGCGCTTTACTGTGACACTTTATCTATGCTGAGTCGTAGATTTGTTGGTTATAACATGTGAAAGACCCTTCGCCTTCACTGAGTAATGATATGTGTAAAGGCCCTCCTCTTTTCAAAATAATAATATATGAGACTTTATGCTATAGACTCATAAAGCGATATCCTTAGCTATAGACTCATGAAACGAGGCCCTAAGCTGAACACTCAAAATGAGAGGCCTTAAGCTGCAACTTGGTTTAGCTTATATTCAAATCAGGCTTCAAATCAGGCAATACTTTTTATTGAAAAATAAGTCAGAATTCAATGTATTTTCCGATTTTTATATTAAAACTTTTGTCTATTTTATATATACATATATTTTTTTATTTCTCTTTTGTACGCACTTTACTTACACGGTGACTGAAAAATTGCATATGTTAGAGTTGAACCTGTGAACAACGGCCACTGACGGGAACATAAAAATTGGCCGTTGTTTGGAGATTATTTCATATGCATTTCACGAAACTACCGTTTCATTTCTTTCTAGATGTACAGTACTTTCTCGTTACCTTTTCAATTATTTAACTGCATTTTAATTTATTTTTACTCCACAATTACAACATTCTGTTTCATTTATTCTATACCATTTCCTCTTATTCTCTGTTCCATTTTCACGTTTTATCTTACTGTATTTCTTTCAATTAACTCTATACATTAAGCCATCTAATTCTATTCTATTTTACTTACTCGACATAATTTCGCCTTACTCGTGTTCCACTTTATATTATTTCAATTGAAACACTTAGAACTTTCTCCTGTTTCATCTAATTCTTCTTCACTACATTTTTCAATTACTGATATTTAATTAATTTTTATCCAATTTTATCTTCATCGTCCTGTTTAACTCCATTGCTAAATAACATTTGTAGCTACTTTTAAAAACAAAGAATTGTATAATTTATCAAAACAATTTCTGGAAAAATTCTTGCAATTTTCTATACTAAAAATGGATCTAGAAGAAAAAGTAGAAATATGAAAAAAGGTGACAAAAGAGAAAAATGAGGATAATGAGGAAAGAAAAAAGAGGAAGATGAAGAGAAAAGTAGAAAGAAGAAGCTGAACAAAGAAGAAAATAGGAAATAAGTAAAATGAGAAAGATTAATAAAGAGGAAGGTGAAGAGAAAAGTAAAAAGAGAAAGACAAAGAAAGAAGGATGATGAAGAAGGAGGAAGATGGGAAAGAAGAAAAAGAAAAAAAGAAAAAAATAGGAAGATAAACAAAGAAGAATGAAGATGAAGAAAAAAATGAGAGGAAATTAAGAAAGAAGAATGTAGAAAAAAGACGAGGAAGATAAAGATGATGACGACGATAGTATAAGAAGAAAGAGAGAAAAGAAGTAGAAGA
>NW_019384326.1:1116781-1124634 GCF_000671375.1 Centruroides sculpturatus
AAATTTGATGCTGAAGAGCTGAGGCTGTCAAATTTGATGCTGAAGAGCTGAAACTGTGAAATTTGATGCTGAAGAGCTGAGGCTGTCAAATTTGATGCTGAAGAGCTGAAACTGTGAAATTTGATGCTGAAGAGCTGAGGCTGTCAAATTTGATGCTGAAGAGCTGAGGCTGTCAAATTTGATACTGAAGAGCTGAGGCTGTCAAATTTGATGCTGAAGAGCTGAGGCTGTCAAATTTGATGCTGAAGAGCTGAGGCTATGATGTTTAATACTAAAGAGGTGAGGCAGTGAAATTTGATACTAAAGAGGTAAGTCTTATGAAATTTGATAGTAGAATTTGTTATTAGAGGTAAACGAGGTAAAATTTATTACAAAAGTAAATCTTTTAAAAGTCTTTACTAAAATCTGGTATTAAAGAAGGAAATCTTTTATGAAAATTTGTTATTGAAGAAGAAAGTATTTAATAACCTGATTATGAAATGATTTAGACTGTGTTATTTATATTTATTAAATTTATTTAGCATTAAATATTATTAAAAACATCAAGAAGTGCTTAAAATTAATTTAATGTTAAAGTAATAAAGTGTTACTTCCTGTAATAATTAATTTTTAGTGTCTTATCAGTAAACAGCATTAAAAGTTTTGCTATTAAAAGGACTATACGATACTTCAAAGTAACAAAATATTATTTTCTAATGCATTTTATATAATAGTAATATTTTTAAAATAAATAAAACTTTATTTTATTAATAATAACGTTAACTAATTTTGTAATTTATGCTATTAAAATATCATATTATCTATTACTTTAAAAATAACATTGTAAATTTTAAATTGGTTTATACTATTAATGCAAGATGATATTTTAATGGGAATAAAATTTATTATTTAATTAATACGATATTTTAGCAAGTACCTTAAAAGTTTTTAAAAGAATTAGGTACTAACTCAGTAATGAGATAGGAATAGTAATTAATGTTTTAGTGTTCTGTTCTCATTCATTAAGCATAGTTATTACTCTTAATACTATAGAGTACACAAAATCTTTAAACATATATGATTAGTGTGTCGTATTTTATTCGTATTTGTTCTGTTATAGTGTTTTAACGTGTTGTAATGGCTGTAAAGAGGCATCACAACATGTTAAAACACTGTAACAATACTTGTACACTTCAAAACACTATTATAGCATACATGTTACAACACTAGTTATTACAACACTTATACACGTCACTGTATAAGTCATTACAACACTATTATAGCACTTATACAGTCATTATAATACTAATACGAATATAATATAAATTACTATCAATCTTGTTACTATAGTTGTATTCTTTTAGGAAATACTCTTTAATTGGGCTTGTTGTATGAGGATGCCATTATTATGCAACAAAACAAAGAATAAATAAATAATTAACGTTACTAAAGTAGTATCTAATTCATTGTATAATATCGAAATGTCATATTATAATGCATTAGTAACATGAAACTAGTAAATAACTATGTTACTAGTAAAGTAGTATAATAACAGATTGACACATAAATAATAATTATTATAACAGTTGTTAATCAATGTACTATACTTTAATTAATGTTCTAACAGTCGTACAATATACAGTATAATTACGTAGCATAATACTTAATAATAGAAATTATTGAGTGATAATTAGTGCAATACTACTATTTACTATGAGTATTGTATAAGCAATGTCAACCCTACTACGATAGTATTATGCTATTGATGCTACTCTGTTAAACATTTAATTATTCATGCTACTATGGTAATAATACGAAATTGTATTTTGGTATAAGATAGTACTTAAACAAGATATATATCTCGTTTTATAGTATGGTTATCACTAATAGAAACACTTAAATTTCATCCTTAAGTATGAAATAATGCTATTAATGTATGGTAGGAGGATTTGTTTGTATCTGACAATGGAGGGAGGATGATTCGTTTCTATCTGACGATGGGGAGGAAGACTGAGTCTTTGGTTAGGTAAGATCGCAGCTTTCGTTTGTGTTTTTCTTCAGTATCACAAAATTAAAGTGGATTAAACTTATGACCTGACGACATAATTAGGAGAGGGGATATTTAGATTTGTGGTGACGACAGAGTGATCAAAACATGGAAAATTTGAGAACGTAATTCTCCAACGGCCCTACCCACACGTCGAAAGAGAATCTTATTATCATCAACTAACTTATACACAGATTATTTAAATGTTTATCTTCAAAGAAGAAGAAGAAAAAGTCCCAAATGAATTAGTGGAAAACTTTTTTTCTATCTTCAATTTTTCGATTTATATCGTTGAAAAGTAATATAAAGGGAGAGTAGAATGATTTGTTGTTAAGGCGAAAAATTTCTACACCTCAGTTGTCATTGGAACCTTTGCTTCCATCTCCCAAACGTCATAAAAAGGCGAGCTTTATGGCGAATGTAACATTGGATTCATACTTGGAACGGGTTTATAAGTCAGGACACCTCATCCGCAAGGGAATGCCGAGTTGAATTCCATCTGGGACTAGACTCTTTCTACCTTTTTTTTTCTTTTCTTCCGCTTTCTTCTATCCTTGTACTGTAACCAAAGATATTTTTCTTCTTTCTGAGTTCGATCATGCGAAAGTTGTCCACACAATGTCGTGGATAGAGAGCAAAAGAATGTGAACTATAGCGTACAAATTGATATGACGTTTTTGTAAATATTTATAGAGTATAAATTTAAGTAATTCACCACTCTTTCTAGATATATAGGTTTAAAATAAGCTATAAAGGGGCTTTTCTTTTATATAATATTCTTGGTTGTAAAGTATTTTTATGATTTGTTCTATTTTCATATGTTGAACAGGCTTATATCGTTTTATTTCTCTTTATTTTTACCTCCTTCCTCCTCCTTTTATGTATTTCGAGAACTTTAAAATGGAAAATTGGTGTACATATTCTTGAGTTTTATTGCCGTTTTAACGCGTGTTTTATGTATGTAATTATCAGTTTATATGTTGGCATGCTTACGACTTATACAGGTTTATATTTAGCTACAGTTTACACGTACGAAAACATGTAAACTGTATTTGTACTGTTATCAGTAAATGTATACATCACATATGTTTAAATAGTGTACATATTTACATAATTAAACATGCTAAATTTATATTTATCTGCCTGATTATGACTCTGTTATAAGCAATTTAACAAGTATATGATATGTAAAATATATTTACAGCTATAAATATGGCAGCAGCTGTACAGCTACGTGAGTTATATCCAAATATACACTTTACTTATTTGTCTAGACAGGCGTTTATGAGTTATACATACCTTAAATATCTAAATATTGACGATTTATTAACGTATACATGCATTAATTCTAAGTACATACCTGAATATTTTACAGATTATATACAAGTTATTTATTGACCTGTTATGTATATCACGTTACGTATTTACTGACAACATAGCCACGTATGTAGATTTATATATATATCCGATATACTTTATAATCATAAACTGGTAAATTTCAGTTAAATTCCTCCTGTATCAGAAGGCTGTGTGTGTATCTAACAAGCTACGTACCCCATAAATCGTAATTCATGAGGTATGTAGCTTGTTAGATACACACACAGCCTCCTCTTGATATAGGGGATTTTATGTAATATGAACGTAGTATATTGATATAGACTGCTTATATACATTAATTATAAGCCTGTATAAGGAACCTGCCTAAGCCGGAAAAACATTTGGTACCGTGCAGTACCGTCTTAGGCAAGTTATATTGTATATCAATTAACATGCTTACTGATTCATAAACATTGATATTTCATGCTGCTTGAGATGTTATATCATGAAAATATCTTAATTTTTATCATTTTAACTAACTAAAATTCCTAAAATTAATCATAAAATATTAATTTTAGCCACGAATTATTCGTAAATAAACTTTGTTATCTCCTCTAGTAACATGTGATAAAGCTGTGTTATCTGAACTAATTAAAATAATACACCAGATAATCAGTTTTTAGATAATTTGATTGATATTTTGGCTAATAAATTTTAGATAAAGGAAGCAAATTAATTTAGAAAGTTAACAAATCGATAAGATTGACAGATAAAGTGGTTAAGTTTAATGTCTGCTGTCGTTCGCTCTGCTTAGATAATAATAGATAATTGCTAGATAAATTGTAAAGATAATTTTATCTAGATAGATAATTATACAAATTACCTATCTAGATCAATAGCTATCTAGATAGGAAATTTGCATAGTTAACTCTACGTTTAATATATAAATAAACGAATAATCGAAGAAATTATCACATAGATGAACGAATAATGGTAGAAATCATCTAGATAAGCGAGAAAAAAACAAATTTTTCCTACAGTTAATTATATTTTAAGTACTTATTAAAAATATTTACATGACTTTATTTACGTTTACTAAAAGTAAAATGTAGTGTAAATGAAACTTAGATTTTCCTTTCTTCTTAAAAAAAAAATTAAAGTAAGGAAGGGGGGAAAAGGGTTCAGACATTTATAACTTTGAAAATCAAAATGACTTAAAAGTTGTGCTTTGTTGAGGATAAATAGATTCAGTAAATTAGCTTTATCCTGTGGGAAAACGGTGTAGTGAAGTCCATCAAAATAATGAATGTGTTCAGCAGATGAAAGTCGAACAAGTTGTTATATACAAGATACAATAATGCTTTACCTAATAGAAACAAAGTAATTAAAGACATCTTTTTTAAAATAAACACGTTTTTATTTATTATAAACATTTTTTAATAAACATAATAAAGTAATAAACGTGNTTTTATTTTGAGTTTGTTTTTGTGTGAATGCGCTTTACTGTGACACTTTATCTATGCTGAGTCGTAGATTTGTTGGTTATAACATGTGAAAGACCCTTCGCCTTCACTGAGTAATGATATGTGTAAAGGCCCTCCTCTTTTCAAAATAATAATATATGAGACTTTATGCTATAGACTCATAAAGCGATATCCTTAGCTATAGACTCATGAAACGAGGCCCTAAGCTGAACACTCAAAATGAGAGGCCTTAAGCTGCAACTTGGTTTAGCTTATATTCAAATCAGGCTTCAAATCAGGCAATACTTTTTATTGAAAAATAAGTCAGAATTCAATGTATTTTCCGATTTTTATATTAAAACTTTTGTCTATTTTATATATACATATATTTTTTTATTTCTCTTTTGTACGCACTTTACTTACACGGTGACTGAAAAATTGCATATGTTAGAGTTGAACCTGTGAACAACGGCCACTGACGGGAACATAAAAATTGGCCGTTGTTTGGAGATTATTTCATATGCATTTCACGAAACTACCGTTTCATTTCTTTCTAGATGTACAGTACTTTCTCGTTACCTTTTCAATTATTTAACTGCATTTTAATTTATTTTTACTCCACAATTACAACATTCTGTTTCATTTATTCTATACCATTTCCTCTTATTCTCTGTTCCATTTTCACGTTTTATCTTACTGTATTTCTTTCAATTAACTCTATACATTAATCCATCTAATTCTATTCTATTTTACTTACTCGACATAATTTCGCCTTACTCGTGTTCCACTTTATATTATTTCAATTGAAACACTTAGAACTTTCTCCTGTTTCATCTAATTCTTCTTCACTACATTTTTCAATTACTGATATTTAATTAATTTTTATCCAATTTTATCTTCATCGTCCTGTTTAACTCCATTGCTAAATAACATTTGTAGCTACTTTTAAAAACAAAGAATTGTATAATTTATCAAAACAATTTCTGGAAAAATTCTTGCAATTTTCTATACTAAAAATGGATCTAGAAGAAAAAGTAGAAATATGAAAAAAGGTGACAAAAGAGAAAAATGAGGATAATGAGGAAAGAAAAAAGAGGAAGATGAAGAGAAAAGTAGAAAGAAGAAGCTGAACAAAGAAGAAAATAGGAAATAAGTAAAATGAGAAAGATTAATAAAGAGGAAAGTGAAGAGAAAAGTAAAAAGAGAAAGACAAAGAAAGAAGGATGATGAAGAAGGAGGAAGATGGGAAAGAAGAAAAAGAAAAAAAGAAAAAAATAGGAAGATAAACAAAGAAGAATGAAGATGAAGAAAAAAATGAGAGGAAATTAAGAAAGAAGAATGTAGAAAAAAGACGAGGAAGATAAAGATGATGACGACGATAGTATAAGAAGAAAGAGAGAAAAGAAGTAGAAGAAGGAAGAAAAATTTATGTTACTAAACAATTCAGAACTTAGCTACTGAAAACATAGATGTTACATGATGATAAATCATCGTCATAAGTCATACTCTTAAAATTATATAGCGAAGTTGTTCCCATCTTTCTAAGAAAACTATTTTATCTGGAAGGTATTTAATAATCTATCAATCTGAAGACGTCTTGTAATAAAGCAACATTCGCTTGTAATTTATTGACAGGTTAATAACTTTGTAATTTATGATCACTAAATTCTTGAACAGTTCAATCTGTCATTTTCATTAAAGGTAAATTGCCAATAAAAATTTTTCATTCTTACTCTACAGAAATCGTTTTATAAATAAAAAATTTCAAAAATAAACAATAAAAAACTTTTTTAAAAATTAATTTATTGCTTCTTTTATACTTTTATAGATATTTTTTGAGGTTTTTTTTAGTAACTTTTTCGATAATTTAGCGCCTTTTAAACAATACTTTAAGTATTATTTTTGTGTAGAATTGTTGTTAAAAATATAAAAATCATTTGTAAAAAGTTACATTTTATTTTTATTTATTAATTTAAAAAAATATTTTCCCATAACTTTAGTTTCTTTTAATTAAATTTATTGATTTCTTTTAATTGCTGATAATGTTTTTATGTATTATTATTGCTGAATAATGTTTAGTAAGTAAAGGAAAATTATTTTCATGTTAACTTAGTTGTAATAACAGAAAATTATATAAATATTAATTAAATTATAAACTAAAAGTTGCTTTTAAATATTATAAACTATTATAAAATTTTGCTATTTATTGCCATAAACCATCACAGAATTTTGGTTATTTATCATCACATACCATCGCAGAATTTTAGCTATTTATCAACATAAACGATCACAAAATTTTGTCTATTTATCATCATAAACATCATAAAATTTGGCTATTTAACGTCATAAATATCACATATTTTGCCTATTATTATTCACCATACAACATCATAGAATTTTGGCTATTTCTCAGCATAAATCATTACAAACTTTAGCTATTTATCAGCATAAACATTATAAAATTTGGCTATTTAAAACCATAAATATCATACATTTTCGCCATTTACCACCTTAAACTATTACAGAACGTTCCTTCTAAAAATCAGCATAAGACTACACTAATTAGCATAAAGATATCGAATAAAATTACGCAAATAATACGAATTAAATCAACTCTAACCAAACGTACTCAATTTCTTAGTCTTTTTTTTATATCTTAAATTATATTATTCGCAATTTTAAAAAAAAAGTAAGAAGTAATTTTGTCTTTGAACATTGATAAGTCATTTAAAAATTCGTGTTAAGCAAGAAAGAATTTTTTAAAAAAAGAAATTGTATAAGTATGTTAAGGTATTTTTTGAAAAATAGATACGTCAGAATTACAGGAATTACCATCAATTTTCACATAAAGAACATCTGGTTATTCTCTGATAGATAAGATTAAGTACTTGATAATATTTATAAAATATCTTAACTACATTGTCTCTTAATTCTTTACAACTACTACTTTTTTTTTCTTTCATTGGAATCAATAAAACTTTTATTCTAACCAACTAAAATTTATTTATAATTAAATAATTATTATTGAATATATTCATATATATATA
>NW_019384326.1:1125061-1140541 GCF_000671375.1 Centruroides sculpturatus
AAATTTGATGCTGAAGAGCTGAGGCTGTCAAATTTGATGCTGAAGAGCTGAAACTGTGAAATTTGATGCTGAAGAGCTGAGGCTGTCAAATTTGATGCTGAAGAGCTGAAACTGTGAAATTTGATGCTGAAGAGCTGAGGCTGTCAAATTTGATGCTGAAGAGCTGAGGCTGTCAAATTTGATACTGAAGAGCTGAGGCTGTCAAATTTGATGCTGAAGAGCTGAGGCTGTCAAATTTGATGCTGAAGAGCTGAGGCTATGATGTTTAATACTAAAGAGGTGAGGCAGTGAAATTTGATACTAAAGAGGTAAGTCTTATGAAATTTGATAGTAGAATTTGTTATTAGAGGTAAACGAGGTAAAATTTATTACAAAAGTAAATCTTTTAAAAGTCTTTACTAAAATCTGGTATTAAAGAAGGAAATCTTTTATGAAAATTTGTTATTGAAGAAGAAAGTATTTAATAACCTGATTATGAAATGATTTAGACTGTGTTATTTATATTTATTAAATTTATTTAGCATTAAATATTATTAAAAACATCAAGAAGTGCTTAAAATTAATTTAATGTTAAAGTAATAAAGTGTTACTTCCTGTAATAATTAATTTTTAGTGTCTTATCAGTAAACAGCATTAAAAGTTTTGCTATTAAAAGGACTATACGATACTTCAAAGTAACAAAATATTATTTTCTAATGCATTTTATATAATAGTAATATTTTTAAAATAAATAAAACTTTATTTTATTAATAATAACGTTAACTAATTTTGTAATTTATGCTATTAAAATATCATATTATCTATTACTTTAAAAATAACATTGTAAATTTTAAATTGGTTTATACTATTAATGCAAGATGATATTTTAATGGGAATAAAATTTATTATTTAATTAATACGATATTTTAGCAAGTACCTTAAAAGTTTTTAAAAGAATTAGGTACTAACTCAGTAATGAGATAGGAATAGTAATTAATGTTTTAGTGTTCTGTTCTCATTCATTAAGCATAGTTATTACTCTTAATACTATAGAGTACACAAAATCTTTAAACATATATGATTAGTGTGTCGTATTTTATTCGTATTTGTTCTGTTATAGTGTTTTAACGTGTTGTAATGGCTGTAAAGAGGCATCACAACATGTTAAAACACTGTAACAATACTTGTACACTTCAAAACACTATTATAGCATACATGTTACAACACTAGTTATTACAACACTTATACACGTCACTGTATAAGTCATTACAACACTATTATAGCACTTAAACAGTCATTATAATACTAATACGAATATAATATAAATTACTATCAATCTTGTTACTATAGTTGTATTCTTTTAGGAAATACTCTTTAATTGGGCTTGTTGTATGAGGATGCCATTATTATGCAACAAAACAAAGAATAAATAAATAATTAACGTTACTAAAGTAGTATCTAATTCATTGTATAATATCGAAATGTCATATTATAATGCATTAGTAACATGAAACTAGTAAATAACTATGTTACTAGTAAAGTAGTATAATAACAGATTGACACATAAATAATAATTATTATAACAGTTGTTAATCAATGTACTATACTTTAATTAATGTTCTAACAGTCGTACAATATACAGTATAATTACGTAGCATAATACTTAATAATAGAAATTATTGAGTGATAATTAGTGCAATACTACTATTTACTATGAGTATTGTATAAGCAATGTCAACCCTACTACGATAGTATTATTCTATTGATGCTACTCTGTTAAACATTTAATTATTCATGCTACTATGGTAATAATACGAAATTGTATTTTGGTATAAGATAGTACTTAAACAAGATATATATCTCGTTTTATAGTATGGTTATCACTAATAGAAACACTTAAATTTCATCCTTAAGTATGAAATAATGCTATTAATGTATGGTAGGATGATTCGTTTCTATCTGACGATGGGGAGGAAGACTGAGTCTTTGGTTAGGTAAGATCGCAGCTTTCGTTTGTGTTTTTCTTCAGTATCACAAAATTAAAGTGGATTAAACTTATGACCTGACGACATAATTAGGAGAGGGGATATTTAGATTTGTGGTGACGACAGAGTGATCAAAACATGGAAAATTTGAGAACGTAATTCTCCAACGGCCCTACCCACACGTCGAAAGAGAATCTTATTATCATCAACTAACTTATACACAGATTATTTAAATGTTTATCTTCAAAGAAGAAGAAGAAAAAGTCCCAAATGAATTAGTGGAAAACTTTTTTTCTATCTTCAATTTTTCGATTTATATCGTTGAAAAGTAATATAAAGGGAGAGTAGAATGATTTGTTGTTAAGGCGAAAAATTTCTACACCTCAGTTGTCATTGGAACCTTTGCTTCCATCTCCCAAACGTCATAAAAAGGCGAGCTTTATGGCGAATGTAACATTGGATTCATACTTGGAACGGGTTTATAAGTCAGGACACCTCATCCGCAAGGGAATGCCGAGTTGAATTCCATCTGGGACTAGACTCTTTCTACCTTTTTTTTTCTTTTCTTCCGCTTTCTTCTATCCTTGTACTGTAACCAAAGATATTTTTCTTCTTTCTGAGTTCGATCATGCGAAAGTTGTCCACACAATGTCGTGGATAGAGAGCAAAAGAATGTGAACTATAGCGTACAAATTGATATGACGTTTTTGTAAATATTTATAGAGTATAAATTTAAGTAATTCACCACTCTTTCTAGATATATAGGTTTAAAATAAGCTATAAAAGGGGCTTTTCTTTTATATAATATTCTTGGTTGTAAAGTATTTTTATGATTTGTTCTATTTTCATATGTTGAACAGGCTTATATCGTTTTATTTCTCTTTATTTTTACCTCCTTCCTCCTCCTTTTATGTATTTCGAGAACTTTAAAATGGAAAATTGGTGTACATATTCTTGAGTTTTATTGCCGTTTTAACGCGTGTTTTATGTATGTAATTATCAGTTTATATGTTGGCATGCTTACGACTTATACAGGTTTATATTTAGCTACAGTTTACACGTACGAAAACATGTAAACTGTATTTGTACTGTTATCAGTAAATGTATACATCACATATGTTTAAATAGTGTACATATTTACATAATTAAACATGCTAAATTTATATTTATCTGCCTGATTATGACTCTGTTATAAGCAATTTAACAAGTATATGATATGTAAAATATATTTACAGCTATAAATATGGCAGCAGCTGTACAGCTACGTGAGTTATATCCAAATATACACTTTACTTATTTGTCTAGACAGGCGTTTATGAGTTATACATACCTTAAATATCTAAATATTGACGATTTATTAACGTATACATGCATTAATTCTAAGTACATACCTGAATATTTTACAGATTATATACAAGTTATTTATTGACCTGTTATGTATATCACGTTACGTATTTACTGACAACATAGCCACGTATGTAGATTTATATATATATCCGATATACTTTATAATCATAAACTGGTAAATTTCAGTTAAATTCCTCCTGTATCAGAAGGCTGTGTGTGTATCTAACAAGCTACGTACCCCATAAATCGTAATTCATGAGGTATGTAGCTTGTTAGATACACACACAGCCTCCTCTTGATATAGGGGATTTTATGTAATATGAACGTAGTATATTGATATAGACTGCTTATATACATTAATTATAAGCCTGTATAAGGAACCTGCCTAAGCCGGAAAAACATTTGGTACCGTGCAGTACCGTCTTAGGCAAGTTATATTGTATATCAATTAACATGCTTACTGATTCATAAACATTGATATTTCATGCTGCTTGAGATGTTATATCATGAAAATATCTTAATTTTTATCATTTTAACTAACTAAAATTCCTAAAATTAATCATAAAATATTAATTTTAGCCACGAATTATTCGTAAATAAACTTTGTTATCTCCTCTAGTAACATGTGATAAAGCTGTGTTATCTGAACTAATTAAAATAATACACCAGATAATCAGTTTTTAGATAATTTGATTGATATTTTGGCTAATAAATTTTAGATAAAGAAAGCAAATTAATTTAGAAAGTTAACAAATCGATAAGATTGACAGATAAAGTGGTTAAGTTTAATGTCTGCTGTCGTTCGCTCTGCTTAGATAATAATAGATAATTGCTAGATAAATTGTAAAGATAATTTTATCTAGATAGATAATTATACAAATTACCTATCTAGATCAATAGCTATCTAGATAGGAAATTTGCATAGTTAACTCTACGTTTAATATATAAATAAACGAATAATCGAAGAAATTATCACATAGATGAACGAATAATGGTAGAAATCATCTAGATAAGCGAGAAAAAAACAAATTTTTCCTACAGTTAATTATATTTTAAGTACTTATTAAAAATATTTACATGACTTTATTTACGTTTACTAAAAGTAAAATGTAGTGTAAATGAAACTTAGATTTTCCTTTCTTCTTAAAAAAAAAATTAAAGTAAGGAAGGGGGGAAAAGGGTTCAGACATTTATAACTTTGAAAATCAAAATGACTTAAAAGTTGTGCTTTGTTGAGGATAAATAGATTCAGTAAATTAGCTTTATCCTGTGGGAAAACGGTGTAGTGAAGTCCATCAAAATAATGAATGTGTTCAGCAGATGAAAGTCGAACAAGTTGTTATATACAAGATACAATAATGCTTTACCTAATAGAAACAAAGTAATTAAAGACATCTTTTTAAAATAAACACGTTTTTATTTATTATAAACATTTTTTAATAAACATAATAAAGTAATAAACGTGCTCTACAATTAAAATTTAACGTTAAAACGTAAAAAGAAACTCGTTAAAAGAAGAAAAAACGAATGTTTTAAATTTTGAATTTAAAAATTCAAATTTAGAAGCGCTTATTCGTTAAAAAATATGAATAAATTAAAAATTTAGCCAATTAAAAAAAATCCATCAATTTCTTTAACTGTAACGAAAACTATAAATTTAAATTTTCTGGTAAGTTGATTGGTTCATTTTAAATTAATTAATTTAGTATTTTAATATATATTAAACAAAAAATTAATCGATTATTATTAACTAATAATTGAAAATATATTACATTATAATAATGATAAAATTTGATTAAAATTTAAATATTTTTATTTAAATTATTATTATTATTATTATTATATAATCTCGAATCTCGTTACAATCCATTAAAGGTCGTGTAATAATACAATTTATAGCTTTAAATTAAAAAATAAATAAATAAATTTGAAACATAACACGTGACTGATAATAAATATTTGTAATAAATTGAGAAAAATGTTTGTAAATTTCTGATATTTATCTAATACAATTTCCTTTCCAGGATGAAATTTTGACACTTTAAGTAATTACGATTTGAATAAATTTTGCATTTTATAAACATTAAATTTCTAAGGATATTTTTCATTCTTAGTAATTTATTACATGATATTTTTCAATCTAAAAATTTCTCTTATTTATTATTACCGTTCCTTCATCGTAATTCAAAAAAATAAGAAAAAAAAATTCCTGATTCGAGATGCTGTTAAATGGCATCTTCGATCATGATTCTAGCTTTTAAACTACATGCTTTTTTTTTTTACTGTTTCGATGTAAAAATTTGATATTATTTAGTAAATTTACACGTAAAATAATATATAAAATGTATTTTAACGCAAGAAAACGTAAAAGATTCAAAAATAATTTGAAAAGTAACTTAAAAAACATAACTTTTTATGCTGTTAAGTAGCAATTCTTACCTTCTTAAATTAAACTTTTATTTGAAGTTTTTATGTACATTTTTATATTATTTAATGAATTTACACATAAATAACTTATGAAATGAGTTTTAGTAAGAGTAAAAACCAAAAATTAATATTAATAACATAGCTTTAAATACTGTTAAATGGTCATTTCTATCGTGATTCTGACCTTCAAATCTGAAGAATTTTACAAATTTTATCTAAAATTTAGAATTGTTTAATAAATTTACACGTTAATAATTGTCTTCTTAATTACTTAAGAGTAAAATTGATTAAAAACAGTAAAATTCAATTAAAAAAATCGAGAATAAACACAGCTCCATTTCATTAAATGGGAATTTCGATCATCATTCGACCTACAAATCAAACAAGTTTTTATATGTTTTACACGAAAGTTAAAACTATTTAACAAGTTTCCATCATGGTTAATTAATAAAATGACTTTTGGGAAGTGTACAATTCATTAAAATCACATCTTGATCCACGAAATTCCTTTCGAGTATTGTACAACTCCCCAAAGTCATTCCATCTTAAAATATGATTAGCTAATGTAACACCACTTTCTAATAAACATATTTTTGACTTATTTAGAGTAAATTTAAATAAAATTATACATAAAAAATGTTATTCTTTTTAAAGATATTTAAGAATATTTTAAAGATAAATAAGTAGATAAATGCCTTACAACGATGGAGATGAGTCATAAGACGATAAAAAAGAGGAGCATCTTGGATAATCAGCATCATATCAGAATCATGCGGATGAAATAAGAAACTCTTCCACGTGGAAAGCTTTTCTTATGCACACGTATATATCAAGCAGTGGCGAAAGAAACTCGTAAAAGTGCATATTTGTCTCTTATTGAAAATGCCATAGAGATAAGAAAATAAGCAGTTTTGTATTTCTCTTTTCTTTTTTCATTCGGTTTTCTCTGCTTTTTTTAATATTCTCAGTATATAAAAACATTTCAAATTTTCTTTCTGAATTTTTTTCATATTATATATTAAATATTCACCAATATTTATTTATTTTTCGGAATATTTCTGTATAAGAAACCATTAGGAAGTCTAATACAACAGTCAATTCTTTATAAAGATTAATAATAAATACTCTTTTAATAAAGTAAGATTCTTGAAATTTACACTAAAAATTGTTGAATAATAATTAAATTTATTTATATTTTTTAAAATTTATCTTTAAAAGTGCGTATAAATGTATTTAATTGGTTTAATTCGGTGTTTATGTACGTTAATCGTATATTTTTTTTCTATTGAAATTAGATAAAAGGCCATATAAAAACATTCTTTTTTGCAAAATTTATTATAAATTTAAGCTTATTGTATTACTTTATTAATTTTTTACTATATAACATTTACATACATTTATTAATTTTGTATATTTACTGATTTTAACTACTGAAAATGCTGTTAGAAAGTTGACATTTTTCGAATTTTATTTGTTGTAATGCTTTTAAAAATAACTTTTTATAAAATAAAAATTCAGTATTATAGCTTAAAACGTGTATAACATAAATTTAAACATAATTCAATTAAATTATATATTATTTTATACTTTTAATTTCGAGTTATATGAGTGATAAATTGAAATTATACATCTATCCTGAGTTATATTACTAAGCCTGGATTTCCATTATGTGTATAAATTGTTCCAAAAACTAATGGGCCAATCACATTAGACTTTATAGAGATATACTATGTGGGTACGCTGCAAATTTCAGCCTTCTCCAGTCCTTCTATCAAAGAGGATTATAGTAATCTCAGTTCCTAATACAAATAAGGCGGCATAATCAATTAATATGGTGTATCGCATGAAAAAATAAGTACTATTACCTTTTAGGGAATTTTGAAATATCAAGGGGATTCCCGGAACGGACTGTCAAATGTGACAGGTAAATGCTTCACTGCACAATACGCATGGGATAGCAGTGCATCACCGTATAACACGAATGCTGAGATTTTATTAGGAGCTAACAGCCTTCTATGATAGAAGGGCTAGGAGGCAAATTTGCACCAACTTTTAGCTCATGCCCGATACAGTATAACGGTTTAAGACCTACAGTATTTGAAACAATTGGACAGGAAGAGGATTTTGTCACCATCTTTTTATATTCTGTGTTCTGAGCGATCTATTTTACATGCATCCTTGAGTTACTTCATATGTATTCTGAGTCTTATTTACATGTATCACGAGCTGCTATTTCGCGTAAATCCTGTTTTATCTTTCAATTTCTATCCTATTTATAGAGGGTAATCATAATTAAAGACTAGGTGTTCGAAGCTCTTTCTAGAAAGAACTATTGATTAAAGCTCAACTAAATTTTGTATACGCACTATCCTGACTACGCTGTTTCGATTTTCCGTAAGAAAAATTTTATTTCAAAATTTAACCGCTAGGGCGCTGCAGTCTCCTTAGTGTGCATTTACGTATGTTTTCTATTAAGTACATACGTATATACAGTATTTATATACATCTTTAATTATTATCACTATTTATATCCTAAATATAATTCGAGCCATATGCGTATGGATTCTGAGTGAAATTGCTTATGAATCCTGTGTTATATTTATATATAATGCAAGATATAATTATTGTAAGATTTATACATATTTTCAGCCATATTTACGTATATCCTGAGCTAAAATACTACAGACAGACACAGAACAGAAAAGAGAAAATGCTGAAATAAATTATTTGTAGTTAAATTTATTCAAATTGAAACAGAATATAATTAATTCATTCCTATAACTATACGACAGGGAATGGAATTAATAATAAATTAGCTTAGATTTATTTCGATCTGGAGAACTTTCTTAGTTACAATTCTATCAATCCTTGTTAAAATGTATTACTATACCATTATAGTTAGCAAAGCACGTATCAGTTAGACAGGAACAATAGAAAAAATACAATATCCTGTTGAAATTTTTATGTCACCAACTAAATTTTTACGTTTGAAAACAATCAGAACCAATCAGTATAATATCCATTATCAACAAATTACGAGTTTCATTTCCCAAATCATTGTATTTTCTGGCCAGTTTGCTAAAGGTTGGGGTTTAAATAACCACAAACGTCGTATAAAGAACACATCAAGTATTATTAAAGTGGTTGCTGATGTTATAGGACAATGGTTATTGTCCCAATGGGACGATTCTTTGCGGTCAGTCTGATACAAGTAATGTTATTGTGCAGTTGATGTCGTACTGTTGAAAGAAAAGACACTATTTCTGTTGATTTACGATAGAATTGTTGCTTACTAACAGAAAAATCCACAAATACTTTAACGTTACTCTACTTACAAATTGAATTTTTGTTTAAAGGACGAGTGAGAAAAATATTAAAATCCTCACTTTCTTGTAATAAAAACTACTGTTTAATTTAACATCTTAACGAGTTGTTTGTTGAAATTTTCCTATATAATTCTGGATAAGTATGGCGGTTATTTTGCATTTTAATAGATTTATTAACATGTTACAGTAAGGAATATTGTCCGTAAATATCATCTAAGCAATCGTGAATGTTTTAAGACCATTTCTGAACTGTACAATGTAAAATAGCTGTTGTTAGTACGATATTATTATTGCTCAACTATGCTGTTAACTAAGACAATCATTGTTATTTATGAATTTGTTGACTTTAGTAAAATATGTAAAATGACATTCCTCTCCTCCACCGCATCCTCCCTCTCTTCTGCATCACTTAAATTTATATAAAATGCTGTATTTTCTATCTATATTCTGTTCTTATATTGGTGTTTTTTATAGCAAAAACAATATTATTTATTGTTAAAAACGGTAAATTCTATAGACACATTCTTACTAATGAAACATTCCCTTTATCTAATCACCGTATCTTCACTTCTCCCCATGATATTAATCGTTTATGTTTTGTTGAATACTTTTCGTGAGGTATGAGGATAGAATTTATTTTTTTAAGCTAAAAATTCTTGTACAATTTATGAAATCACGCGTAATTATATTTGTAAGAATAAAGCAATGAGGTACAGAATTTCATTTTATAAATTTTTATATTTTAATTTTAATTATTTCTTATTAATTTTACATTCAAAATATGAATTTTCACTATTTAGATTAATTATACAAAAATTGTATATTTTTTAAGGTTAAATTTATTTACTTATTAATTAATAATTACTACTTAGTAAATATTATTATCAATGGATTAAATAATAAACTGATAAAATTCAACAAACAAAGAAGAAAATTTAATTAATTTTAATCTTATTTTGATAATTCAATTTTATTTACTTTCAATTAATATAAGAGAAATTTATAAATTATGAAAATATAAAATAACAAAATATTGATCTTAATAATTTGTAATTTATAGAAGTTTATAAATTAAATTATACATCCGTAAATTACAGAAATTTACTAAAAAAATTAAAAAATAATTTTGTAAATTACTGAAATTTACTAAAAAAATTAAAAAATAAATCTGTAAATTACAGAAATTTAGTAAAAAGTTAAAACAATAATAATATTGTAATTTACATAACTTTATAAATGAAAATAACAAAGATGAAACGAATAAATAAATTCATAAAATACAAAAATTGACGAAGGAGAATACAAAAAATTAAAAATATTAATCGAATTTATTAAAATAACTGTATGATTGGGGGAAAAAAATCTATATTAAAATTGCTACCAAAAAACATGTTTTTAAAAACAACGCAAACATTTAACTAAAATTAAAAGCTAAAATAAAGAATAAAAATTAAATTAAACTATAAATAAACTCAATTAATTAAAATGAAATGAAATTAATAATAAAACGGAACTTTCTAAGAACAAATTTAATAATTTATCTATCAAAAATTAAAGTTAAAATTCGAATTTTCGTTATTATATTATTATAAATAAATAGATTCTTTTTATTACTTTAAAAAAATAAAACTATTTAGAGTTAATGTCAACAGGTAAAAAAAATAAATAAATGTAATATAAAGTAATAGAATTTTTTACTAATGTAAAACATATCATATGAAGGTTTAGATAAATATATATATATATATATATATAACTGTATATAAAGGGAGGGTGAGAGAAGAGAAGAGAGAGAGAAGTGAATTTATCCAAGCAAAAAATTCTGTTAAAACTTGTGAATGCATAAAACCTCACTTGTCAAATACATTTTGTATGCAATTCCATTCTTCTCTCCTGAGTCGACATTCTGATAGGTACATAGAGAAAGACAATACGACAAGCAGTATTGAGTTAGGATTTTTGTCAATGTCGATGATAATCCTTCATCCCCGAGAGTAACATGACATATTTTTATCGACAAGCGAAATATATTCATACTATAGAAGTATAGGGGGAAAGGAAGAAGAAGAAGAAGAAGAGCAGGAAGAAGAATGTAAAAAATTAAATATAAAACAGCTTTAAATATTTGAATAACTTCCCTATATATATATATTATTATATAAGTAATGAAAAATGAGTTGTAGTCAATACTTTTTTCATATATAATAAAGTAAATAGGGAGTGTTCTTAAAATATTTAAAAAAAAGCAATAAATTTTGTTGTTATATTTAATAATTCTAAGCATAAAAAGTATAAAAATGCTTTAAGTGAATGTTTTTATTCGTTCTTTTGGTTACTTTTAACGATTAATTTTCTTTTATTTACGTCTAAATTTAAATGTTAACTTATATTTATAAAAGTGTAAAATAATTTTTAAGTTATTTAATTACGTAAATCACTAGTAAAATGGATTTTAAAGCATGTTTTACACGTTTAAATACTTAAATAATTTTTACTTGTTTACCTTTAAATGCTTTAATTCCTTTTATATTTTTATTTTGAATTATAATTTGCATAAAAAAGAAGCGATTACTTTTCAAATTTTCAAATAAATAACATGTTAATTACAACAATTAAAAATAGCAAAAAATACATAATTGACAATTTAAAAAACTTGATCAATTTCGTAACTTTTTGCGTTTTTTTTAACAAATAAAAAACGCAATAACAACAATTACGAAACTTACAATTTTTATCAAAGCGTGAAAAAATGTCAATTACAACAAATAAAAATAACAGAAAGAAAATGACTTTTTTAAAAATGAATTCGAGGAAAAAAACAGCGAAAAAACGAGGAAAATATATATAATTTATAGAATAAGATAAACACAATCGACCAATAATCGTAATAATAATAATAATAAATTCAGTTGATAAAATAAAGACAATAAAAACAATAATAAAGATAATAAGAAAGTTTGTGTAATAAAACCAATAATGGAATAGACAGCACATTGGAGAATAAAATAGAAACAGCATATAAAAGAATGAATGAAGAAAGAACTGTGAAGTCGATCACAATCTGGAAACCTCAGGGAAAAAGGAAGAGAGCAGAGAGGGGAAAAAACGTGAAAAAATAATAAAGGATGAAAGAGAATAAAATATCTGACTAAAGAATTATATTTCCCACACGAATAAAATATTTTTCTGTATAAAAATATACATTTTTTTTTTGTTTTAAAGAAATTAGCTTAAACGTATGAAGCAAACAAGAACTTTAAATGTTAGATTATATACGTGTACTGTAAATGCACGTTTGACTTTTTGGCTGCAATTTTAGAAAATTGTAGACCTATCAATTCTCACTGTCGTTCGTCCGTCTGTCTGTTTGCTGACTTTCCTTCCTTAATCTCGAGAACGGTATTAGATACATTTAAGCCAAGACCAGATTTGAAAGCTTAAGGGCAGGCGGTACCGATTAAGTATATACGAACTTCCGGTCTAAAACAAAAGCCACGTGATTACAATTCAAATTTTCCCAGAAAGGAGTTAGATAGATGACCGGCACGACTCTGTTGTTATCGTGGAAAGTTTGATGTACAGGGGCAAGGCAGTACTAATTTGAGATTGAGAGCCTATATTTTTAAATTAAATAAATTAAAAATATTAATAATTGCTTGTGTTAATTAGATAGTCACATGATTTGTTTTCATAATACAAGATCGTACATTTAGTAATATACAGGTATTTGAAAAGTTCTGTATGTAATATTTATGGGGAAGATTCATTGAGAGTAGAATATTTACTGTATTTTACGAGGATTGCGTTATTTAGAAAGGCTCTATATCGAAGTTTCACCGTACGTCTCAATGTTAAAATTCAAGTGTGAAGCTTGTTTTATATCTTTGTTAAAATGTACAGAAAAAGTTACAAGTATTTAATGGAACGTATGCAAAATTGGTTGTATCAATAGAAACAATCGGTTTTTCCCTGAAGAGATTAGAAAGAAAAAAAAAATAATTTCTCATTACTTCTTAAATTGGAAATTATAATTACTTTGTTATTTAAATTAAGTAAAGAATGAAAGGAAAGAAAAATAAATAAATAAATATATTTATATAGAAATCCCAAGTCTGAACAGTATTTAATTGAGCAACAATTTGAGATTTGTTAATATGAAAAACATCTTAGATAAAGAGTGCCGATGTCTTTCTTCTTATTACTTAAAATAATAATAATAATTTGATAAAGTTCCTTTTATATTTAACATAAATTTAAGCATTAAAGTTTTATTTATCGCCTTATTTTAAAATTTATATTAGAATTTCATCAATCCATAAAATCAAACGAGAAATTACAGCATCAATAGGAACATAGAAGAGGGTGGAAACTCAAAAAATAAAAAAAATTTAAACTTTTTAAAGTACCTTTCTTTAATCAGCAAGATACATAAACCTTATCCTAGGACAAATTCATTGTAATTTTTAGTGATTTGGGTCTCAATAAAGCAGAAAAAAAAATGGAAGTAAGCACAAGGGTAGTCAGTTTTATGCCTATATCAATATATTACCCTATTCTATCGGGGTGTATGAGTAAGGTTGGATAACGACTGCCCAGAGGTAACCTGATTTATAGAAAGCAGTAAAATGTGAAGTCGGTTGACCGAACTCGGACCATACCCCAAACATAGAAGGTTTCCGCATGACAATTGTCGGATTTCCCAAGTGACAAGACGTGTCTGGATCACAAGATCGACTTTCTGATGCAAGTAGTGAACGTTTTATGACGACTTCTTTTCTACAGCACCTGACGGAAACAACCCCACGATCGAAATCAGAAACAATAGGATTTTTTGGTACCACTTTCGTTTTTCCCTCCCCCCTCCTCGCCTCTAGAGGATGCATTTTCTGTTTTTGTTGTAAAGAAAAAAAAAAGAATTTTTTTAATCGTTTAAAACAAATATAAGAAAACAAAACTTTAGTAGATATATCTAATTTTTTTATTATTATAAATTATTTTAAATGTAAATCTTTAGTTGATGTGACGTCCTTATTATATACCATATTTTACAACGGATTTACAAAAATAAAAAATCATGTGACTCTGGTTCATATCTGGTCTCGAATTTCGTTTACCTAACACCGTTTTCAAGATTGATGAAGGACAGACGGACAGACAACCAGACGGACGATAGTAGATATGCAATTTGAAAGTTGCAGCTCAATAATGCCTGTTAATGCTAAGTGATTGGCATTACAACACAAATACAATGCAAATGATATAATTAACAATATTATAACAATGACTATTAATTGATTTATAATATAATTCAGTAATATTGCATTGTATAATATTCTGTATAGTGTACAGTACCTATATATGCATTTAGTATAGAGCCTGTATTATATACATTATACATATATAAAGATAGTGTTGAATATAAAGTTTATAATATAAATAATAACTAACACATTAACATTAAAAAACGTATATACAGTATATTAAAGCATATATGATACATAATACTTTTTAACTTTATATTATATATAATATAGTATATGTAGTTATTATAGTATAAACTTATATAGTTAATCCTTGATATAGAGCCATCCCGAATAGCTCAACCCTAGTAAAATGCTTATGAATTCTTGTAGATGGATCTTTTCTTTAAATATTAGATAAATAAATCTTCAGTATCTCATTATTATTAATATATATACAAGTTATACTGATGTTTTCTGTATGTATATCGTGAATACGAGAACTAATGGGAATGTTACAGGAATTTAAAAATAATGACTAGAAGAAAACAAAGATCCATTAAGATTATATCCGTGAAATGTTTTAGAAAAAAAGGAGGAGGAAAAGGAGATGGAAAAAGAGAAGAAGGAGAAAGAGAAGTTGGGGAAGAAGGAGAAAAGAAGATAGAGAAGGAGAAGAAGGAGGAATTGGTAAAAAAGAAAAAGGAGGAAAAGAAACAGAAGTTGGAGAAGGAGAGGAAGATAGTAAACAGGGAGAAGGAGTAAAGATGAAAAAAAGAGAGGAAAGGAGAAGGAAAACGACAAGGAAGAAATGAGTAAAAAATATGGATTAATTGATTTTTAAATATTAAAAATTTACTTAAAATTTTATTAAAAAGTGAATTTAAGTACTATTTTTTTTTGTTTAAATAACAAGTAAAATTTAATGGATTAATGAATGATTTATTTTGCTTTCATTACTTTGTTCCTTTGTAAGAAAATAAAAAACGTACTTGACATTTTTTTTCCTCCTTTAATTCTGTTGTAATTATTAATTCATAATTTTCTACATAAAAAATTGAAAAAATAAAAACAAAAAAAAATTGTATATGTCATTTTATAATAAATAGAAACGAAAATAATTCATGAATTTTTTATATTCATTTTGTAAATTTTATATAAAAATATTATTAAAAA
>NW_019384326.1:1140975-1157360 GCF_000671375.1 Centruroides sculpturatus
CATGGAAACTTTTTGTTGGAGTTTCTGGCATTCTTTATTCGTTTTAATCCTTAATAATAGCTATCATTGCTTTTATAAGTCTTCAGGTTAGTTGGGGAGCTATTAAGGTGGTGGGGGACATATCTCCCGAACTAATATTCCGATTTTCCTGAAAATTTTTCGGAACATTTTCCCCTAACATATAAACCCGTCTACAAAATTTCAGAAATTTTTGTCAAAAAACACAAGAGTTATTACGCTTCAAACTGAGTAAACAAAATCTTCCCATCCCCTTCATCTTCAACTACCAAAATTAATTATCATCTACCTCTCTAACACACAAACCTCTATGCAAAATTTCAGAATTTTTAGAATGAAGATACAGGATTTATTACGCTTTCAAATTGGTAAACAAAATCGTGTCCCCAATACACTAACATCCAAATACAGTAGACCCCCCTATAACACTGTTGATAATTCCGTGTTATATGAATTCCATGTTGTATGAGTCACTTAGATTTTACAAATACGTGTGCCGGGCTGTGAATGGCTCACGTATTTGTAAAATCTAAGTGACTCGTACAACATGGAATTCATATAACACGGAATTATCAACAGTGTTATAGGGGGGTCTACTGTATTTGGATGTTAGTGTATTGGGGACACGATTTTGTTTACCAATTTGAAAGCGTAATAAATCCTGTATCTTCATTCTAAAAATTCTGAAATTTTGCATAGAGGTTTGTGTGTTAGAGAGGTAGATGATAATTAATTTTGGTAGTTGAAGATGAAGGGGATGGGAAGATTTTGTTTACTCAGTTTGAAGCGTAATAACTCTTGTGTTTTTTGACAAAAATTTCTGAAATTTTGTAGACGAGTTTATATGTTAGGGGAAAATGTTCCGAAAAATTTTCAGGAAAATCGGAATATTAGTTCGGGAGATATGTCCCCCACCACCTTAATAGCTCCCCAACTAACCTGAAGACTTATAAAAGCAATGATAGCTATTATTAAGGATTAAAACGAATAAAGAATGCCAGAAACTCCAACAAAAAGTTTCCATGGTTTTTTTTATTTAAGTGTTATTTTTTTTTATCAGTTTACACTCAAATTTTATTAATTTTAATACATTTTATAACCCTCAATTGTTAATTATACCTCAAATTTTATTAATTCCACGTACCTAGATCTCATTTTTTAAATTTATATGCATTTTTTCCAGTTTGTGCCCCAAATTTTCATCAATTTTTTCTATTAATACATAATGGAACAAACTGATAAAGAAGAGCAACTAATTGCTCTTCTTTATCAGTTCGTGCCTGAAATCTGCGTATTTAAATGATAGAATAAATAATATTTGTGGTAAAAGTATGTTTAAATAAGCTTAATAAAATTAATACATTTTTTAAATCAGTTTATGCCTTAAATCCTATTACTTCTAAGCTATTTGAATGCCATTTTTTTGCAGTTGGCAGCTCAGTTACACGATAGCTGATAAGAAGATAAAGATAACTGATCTATCTAAGAGCATTTATAGGCCCATCCTAGTCGAAATTTCGACATGTGCCATAATTTCGTTACACATTTCTCCGTACCATTATCAGAAGCGGATTATAGTGACAGTAAGATAAATGTTAGTATAACCTTCTTGTCATGAGGATAAGTCGAAGCATGATTTGCAATAGAAGTAGCATCTATCATATAGATATATTAGGCCCAGGCCTACTTCATATAAAGAATTTTTATCCCCATCCTCCATAGTAAATCATCAAGAAAACCAAGTTACTCCCCATATTCCTACAGAAGCTACGGATGGGAAAAGTTAATTAGAAAACGAAGAAAATTTATTCTGCTGCAATTTTTAATCATATTTTTTAATTCATTTCATTTAAAATATATGCTCTCGATCACAAATTAGTAATTCTTGCCTTTGTAAATCATAGTTTTCCTGGTAACAACAGAGTCGTGCCGATCATCTATGTAACTCCATTCAGGAGGAAAAACATAAAAATCGAAATCACGTGACTTCCGGTATAGACCGGAAGTCACGTGATTTCAATTATATATACTATATACGAACTTCTGGTCTATTGTAATCAGGTTTCTAGATCATAAGCTTTCCATATATGGTATCGCATTTCATCTATCGAGCATTAGTTTCGAGATTAAGGAAGGACAGACAGACAGACGACAGTGGGAATTTATAGCTTTATAATTTCTTCAAATTGCATCCTAATTAAAGACCATAAACCTATGGTTTAATCGCTATATTTTATGGCTAAAACTAGCATTAATGACCTGTACAAATCTGTACAAATTCCGTTGACAGTATGAGGTATCGTATCTGATTCTTGGCATCTGTCAAGATTTGGAAAATATCAAGAGATTCGTGACTAGACTTCGTGATTTTTTATAGAAGTTTCTATTATTAAATTGAATAGTAGAATAAATAATACAGAAAGTTAGGAGAGAATATTGAATTTTGTTCTGTAGATAAAAATTTTAAAATATTCTCCCTTAAAAGTATATATAGAAGGTGCGCATATATACCACTCGAATATGCTTTTAACTTTCGAATATTTTTTACTATTTTTACATTGTAAATATTAAAAATTTAGAACTTAAATATAAAACAAAGTGGAAGTTTTAAATACTTTTTATTATATTCTTTTATATAGTTACTTTTAAGAATTTTAAAAGGATAAAAAACAAATAAAGAAATATGAAAAAAATGCAATTTCAACTTCTATTAAATATTTAATTTTTTTCAATTATTACTGATTGGATTTTTTGAAAGAAAATCAATTATTTATCAAATAAAAATTAATAAAAAAATAATAAAAATTTAAAATATTAACCTCAAAATTTATTAAATTTTTAGTTGTTTGTTACGAATCTATTAATAAGAAAATAACTCAAATAAATATAAAAATTAATAAATTTTAAATTGTTTATTATAAAAATTAACGGTAAAAATAGCTTTAAAAATATTTAAATAGNTTATTTATGTAAAACTTCATTATAAAAAAAATTATTTGTAAATTCGAAAAATTTTTTGAATTATTTTTAAAGATAATTTGAGAAATTCAAGAAATTGTATGAAAATTTAATACATATAATTATTTATTTATTTATTTATTTTTCTTAAATTTTTCGGATTATTTTTTACAAAAATAATTCGAGAAATTTACAACAATAAATAAAATTATATTTTTAAAAATAATTCGAGAAATTCAAGAAAGTGTAAATTTCCTTGAATTTACAACGATAAATGAAATTGATCGCTGAAAATGATTATATTTTTTCGTTTTATTTTTCGTATTGACAATTAAAAAAAATGTAATTTAATGGTACTAAATTTAATTAAATTTTAATTTGTAGGTTTCTTTTTTTAATGCGAATAACATTTGAGCTGTAAACACATTAATCATTTATTACTTTGATTTAATATTTAATTATTTCTTCATGTCAGCAACGTTAATATTAATGAAATATTTAAATTATATTGTATTATTTTGCATTTTTAATGAATGAATTTAAACATTATTTACGTACAGTATGTAAACATGTACATTTTTTTCTTGTTTATTCTTCAGTTATTTTTGTAGTTTTGGAGATTTTATTCTACTGACCGTTATATAAAACAGAGGGAAAGTATGGCCATTTCTCAAAAACTGACTTTCCCTTTCAAGATTTTTACGTTTTTGGACTCGTGGGACCTTGAGATGCAAAAAAATTTGGGGTTTTTTTTCCTTTGTGAATGGTGGTTAATGTGTGTGAGGACAGTCTCTTTGAACATTGATAACTCCTGTCCCTTTTGTCTAAAGTTTTTGAAATTTTGTGTGGATGTTTGCGTATTAGAGGGGTTGATTCCGTTAAATTTTGGTGATGAAAGGTTATCAGGATGGAGAGATAGAGAAGGTCATGTGTAATATCTTTAGTCGGGTCAGACTTAAGGAAGAGTTTACTTGTTATCAGCACTTAAAACTTCTCCAAACTCATCTCTACCCTCAAAGTTAAGCTTTTTGCCATTTTATAAGTATTAATATAGAATTTTTAAAATATAAAATTGCATAACATATGGCGCCACACACAATTTTAACGTTTTTGCCGGGAATGTTATGCAACACGCTACTGGATATTTTTTCTTGTCATGAGGATTGGTTTTCTGCTACTGTTTTTACACTTTTAACGATAAAAATTGTATAATATTTTCTTAAATAACTTATTTTCTAAGATAACTTCTTAGATATTTCACTTTACTTTATAAGTAATTTAGTTTCTTGAGTGCGGTAATTCACAATCGTTCTTGATACTCTTCACTTTAACATGAAAAATTGCTCTTTGAATGAATTAATTAGTAAATATTTTGATATTTTATGAGTTATAACGTAACACTGTTTAATGGGGCATGCATATCTGTGCTTACATCATCATTTAGTCAATATTTTCCATGAACATTTTGCGTGATTAATGGTGGCACGTACGGTAATTTCTATCTTTGTTATTCACGTTTGAATTATTCTATGGCATATCAGAAGCCTTAATAAGCAATTGTATCCTAATACCTTACCATAAAAATATCAATATATACGTGATTTCTCAATTTTGCCCACTTCACGAAGTGTTTACGATCTTGTCAGCTTGTACTGAACTTGAATTTACAAGGGCATGGCCTACAAACTAATAAAATTGTAGAATTATTATTGAACACGTAACATGGACGTCATTCACAGTTAAACCAGGTGATATTTACGATTACTTTTATTGTTCACATAAACATCAACTCATGGTATACTGTTTGCAAGAAGGAGTTGTAACATTTAACTGCGGGCATGAATACTATCAACACGAGATAAGGGAAACATATCATGAATGACAATTCTTTACTTGATTCTTTTATTATTTTCTCTATCCTTTATCTAAAAGGCAACTGTATAAATGTATTTACATAAAAATTTCATCTAATTTAATTAATCGTGTGGTTCGATAAAGCCAGAATGATGCTGATATGTAAGATATTGGAATTTCCTTCTGTGATATTGGCTATGTGTACTGACGATGCTGTCAAAAATGTTAATTAGACATATCTATGAGATTTTCTGTGTGAAGAGAGTAGATTTTGATGTAAATATGTACCATAAATCAATGATTCTACGACTTAGATAAAGAAATGCACATTGGGTTTAAACAGGAATTAATTCACATCTCTGTAACGTAAGTTTTGCAGCATTAAACACGTAAATTAGAAACACAAAGTCAATTCTTATTTGTAAACATTTTTCACGTATTTTTTTTTACAAAAATGCATAAATAATCACCTCAAAACAGCGGCAATTTTCAGGTATTTTTCTACAGAAATGCATATAAAATCACCTCTAAACAACGGCCAACTTTCATGTTCCTCTCTCTCTCTGGCCGTTGTTCAGAGGTTTGACTGTATATATATAAATCTACTTTATAATTGAATATTTTCCCACTTTCCTCGATAAATGCGTCATTTATTCGATGGTCCAAAAGTTAGTTAACAATTGCGATCTAAAACCTATTAACCATTCAATAAACACGTTATATATCTAGAACGAGCTTAACTGAAATTTAGGCCACTCTAAATACTAATTTTAACGTTTAAAATATTATATTTTTAGTTAATTAAACAAACAATAATTAACCCCTTTTACACGTACTTAAAGTCTCATAAATCGCGTAACAATAGAAAATTCTTAACTAGACACCTCATTCTACGTATTATTCAACCAGGAAAAATGAATGATTAAACAGAACTTTTGAAAAGGTTAACTAAACTTTAATTATACTATATAAATTTAGGATTAACTTAATTAAAATTAAATGCAGAAATTTTTAATTAATTAATTCTTTAAACTTTACACGATCAAGTTTCAAAAAGTTGAAAGGAGTAAGTATGAAAATTTGTTCAGATAATTTAACAAAGAGTCAAATCAATGATTACACACACACACACACACACACACCTACACTTGTGTGTTTATAATAACAGAATTCCCCCCCTCCCTTCTTACTGATCAGAAATTATATTAAAAAATAGGCACAGTAAACGAGAATTTGATCAATGTTTGCTTGATCAATTTGTCCCAGAGACGAAGAAAAATCACCTAACATCGATTGACAAACTCTTCGTTAATAATTAACTGTGACGCATCATACACCTTGCATGTGTAATAATGAATTTTATTTTTAAAAAAGGAGGAAAAAAGTAGTGAAGAAGCTTGTCCTGCAAACTTTGAAATAATTAGCTTTCTGTGCATCTTTAAAGGTTTTACTGCTGATAGCCAACATCTGTCTTCTACAATGTCATTAGCTGTCTCTTGTCGGGATGTTCTTTGTCTGGATCTATCTTGTCACACTGTCTTGTTCATAAATAAAAGTTATTTTTCATCTTGCACTATCTATACCTTTTATATCAATGTAAAAATTGATACAGCTTCGTACTTAGTCGGTGTTTTTTTTTATATCCCTCCTCTTATATAATTTGATAAATTTAATAATATGACAAATTACCTTATGTGTATACATAAGTTGTTTAGCGTGTCTTGTTTTATTTCCCCCCTTTTTTTTAAAAGGAAACTTAGAAAGTTATGTAGAGAAATCTTATAATTTAAATAGTATAAGTTATAAATTCATTCATAAATTAAGTTAACGTACGAATAAAATACGATTATTTATGAATGAATATAATATTTCGTTGATAAATAGATTATTTCGGGAGTAATTTGAAAGAAATTTCTCATTTTTAATTGTTTAAAAACGAGCTTAACTTAAAAATAGTTTAAGTTGTAAATTAAGTTTAACATATTTAGGTTATGAATGAAGTCTTACGTTCATTCATGAATAATTCATTTCATTCATAGTTTCTAAAGAAATTTATTGCTTTCAGTTGTCTAAGAATGTGCCAAATTTAAATAGTATAAACTGTGAGTTATGTTTAACGTATGGTAAACATAACTCACAGTTATGTGAGTTATGTTTACCATACGTTCTTTATGCTGTTCTTTATGTTTAACATAAGTTAAACATAAAGAACAGCTTATGCTATAATACATTAAACGTAACTTATACTGTTATACGTTAAGCATAACTTATGTTAAACATATTGTAATCTTAAAAGGATTATATAGCCACGATGCTTGTAAGTTATAGCATATGTTATGTTTAACATATAAGAGTGTGAGTTGTATGTTTATATATATATATAAAATCCACAAAAATAAACCAAAAACAGCAAAGAACAATCTTAAGTTCATTCATAAACTTAAAGAATTTATTGTTTTCAACAGTACTTTAAAACTGCGCTAATTAAACAATACAAATAGTAAATTCATTGATAAATTACGTTAACGTATTTAAGTTATGAATGAACACATTTCATTCATAATTATAAATGTCATTCATTTAAAATTATAAATGAAATTGTCTATTTCATTTATAATTTTAAAAGAAATTTGTCGTTTTTAATAGTTTAAGTTGTAAATTACGTGTAACCTATTTATTTATGAATGGAATCCTACGTTCATTCATAAATAATCTATTACATTCATAATTCTGTTTACTATTAACGTAGCTTTTTATTAACTGTTATTTTCATTATTTAGAGTGTTTTATTGATTAATATATTAATTAAATAATTTAATATAGTTAAAAGTCGTTATTTTTTAAATAAAAATAATAAATCTGGATGGTCAGCTTCAAATGAGATTAGACGTGGGTTCGGTTCTTAAATAATCTGATGTGTTTTATTGTTAATTTGAGCTTATAATTTGGTTTAAATATTTAAATTTTTTGAAGAATACTATAAAAAGAACTCGATATATTAATCGTAGAAGCGTAGGTTAAGTTCTTATTCAAATTTTTTCCTATTTAAATTTATGTTTGAAGTTACTTTATGTAAGTTCTATTATTTATTTATATATACTACTATATAAAGCAAGCTACATATAATAAAGTACAGTGTATGTATTTTAGTTTATACAGAAAGTATATATATATAATAGAATGTGTATATTTATAACTCTATGTAAACAGCTTATTACTGTTAATCCTGTGAGCGTGGGTTAGTTTTTTTTGTATATTAAGTTACTTTTATCCTTGAATATACCTTGTTTACAGACAGATAGAAGCTTTTCCTTTACGTATAAGGAATCTATCTTTATTGTAAAACTTACAGTAGCAATGAATCTTTAAAATTAGAAGAATTTTCTGTAATTTTTATCATAAATCACACTTATATTTCCAATCAAAGAACTTTACTTTGAACATTAATTAAAAACTTACGCACTTATCTATGATTTCTTCATCGGAAAATGTACATAAAGTAATTCTTTACGTAGAAATTAACTATAAAACAGTAAAAAATCTAACCAAAATTAATGATATATTAGTAAATGAAACTAGTATTTTGTAGCTATCGATCAAAGGTATGAAATGATAGGAAGAATAATAGTAATTTAGTATAAACGAAGGTAAATGGAAGAAGATACATTTGAGTAAAATTACTAAAGAAGTAAATAAAGAAACAGGGCATTTCTTATCTTTCTTAGTAAGAGTGGTACCAATTTATCTCTTGTATCAAGCAGTTGCATACAGATAACTATTACGTTCGACATCAGTTACGAGTTCAATGCACCCTTTGTCATTCCAATGTAATACTTCTCCGTAGATGTCATAATTCTAAATCGTTACTTCTATCGATCCGTATACAAAAGCCTTCTACATATCCAATACCCCATATAACGTTTCTTTAGGGGGGTAAAACGATAGAGGATCAGGTACAAAGCCAACTGCATTCTTTGTCTTGTCTCCTCTGCATCCCAGATCCCAGAGTTTGCATCCTTGTTTTAGAATTTCGACATCGAAATGGTGGCCCTCTCTTCTTACTTCTTTTTTTCTCCCCCTTACTACATTCATCTGTAATACTTTCGACGTTGAATTAATCGATTATTTCAGATGAAATCCAATATTGGCTAAAGAAGGAATTCTTGTGTTATTTTAAAATGAAAATGTCATGCGAGGGGTCGAGTTTCTTATCCCTCTAGAAATGGCTTTGAATGTAATTTCACAATGGTGATTTTATGTGGTTTGTGTACACGTAACAGGGCTTTCAATTGGGTAAAGTGATAATGAAGTATTGAACTGTCGAAACTCTGTACAAGCAGGTAAAATAAATTTATTTTTATAGGGTATTATTTTTTTAAATATAGTGTAATAAGCTACTTTTGTACAGTTTTAACTATAATTTATTTCCCAAAAGCATAATTAACGTATTCCTCAGGAACGTTGTAGTTAGCCTGCATACTAGAGTTACTCAAGACTTATTTAATCATATACTAACAATCATATTGTTACTCAGGACTTATTACTGTGAAGTATTTAGCTCAGTAGTATATGATTTTCATAGAAGTATAACTTTTAATAACACTGCTAGTCTCTATTCGTCTTTAGTATGGCTCTAGTCTGTCTTTATTATGCTCCATTTGTCTTTAGTATGTCTTTAGATATCTATTATATCTTTATATGTTTTTGGTATGCTATATTAAGTACACATTTCTGGACTATCAAGCCAAACAATGATAATATAATAATTGATTAAACTTATATACACTACCTATTAATTACGTTATAGTATTTTTCAAACCAAATTAGTAAAAATATAAGACAAACAGTAACACTATTTTATTTCTCAATGATACATTAATGCATCCTTTCTTGATTTAGCTTATGTTTACATAACTAAAATATCGAAAAAAGACAGTAAAAATACAATTTATACAGTATATGCCCCCACTTCACAAGTCAAGAAACAAAATACAGTAGCTGAAACTTTGCATAATTTATTTTCAATTGTTTATTTATTTTTCTACGTCACATTAATACATTCTTCCTTAATTTATTCATAACATTCTTCATATATATACAGAAGAAAAAGACACTAAAAGTGCACTTTATACATGCCCCACTTCACAAGTCAGGAAACAAGAAATTAAATACAGGAGATAAAAATTTATGTATTATATAGAAAAAAAAACACAGAAATGATTGACATTTCCCTTACATTTTTTTCATATATATTTTTATTTTTTTATACGGAATAACAAAGATAAATCTTAAGTGAAAGATCAATTTTTGTTTCACAGTATTGGACTTTTACGTTTCCATTATGATTTGCATGAGGATATTCTTTTCTTTGTGGGCCTTGTTACTTTTTAAAAACATATGTTCGACGTTCTCTTACTTATATTATTGTAAAAGAAGACATCATTAATCACTTTACATGAAGGGAAAGACTTTTAAAAATGATTGAAACGAAGAAGGAGTAAATTCCTGGTTTCCTCGACACAAAAAGACAAGTGATCAGACTTATTCTGACATGAAATAAGACGACAGAGCAAGACAAAAAAGGGATTTTGCTGACATGAAACCGTCAATTCATTTCAAACTGTCGCTGTCATTTAGGCTTTACATCAACTATTGAAGGGAAAAAAATAAAAAAATAAAAGAAAAATATAATAATAATACAAATAAAGAAATGGTTGATACTATAAACGACCGGTTAGTTTTTCATTTTATTGAATTGCTTTTAATATATATTATATTATTTTTATTTTTGCTTCCCCTGCTGTGTTATATATAACAGGGGGGAAGTATGGCCACGGGTCAGGAAATGACCCTCAAAAATTTACATGTTTTTTGATTCGGGGACCTTGAAACGTCGAGAAATGAAACATGAAAACACCCCCAATTTTTTTTTTTATTTGTGGATGTTAGTGTGTTTATATGTGTATGTGTGTGTGTGTGTGTGTGTGTGTGGGGCAGTCTTCTATCTTTTCACCCTCTTTCTTCCCGTCCCTTCTCCCTCTTCTTCCACCAGATAAACACTTAATGTATGGCCATTTTCCTTTGTTAATTGTTAATTATATGTGTATGTGTTTTTGTGGCACGATTTTTTCGCTCACTTTAAAACATAATAACTCCTATGCTTTTACTGGAAATTTTCTGAAATTTTGTATGGTGGTTTGGGTATTAGGGGCATTGATGTTTTTTTAATTTTGGTGGTTAAAGGTCGACGGGTTGGGGAGATAAAAGGGGAAGTCTTTTGTCGTATCTAGAGTGGAATCGGAGTTTACTCATTATTAGCATTTACAATCTTTTTAAACCCCTCCCTACCCTCAAAATTAAGCTTTTTGCTATTTTATAATAATTAATAATAGGCTATAAACTGTTTTTTTAACAAATTATCGTAACAGATGGCGCCACACGCAGTTTTAAACGTTGCCGGGAAAGTTAAGCAACTCGTTGCTGGATATTTTTAAATATAATTACACACCGAAAACGTCGTTTATTTATTATAACTTTTAAGGTGTTTATTTCTAGAATTCCTCCACAAATTTCTTCAATTTGGGTAATGGAAAACTTGACTAGAATGTAATTTCTTTGAGTGTAGGTTCAATAATGCGCTTTCCTTTATAATTTTTCCTTTTTTTTTGCTAATAAATTTATANAAAACAAAGGAAACAAGAAAAATAAAATAAAAAAACAAAGAAGTAGATTTATAAAGAACCCAAGAGAATAGTTTGATAAGATCGAATCTTCTCGCAACTCATCTATTTTCCTTTTTTATGTTTGATATGAATACGTAAGAAGAATATCTGATAGCTGTATAAAGACTAAAGAAAACAAGAGATAAAAAATAAAAAAATATATAAAAATAAAAATAAAAATAAATTCAGAATAAACAGCAATCTGAGCTGAAAAAAACGTCCATTTTCTTCTTTCGTTTTATTGTAAAATTATTATTACGCGCCGTAATCGCGGTTTTTCTTTATTATTATGACATGTGTGATTGAGATTTTTATTATTACGTCACATAATTTGTATACGTTTGTTATTACGTATTGCATTTTGCTTTACATTGTTGCTATTTTTCATTATTACGTCACATAACTTTGTACTGTACATTATTATGTTATAGTTTACTTCATTTATATTATTTCTTCATCTGCTACTAGTTTTACATTGTTACGTCATATGCTACTAAGTTTTACATTGTTACGTCATATGCTACTGAGTTTACATTGTTACGTCATATGCTACTAAGTTTNTTGTTCGTTCAAATTTAAACTAACCAATAAAACGCGTTCGTATCGTTTGTTTTTTTCAATTATCCAATGAGGTAAAAACACGAAATTTCAAATCATTGTTACGTCATATGCTACTAAGTTTTACATTATTGCGTCATTTGCTACTGAATTTTACATTATTACATCACCTTCTATTGAGTTTTACATTGTTACGTCATATGCTACTAAGTTTTACATTGTTACGTCATATGCTACTAAGTTTTACATTGTTACGTCATATGCTACTGAGTTTACATTGTTACGTCATATGCTACTAAGTTTTACATTATTACGTCATATGCTACTAAATTTTACATTGTTACGTCATATGCTACTAAGTTTTACATTATTGCGTCATTTGCTACTGAATTTTACATTATTACATCACCTTCTATTGAATTTTACATTATTACGTCACCTTATACTGAGTTTTATATGATTACGTCGTCACTTATTACTAAAATTATTATTTCGTCACATATTAAAGATTTTTAGACGTTTACGTCATATATCCTTTTATTTTATTGAGATCGAGTACATTTTTACATTAATTTGACGTCATTTTTTAGAATAGTATAAAAAATATATTCCAATTGACGTAATAATATTATAATTAACAAATATTTAGCGTTAATTTACTTATATATATATATATATATATATACACTCTAGCACGTCATATTCGTGTATTATTGGGTGAAAAATTACGTGTTACTTTATTACACAACTCATTATTACGTCATATATTAAATCATTTTAAAATTTTATATTTCACACTGTTACGTTTTCTATTGTTACATCAATTTATTACGTCACATTATTATAATATTTACATATAAATCGAATAAAATATTGAATTATAACGTTAAAATAAACTTAAAAATCTTCAAAAATGTAACATATATATGTATNTTTTAAGGTGTTTATTTCTAGAATTCCTCCACAAATTTCTTCAATTTGGGTAATGGAAAACTTGACTAGAATGTAATTTCTTTGAGTGTAGGTTCAATAATGCGCTTTCCTTTATAATTTTTCCTTTTTTTTTGCTAATAAATTTATATAAAAAGTCATTCTAAAAGTGGAAAATCTACTTCAATTATATATATATATATATTTAATACTATGTTTTGTAGTGTTGTACAGGTTTTATTTTAATAAAAAGCGTCCTCGACAGTACGAAAACGTAAATTTCATTAGCATAGTAAAAGGAAGATAGGTAAGTATATTATAAAAAGGATATTGTGTAAAGCTTCTACTACACTATAAACAGGCAGATTACTTATGAAATTGTAAAAGTTATGTCTTCTACAACACTATAAAGGAAGATTTCTTATGATATTATGTCTTCTACAACACTATAAAGGAAGAAGATTTCTTATGATATTATGTCTTATACAACACTATAAAGGACGATTTCTTGATATTATGTCTTCTACAACACTATAAAGGAAGATTTGTTATGATATTGTCTTCTACAACACTATAAAGAGGAAGATTTCTTATGATAGTGTAAAGTATGCATTCTGTAAATATCTCGAGTTATGTAACAATATAGACCTATTCGAGTACTATAAAAAGGCATTTTGAAGTGACATTTCATGTAAAAATATTATTTTTGGAAACTATTAGTAACTGGAATAATGTAGTACAGTACATACTAACTACAATATTATTTCTATCAATTGTAATATGTTTGGAAACAATTAATAATCATTATTATTGTTAATAAGTGGAACACTTTGTGGTCTTATCGAACTGCTGAGGTGATATACTTGATAATATATTGAGTTTATATTTGGTTCAGATAAACAAATTTGTTTATGAATATTTGGGAACCGAACTTACGACTTTATAAGATATGAAACCAATTCTTAGTTGAAGCATTGAAGATATGGGTTCGATTTCCAAGCATATATTCTGACCAACCGATGTCCTTATGATTAATTAATTAAAAAAGTTTTGTCATAATTGAAGCCAGTTCTGCTCTAGTGATAAACAAAGAGGATTTATCATTAAAATCTGCATTAAAAGCGTGAGAAAGTTGTAATTTAAACAATAAATAAACGGATTTATCCTTATAAAAGTACGATTAAAACTAAAGTGAAACGTTATTTTAACTTCATAAATAATAATTAAACCCATTACTTTAATTTTAAACCAATTACAAGCTATTTAAAGGAGGAATCCTGTTGAAAACGTCACCCGAAAACTTATATTCACGTCATGTACGAAGGGAGAAAAAAAAGTAAAAAAATTTAAAGAAACCCAACTCTTTCTCTAAAGTAATAAAACGTCTTTTTTTCGGAGGGGGGACGAGAAGTGTATTGTTCATAAAACAGATCACGTAACAACGATCACAAGTAAAATTGTTACACACGTTCAAAATGATTGTGTAGGTCTTGTCAAGAGAAAGTGCAACTATGAAATGTTCACTTAGATGAAAGCAATATAAATGTAACTTTAAAAATTGTTAAATTGGCGATGGTTCTTACCTATAAAAATTTTATACTTTCACGCGTGACACTTTTTTTATATTATTATTATTACTATTTTTTTGTAAATTCAATATATTATATATCATTTTATGGTCAATTGTTACTATAGCAGTTTGAAGATCATTCTATAATTCAGTTTTATTTCATTTGTCGTCTTCATTTTTTGGGGGATAATTTTTAGAAAATCTCTTCCTCACCTTTATCTGTTTTTGTAAGATCATCTCGTATTTTTGATATTTTTTAAAACTTTCTTATCCTCTTTTTTTTTTCTTTCTGTAAGATATTTTCTACAGGGTTTTAATTATTTTTGTACCCACAACTTCCTCACTTTTACCATTTTTTATAAAAATCTTTTCTCCAAACTTCTCTATTGTTGTAAGATTTCTTCTACTTCTTTCTCGTTACTTTTGTAATAGTCCTTCCTAATCTTTCATATCTTTGTCATTTATGGGTAGTAGAATCACATCCTTACCTTCCTTACCTTTGTAGCATAGATTCCTCATCTTCCTTACCTTTGTAGCATAGATTCCTCATCTTCCTTATCTTTGTAGCATAAATTCCTCATCTTCCTTACCTTTGTAGCATAGATTCCTCATCTTCCTTATCTTTGTCATTATTTCTAAAGATTCCCTTCCTCGTCTTCCTTCGTCATTTACGTGTAGCATCACTTCCTAATCTTCCAAATATTTGTGAGTAGCATCTCATCCTCATCTTAGCTTTTTCATTTATCTGTAGCATCACTTTCTCATCTTCCTTATCTTCGTCATAGCTTTTCTAACATCTTTTCCTCGTCTATTGTGAGTTTAAAACTCACTCTTAAGCCCAAAAAATATGCAATTATTAGTCAAAACAACTGCAAAAAATTATTTTATGAACATTAAAATGTAAATAAATGAACAAATAAATATTTTCTTCATAATTGTAAACTAAAGAAGAAAGAAAAAAAAATTTATTTTTAATTGGAAATCTTGCTACGGTTCTTAACATTATCTATTCATTATTAATTTAACAGCGTTAAGAGAAAAGTGCATCTTACCGTTATTTCCTATTATTTACAATTACTTTAAATCACACGATGCATTAACTTTAAGGAATTTACAATAAACTTAACCATTCTCTTCTTTCTTTTCATACTTTTTGCATCTTAAAAAACACATTTTTCTCCAATTTCTCAAATATTTTCTAATAAATTTTTTAAAATTTTTCTATAAATTTTAATATTTTATTTATAATTTTCAAATTTTATTTAGGTGAAAACTTTTATTGATAATCAATTAAATTAATTTCTTAACTAGAAAACATAATAAAGTATAAGATTTTACTTAATTTTTTTATGTTTTAAGCATGTTTTTTTATTTAGAAATGACATTAATATACTTTTAAACTGTTTTTTTTATATTAAAAGAGACGACAAAGAGATTTTATACAAAAAGTGATAAAGAGGATGAGGAAGAGCGAATACAAAATAGTGAGAAACTTGAGGAAGAGAGGAAGAAAAAAACAAGTGATGCAGAGGATGAGGAAGAAATTTTAGAAAAATCGAAGAAATGTGAGGAAGAGGGAATACAAAATGTAATGCAGAAGATGAGGAATTGATCATACAAAACTGATTTTAAAAAATGAAGAAAGGAGTTTATCAATAACGAGAAGAATGGACAAGATAAAGAAGAAATATTACAAAAATTACGAATAAAAAATTTTAATTAACGTATTAAAATATTTATTATAATATTTTTAAAAAATATTATCAATAAAAGAA
>NW_019384326.1:1157475-1172469 GCF_000671375.1 Centruroides sculpturatus
TAAAAAAAATTTGATCTTTATTTTTCTTGCAATATCTTTGATGATGTACAGAACTTTATACATCAAAGGAGATCGTGAATGAAGTTCTTTTTTTTGAGATCCCAGGAAACAAACTTTAATAAAAGCTTTCACTTCCTTGTAATATCTTTTTAAAAAAAAAGACAGAAAGGAAGAAAAATATCTGTATTTTCCAACCAATATTTTCTTTTAAAGCTTAATTTTCACGTAATTATTTCGACAAATACCTTAATTTCTTCGTAACAACAGCATTTAATTGATAATTTCTTACAGAATTCTTGTATAAAATCCAGTAAAATTTCACTTTATTTTTGCTTAATAAATCGTTTTTTTTGGACTACAATTTGAAAAAAATTAGACAAATTCTCACTGTCTTTTGTTCTTGTTTATTTGGAGAACGGTGGTAGATAGATGAAATTCGAGACTAGATATGGAAAGCTTAAGGGATTAAGCTCCTATTAACTGTATACGAACTACCGGTATGGACCAGAAGTCACGTGATTTTAATTCAAATATTTTTCCTAGAACGGAATTACATGGATGCCCAGCACGACTCTACTATTGTCAGGAAAAGTCTGATGTACAGGGGCAAGACGTTGTTAATTTAAAATCGAAAGCATATATTTTAAAGTAAATAAATTAAAAATTGTATTAGTTTTCGCTCATTTAACTGTAATTTATTATATTTTATTTGAAAAATATATTAAATTTAAATGTTTTATGCACTTCCGGGCAATTTATTTAACTTAAAATATTGTTTTTTTAGATACTTCTAAACGCGTGATTTTCTTACATTCTCCACTGTAAAAAAAACCTTAAAATTTATAAATACTTTAGCGAATTTTTATTATAAAAATGCAATAAAACAATAAAAAAACAAAGGAAACAAGAAAAATAAAATAAAAAAACAAAGAAGTAGATTTATAAAGAACCCAAGAGAATAGTTTGATAAGATCGAATCTTCTCGCAACTCATCTATTTTCCTTTTTTATGTTTGATATGAATACGTAAGAAGAATATCTGATAGCTGTATAAAGACTAAAGAAAACAAGAGATAAAAAATAAAAAAATATATAAAAATAAAAATAAAAATAAATTCAGAATAAACAGCAATCTGAGCTGAAAAAAACGTCCATTTTTTTCTTTCGTTTTATTGTAAAATTATTATTACACGCCGTAATCGCGGTTTTTCTTTATTATTATGACATGTGTGATTGAGATTTTTATTATTACGCCACATAATTTGTATACGTTTGTTATTACGCATTGCATTTTGCTTTACATTGTTGCTATTTTTCATTATTACGTCACATAACTTTGTACTGTACATTATTATGTTATAGTTTACTTCATTTATATTATTTCTTCATCTGCTACTAGTTTTACATTGTTACGTCATATGCTACTAAGTTTTACATTGTTACGTCATATGCTACTGAGTTTACATTGTTACGTCATATGCTACTAAGTTTTACATTATTGCGTCATTTGCTACTGAATTTTACATTATTACATCACCTTCTATTGAATTTTACATTATTACGTCACCTTATACTGAGTTTTATATGATTACGTCGTCACTTATTACTAAAATTATTATTTCGTCACATATTAAAGATTTTTAGACGTTTACGTCATATATCCTTTTATTTTATTGAGATCGAGTACATTTTTACATTAATTTGACGTCATTTTTTAGAATAGTATAAAAAATATATTCCAATTGACGTAATAATATTATAATTAACAAATATTTAGCGTTAATTTACTTATATATATATATATATATATATACACTCTAGCACGTCATATTCGTGTATTATTGGGTGAAAAATTACGTGTTACTTTATTACACAACTCATTATTACGTCATATATTAAATCATTTTAAAATTTTATATTTCACACTGTTACGTTTTCTATTGTTACATCAATTTATTACGTCACATTATTATAATATTTACATATAAATCGAATAAAATATTGAATTATAACGTTAAAATAAACTTAAAAATCTTCAAAAATGTAACATATATATATATATATATATATATTTCTAAGAATAGAGAGAAAAATGGAATTATACTGTAAAATAAAATAAGTAGAATATTTCTGTGGCTGATATCCAAAAATCTGTTGAGTGTAAAAGTGAGAGGTGGCTTCTATTGTTACGAAACAAAGTCAAAGAATGAAAAGAAACACCAGAGGAATCGGTAGGTGGGCTCAAAAACTAACAAAAAAAAAATTGTAAATTTGATTACGTAAATAAAAGAGGGACAATTTAAAGAAGAAGATTATTTAAATGATAAATGAAGAATAATGTCATAACTTGATGAAGAAAGAAAATTTAATGTACATTACCTTTTAAACGTTAAATTATATCCATAATTTATATTTTTATCTTTATTTTAAATTTTTTTAAAGCTATTAAAGTTAATGCGTTAAAATAAATTATTTTAATTTAAATTTCACGGTTTTATCTGTAATTTTTACTTTCCCTCTCAAATTCTATTGTTAGTACATTTTGCTTTGTTACGTTGCATTTAAATTATTGCGTCATACGTTATAAACATCCTACGTTATTATTTCGTCGTATTTTTTTATATTATTACGTCAGCTATTGTAAATATTTACATTGTTACGTCATTTATTATTATAATTTATATAATTACTTCATGAATTAATATATTTTGTATTGTTACGTTAAATACTGTATGACGTAAAAATGTAAATTACAAAGACTTGTTATAATAATGCAATGTGTATTTTTACGTCATATATTTTTGTTACGTCATTCGAGCAAGATATTATTACGTTTTATATTATTATTATTTATTAATTAATAATAAATTCTAATTTTAAAAATTATAAATAATTTTCTTAAACATTTTCAAAAATATGAGATATTTTCACACATTTTTTTCTAAATTATTATGATATATAGAGACAAATACAGCCATTATGGATATAAAAAAATGAATTTGTCCGTCTGTATGCCTGTCTGGAGTCTTTTTTTTCACTTGTAATTGTCTGTAAGAAACCATTTAGAAAAAATTATTACCTTTTATCTACTGCGCTTAGCTGTGAAAATTGAGGAAGTGGTACATACAAGGATCTTTGATAAAATCAATAAGAACATTCATCAAACTTACGCAATGTTAAATTGGAATAATATAGAGGAAAAGTCTCTTGATGAGTGTAATTATATAATAATAAATCATCTGTTATAGTTTACGAATTCTAAAGATAATTCCAATTAATGGAAATTATACAATTTTATTGTATATATAACCCTCAGTTTAGGAATTATACATTCGTTATAACGAGATAAAATATATACTTTAACGGCTTCTTTACGTTATAATATATTAGCGTTTTACAGAATATTTTTAAAATTTGTACTCGTTATAACGAGGAGAAGCTCACAATTATTTCTCTTCGGACACAACATCGTTATATCGTTATAACGAGGAAATATATTTCTAAGTTTTATTATAACATTATTGAATTATTCAATATACGGGGTGGTTCAAAAGTCAGTTAACCGTTATAAAATATTACATTTTTCGCCAAAATTGATTCTAAACTTGGTTTACGATTCATATTCCGAATACAACACGATTATTACGTTTCACTGTATCCGGAACACACGAAACAAAATACAGTTGACTGACTTTTGGTCTACCATACCGTACACTTCGTTTAATTTACGATGTAGCAACAATTACATGCATTCCTACCCCGTTAAAATAGAATTCATACTTACAATTCAACGAAGTTTCTTAATACAATTACGTTATATCGAGAAAAAACTACGTTTCACTACTACAACCTCGAAATTACATTATATTTTATAAACGTGCTATCACTTTTTAACTCTTTATTAAGTCAGAAAATCAGCGAAACTTCCTCTATCGTTATATCGAAGAAATTTAGGAATTTCATAAGTTTTTTATTTTTTATATTTTTATTTTGGATAAGTAACAACGATCTTGACTGATATTTGATACAGTTGAAGAATTTCGTAATTAGTATCACCTTCAAACTAATTAACAGCCTGCTAATTAGTAGGAAAGTGGCATTTAAAGCAATCATATCACTCGATATAAGGAAGGGGAATAAACTTCATAACGTGACGTGAATAGTAATTTACATGAAAGTAACATATGAATAATAACTTTTAGAGTATAAATGTACTTTTTACAGCGCCAATTTTTCAAAGATTTCTTAGTTTTTTTATAGTTATTGATGTCGAGTAATATCTTCATTTTCCTCTATAAACAATTTAGACACTGGTAAAAATTTTATGTCCTCCATTCTAAGATCATTTTCGCTTTTATGTTGTTTCCTCCTTTCTTCTTTCCTCCCCCTTCTTGTTTTTCTTCTTCTTCTCGTGTTACATCACTAGAATTTTCTACGTAACACGAGACTTTCTCTGAATGATACGAGTAACTAAACATATTACAAAAATACACTTAACTCTGACACTAGCATTATTTTATTCGGCGTTTTAACATGATGTTATAAGAGAGATTCACCCCGAAATTGTGTATTTGCGATGGCTTTTAGTGTGGGCTATTAAACCAGAAACGTGACTACTGAATAATATCATTTGTATGACTTATCAAGCACTAAATTGTAATACATGCATTTAATTCAACTACACCCGTTTAATAACAGTAATTAATCGATTCCCTAGTTCATTGAACTGAACGGATTTATTACTAAAGTAGCATCAGGAGTTAACAATCGCATATCAAACGCTATTCATTCTTTAAATGAATATTGATAGTTCATATGGGACCGATTCAAATTTAACATTAAATATAACATTAAACAAATTTATTATTCACGAAATTTATTCTCGGTTTACATCGTCTTCGAATGTAATAATTACACTTCGGTTAAATAAAACTCGATTATTGTTATTAAACCGGTTAAAATTACAATTTTCGTAGTATTTAAACGTTATTTGTTCGTTCAAATTTAAACTAACCAATAAAACGCGTTCGTATCGTTTGTTTTTTTCAATTATCCAATGAGGTAAAAACACGAAATTTCAAATCAACCAATAGACTATGGAATATATTTTAAAATACGAAATTGAATACTTTTCTAATTCAAATCTGACCAATTAGCATTTTGATTTTTTAAAAGTCGTTAAATTTGAATTTAAATTAACCAATAAGGTTTAAAATTGCGTTTAAACCTAAAAAATCGAAGTTTTAATTAATTTATTAGTCAGAATTGTACAGATAACGATTGTTTTAAAGTTATTTATGTAGAAGAGTGTAAAATTTGATATCAAACTTGAATTTTTTAGACTAAAAATTATTGCTGTACTTCAAAACGTAGATAAAACCGTATCTGTATGGACTGAGTGAGTGTACTTCTAGAAAATATCGACTTTTTTACGTTACATTTCAAACTTGGATTAACTACGGAGTTAAAAGATTACAGAGATTTACGAATTATCAAGCATAAATGTGCAGTTTACAGTTGTAAAATGTTTAACTCTGTACAAACAAGCTTAGTACAGTAGTTGCTTATCTTATCAAGTGAAATTTCGTGACAGAGAAACAAATTTACCGAAATTTTATAAGTTTTCTTACTTATCACGTAGCATCAAGATCATTATATTAATTTAGTTTTATTGCTATGGCTGCACATATTTATTTTGTATTACAGGTTATTACTTGCTGAATTGGTAGAATTAATGATAATTAAAATGAATTTTAAATATGTTTAGACCCTATTTACGTAAGAAAACAGGAAGTAAATATGACGCGTAATTAATTATGGCTCAAATCTTACAATTTTATTGATTGTTTCCTGGAAAATAGCATCATTTATTCAGGAGGAAGTTATAAATATGAAATAAGTATCGGTCCTTTTCCTCCTCCTATCCACGAGGCGCCATTTTTACACGAAAATAATGCAGAGAACCCCCTTTTAGGCGTCATTTTTACATGAAAAATAATGCAGAGCACCCTTCTCTCCGTTTCTATCTTCATGGGAATTATGACTTCTAACCAGGGTCTTCTCTAAGTGCCTTTTCTTGCTTGGGTCTTTCGGAGTGGTCCCTTGTGAAAGTAAAGTATCGATTGTTAGGGACAAGAAGCAGAGAAAGAATTGAGAATTTTGCTGAATATCTTGATAGGTAAAGGAGAAAGAGATTTGGGAGATGCTGTAATAGGAACTTGAAAGTTTCTTACATCAGAGTTTTATGAGTTGATGTGTAATAACTGGTCTGTATATATTTCTGTATATATATTTATATATATATATACACACACACATACACACACAAGAAAGAGGGGGAAGTATATCTTTCAAATGAACTTAAAAAAAGGATATCTTTTAAACCCTTTGAGAAAGGAATAAAAAGTCAAGTCCTAAACTTTTAGATTAAAGTCTGGGAGGCAGTAGTTATATGAAATATACTATACAGTGCCAGTTAAGGTCTGTTTTATTGCCCAGATACATGAACTTGTGTCAGTTTATCACCTAGTCCCCTCTGCATCATCCAAACGAAACTATATGAAAAGTGTAATAAACTGAAAAGTAATAAATCCTGTAAAAAATGGAATGTCCTTTTATAATGCGATTTGTATATAATAAATGATAAATGTCCTTATTTAATTGAGAAATTTAACTATTTTTTTCCCTGTACAAGAGAGGTATGCAATATAACTGACAAGCAATTTTAATCAAGAATAAAAACGATAAATTAAGACTTTAAAGGCTTCTAAAGTTATACAAATGATTAATTATATAATTATTCTTACGTCAGATTTAAGAAATATCTTTTGAGAAGTAAATAAAATTTTATATATTAATATTTTAAAAAAAATTCATCGAGTTATAAATATAAATGTTATTTATGAAGATTATAAATGTTTTTATGGAGTTGAAAACTATAAATTAGGAATTTATGTTTGTGATTTTAATATATATTTTATAATATTAAAAGAGGAAATAAAGAACATAAAATTTTTTTACTTACTTTTCTTTTTAAGATACGAACATAAAAGTTTTATTTAAATTAAGTTCGTTTATAATTTTTTTAAAATTAGTTATTGGGATGCAAATTTTAAATTGCAGACGTATAAATACGCGCTGGTTGTCTGTCTGTTTGTCTGTCCGTATTTCGTAAATCTCGAGAACGGAGTTAGATAGATGACTGGCATGACTCTGTTGTTATCAGGAAAAGTATGATTTACAGGGGCAAGACACTACTAATTTGAGGTGGAGAGCATATATTTTAAATGAAATAAATAGAATACATGATTAAAAATTGCAGCACGACATTATGACATTATAATTTTTTTCTATTAAATTTTGCACTTTTAAAATTTTTGTAATTTTTTCAATTTTTTCACATTAAAAATGATAATGAAAAAATACAAAAACCTAATAAAATTTATAATTAATTTTATCTAAAATCTCTCTAATAGATTATTCTATTATGTGACTTGTGTATTCACCTCCCAACAACGGACACACCTGTAAACAGCAGCCACTTTTTGAAGAACTTTTCATTTTCCTATACAAAATTTCATACGAAACAATCTCCAAACAAAGGATAATTTTTTGTTCTTGCCAGTGTCCGTTGTTTACAGGTTTTTCCTGTATATTCACATTTTATTTCAGAAAATATTTAAATATTTGAAGAAAAATATCTCATGGAAGTGGTAAGAAATTTTATGTTTTTACTTCGTTGTTTCTACAGAAATGTATTAGTTTATAATCACATGAAAATTTCTATGCTGAAAGAATTACGTTTTGACGTATTAATATACTCTATATAGCGTCCCTTCATATAACGTTTTTTTTAAATATTTACATTCAGTACAAGTTCTAAATAAATACATACGATAACTTGTATTTATATTTAAATTCTTTATCTTTGTTGGTAGAGTTGTTTTCAATTGTTTAATAAATATCTGTCACGAAAATAAGCTTAAAATCTTGTTTTTTTAAATCCTTTTCATGAAGATCAAATGCAAACTTTCACCTTCTTCCCTCAAGACTTGAGCTTCTATCACATCATTTGGTATGAAGAAGCGCTCAAGAAGGAAGATTTCACCTTCTTTCCTCAAGATTTGAGACTTCTTCTACACAATTTAGTATAAAATCGGGCTCATAATCTTGATTTTTGAATCATTTTCATGAAGATCAAACGAAGCTTTCGTCTTCCTTCAAGACGATTTGATATACAAAAAGATCTCAAAAGTTTGTCTTCTGCTTCTTTTCACGTCAAATCTACTAAGTTGTAATGAATGTAATTACAAAAAATAATATTTAATCTGTAGTACAAGATGTTTAATGGCAATTTTTGACCTTTTTTTAAAAATAATTTTATGATTTTTACTGATTTAAACTTGAATTTTGTATATTATACATTGTATAAGCTTCTCTCTTTTATATTTTAAGAACATCACTTCGATTTATTCCGTTTTTATACACAGAAATAGCATTCAACGTTTAACATAAATTTATTAACAAAGACTTTTGAGAGTTTAAAAAGTTCCTATAAATGAATATTACTATAGGTAATATAGTAGGAGTTCGTAATTTCCACATTATATCAATAAAAATTCAAGTAAAATTAAGGATTAATGTGAATTTTAAAATTAAATCTTTATTTTTATAATCTCTCTCAAAAGTCATCATCTATACTTAAAGCATTATTTATAATTAGCATTAGTATTAATTGTCCTTTAAAGTATGTTGTTTAAAGCATAAAATGTATAAAAGAATTTTTAAAAATTATTAAATATTGAAAGAAGTTAATAAAATCTGAAAAAATTATTAAAAAACAAAAATTTAAACAAAAAATTAATTCTGTATTTTTTTGCATTTTATTTATTTTTAAAATAAAGGAATAGCTTAAAAATTCATTAAAATGCAAAAACTTCAGTGAAAAATTCATTAAAAACGCAGAAAAATCAGTGAAAAATTCATTAAAATGCAAATATTTTAGTAAAAATTACAAAAACGCTTGCAAAAATATATTAAAGTTCAGAAATTTTAGTAAACACTATATTAAAAATGCAAAATATTTAGTGAAATATCATTAAAACATACAAAAACTTCATTCAATAAGAACTTTTTAAAAACACTAATAATTATGAAAAGCTAAAATTGGTAAAAATAATAATAAAAAAATACAAAAAATTACTAAAAAAATAATAAAATCTTTAAAAAAATACAAAAATTACCTGGGAAAAAAAACATATCAATATTTATTCCTGCTGTGCATTATATTTCTCCCCCACTTATTCTCTATATTGTCTATTAGCATCTACTACATTTTTGATTAGTTATAAAACATATTTCGTTTTTAAAAACTTCTTAAATACTGACATAGTCTATTACGTGTGTGGTTCATAATCCTTAATGGACAAGTTATTTCTGTAAGTGTTCAATTATTTAGAATGAAATCAGCAGTTGTGTTTTTACAACACGTGCACTCACCAATGATTGTTACAGTAGAGGAAAACCTAGAGAAGGGGAGGAGAAAGAAGTAGAAAAAGTGTTGAGGGGGTAGAATAAGAAGGAAAAAAAAGAAGCAGCAGCAGCAACTATGGAGAAAAGGAGATGAGGGAATAAAATCTCTTTCCAAAGTGCCTCATAAAAATTACATGACAAAACTGTACGCTAAGTTGTGAAGTGATCTGTACGTTGCTTCCATCGATCTTTGCATATGCAGTACGTTGAATAGTGCAAACACTGAAAAGTTACTTGATTGGTTTGCTTCAGAAATTCTATGTTAACGATCGTAGGAGAGTGTTGAGAATTTCCGAATCTCATCTATCAAATAATATTGATGATTCGTATAATAAAAGGAGATTCCGGTTTATATTTTCTATTTTTTTTATATATATAAAAATACATTTACTTTAATTTTTTTGTAACGTAATCAAAGATTCGATCCGCAAGAAATTAATTTTTAAAACTGTAAAATAAAAATTGTGTACGAGTTGAGTAAGATAAAATGTCTGATGATGTTTATTAATTGTGTTTGAAGTTTCATTCTTTGAAATTTATATCAATTTTGAATTTTTTTAAATATTGATTTTGTGTTTAAGAGGTGTTTTGATTAATTGGTTATTGATATATGTTGCTTTATTTTGTATCGGTTTTTTTTATTTTTATCGATTTTTCAATAAGGCTTTACGTCTTCCTCTAAACCTTCTTGCCCTACGGTTTTTACAGTAGCGCGTTATTCTATGGGCAAAAAGAACAAATGACTGGGCCCCACGCCAACAGATGCCCAAACTAATTTTTTATAAGAAAATACTTTCCCAAAATACTTCTGTCTGAAGTCAACAATGGTCTATACAGTACATGGGGCCCCCCTAATTCAAATTGATCTGGGCCCTATGAAGCTATAACACGCTATTGACTTTCTACATCCCTATGCACTTTATCTTTCTCTTATATTTTCTCTACGCTTTATTAATCCAACTCTGTACCTTCTTATTCCTACATTTTGTCTATCTTACCTCATATAATACACCTTAAATATATATAAGTTATGTGTGTGTGTGTGTGTATTTACACCTCCATACTTTCTTTCTTCTACATACTTTATACATTACATTGTATCTATTTCTACTTTATCTTCCTGCAATATTTTCTCGATTCCTCTTTAATTTAAATCCATACCTTCTTATTTCCTTATTGTTAGTTTTACTCTCGTCTTTTCAGTACCCTCCATCTTTATATATTATTAACAGAACTCTATACTTCTACATTTTTATGCCATACCTTCTATATTTATCTTTCTCTTCCCAAGAAAACTATATTGCTTCTATTTTCTAGTATACCTTTACTGTATACTTTCTACATGACTATCTTGTATACTATACATTCTTTACGCCATGTTCTTATCAATACATTTTTACACCCTTCTTATCAATGTTATACCTTCCATTCTGATATCTTAGCATCATAATTCTCTAAACGTTTATATGATGAGGAGAGAGAGAGACAGAGAAATAAATACAGAAGGTATACGTCTGTATACCTGATCAACGTTCATATTGAAATACACAGAACGTTCATGATAAGGTATAAAGCAAACGAAAATATACAGAAAATATATATTTATTCTATATTCTCTACCTCTAATCTTATTTTTAACGAGAATCTATCATATTTTTTAATAATTAATTCATTATTATCATTATTATCTTTCCCATACTTTAAATTATACATAATAATTTGGTATTAAGCTGTAAAAATCAATATTTATCTTTAATTTAGTGGAAATTTACCTATATTTAAATGAAAATTTCACATAAAATTTACTTGACGTACAAATATAAAAATTAAAAGTGCCCCCAAAAAAACCTACATATTCTACTAAAAAAAACCAATAAAGTTTACTCTAAAAATAATTTAATTTTATTATTTATTTATTTATTTTTCTATCAAAAATAAGAAAATGACATTTTATTTATTATTATTTTTCTTAAACTAAGGAAAAGAGGAAAAAGAAATTTTATTATTGAACTTTTTCTATGTTCTATTTTCATCCTATAAAATGCTATTGTCAAAATGTTTATCTGTTTTCAATTCAAAAATTGCTTCTTAAAAAGATTTTAAAAGAGAATTTAATAGAATTTTTTTTATTTTCTAGAAAAAATAAACTTTTTTTATTATTTATTTATTTACTTTTTATAAACTATTGTTTGTAATGTTATATTACAATATAACATTACAAACAATAGAGTATTCTTCCTATAATAATATAATAACAATAAGTAGTTTTCTATAATACAATCCAGATGCTGCTACAGTGTTAATTAAGTGCATAAGCTAAGGACTATAATTAACTTTCTATTGTTTCATGTTGCTGTAGTACAAATATAAAGTTAAGGATTAAGTGTATAGTGGTTTTAAACATATTTTCACATGTATTATTGCTATAATAATTTTATTATTCCTAGAAGAAATATGTTCGGACTGAACTTTTCAAATTGCCGATCTATCTATACATTATCACTCATTATTTCGTCCTTCCTTAATTTCGAAAACAATATAGATGAAAATTGAGACCAGACATTGAAATCTTAAGAGCCAGTGCACCGGATAAACTATGTAAGAACTTCTGGTCTGCACCGGAAGTTACGTGACTTCAAATTCAAACTTTTCTGGAGGACAAAGTTCGATATATGACCGGTATGACTCTATTGTTATTAGAAGAAGTACGAAGAAGTACAGTACAGGGGGCAAAACACTACTAAAATCTAAACCAGATACGGAAAGGTTAGGGGCAGATGCACCGTGTTAACTATATATAAAATGCCAACATATACCGGAAATCACGTGACTGAAATCCAAATCTTTTTGGAGGACGGAGCTAACTTAGATAGATGATCAGCATGACTCGATTGTTGTCAGGAGAAGTGTGATGTACAGGGGCGAGAATCAAAATCTAGACCGGATATGGAAAGGTTGGGAGCAGGAACATCAGAGTAACTATATATGAAAGAACAATATAGACCGGAAGTCACGTGATTTTTAAATCTTTCCGGAGGACGAAGTTAGTGTAAATAACCGGTATGACTCGATTGTTATTAGAAATAGTATGATATACGTGGGCAAGACACTACTAAAATCGAGACCAAATATAAAAATATTAGAGGCAGGAGCACAGGCTTAACTATACGAACTTAAGATCTTAAGAACTTAAGATCTGGACCAAAAGTTACGTAATTCTTTTTAAATACCATGTTACAATAGTTGCTCGTTATATTTACGTTTTCCTCTTCAAAATTATAGTAATAATGCAAAGTGATAATAGAAATTATATTTGTAGTGTAATTTATATTAAAATAATATAAGTAACAAATACTATAAATGAATTAATTATAAAACTGAAGATGCTTCTATCAATTGCCATTGAATTACAATGAGACGATATAAAATATATATATATAATACGAGTACTACTACAATAATAACACAACTTTGAGAAATAAAAATCAAATATTTCTTAAATAAAACTACTATAGCAATAATGTGTATAAAATAAAACAATTTAAATATTAAAAGGATTTATATTATTGTATGTATTATTTAAAAAGTCACGAGGCTTTCTATATCTCGTCTCGACTTTTGTTTATCTAACTTCGTTTTTGAGATTGACGAAGGACAGACAGACAGACAAACAGTGGGAATTTACAATCTTGCAATCTGAAAATTGCATCCCCAATGTATTTTAAAATCCTCAGTTATGTTAATGTAGCAGTATCCTTTAATTTTCTGTAGTAAGTATAGAACATTTTTCTATAGAAGTTTTATAGAAAATTAATAAATTTTTTATAGAACATTTAAAAAAATAAGATAATATGTATACATAGGCGTGTATATATAATTTAAACAAATGGCAACTATTTTATGAAGAAAACGTAAGAGAATTTACTCGCACTTGGCAACCATTACACGAACAAAACTCAACAGGAATCTTTAAATAAACAACAACAGTTGCTTCACATAATTACTTCTTGTAACTACATAACATTCCAAAGGCAATTACAAGTGACAAAATCCTTTTCCACTATTATTGTTACTATAGCAGCAGCATTATTAATAACCTATTCGTACGTATAATTTAATAAAACTTTAAAAACTAAAATAAAATAAAATTTATTCTGTTTGCCTATGAAAAGATAATATTTTTGTTATTTCTAAATGCAGATTTACGACTTAATCATTAAACGAGATAGAAAAGAGAAAGAAGGTGAAGAAGAAGAAGAGGAGGAGGAGGAGGAAGAGTCTTTAAATCTATTAATTTTAAACCCGTTATCTCGCTATACGAGGACATTCAATTTAACATCAGTACATCCAAACATTTCTCCTATCTATATCTTCCTCATCCCTACACTTTACCTTAGAAAACGAATGAGTAAGAAAAATGGTAGGAAATGGACGATATAAATTTTCTACCATTACCGCCATCAGAATTTCTGAAGTCGTTAATAAAGAAAAGGGGGGAAGGGTAGTAAAGACATCGTCACTACTACAAACCAACAGAGAATAGCAACAGTTTCATCATTCAAAAGCGACATTTTTACGACGCATTATGGACTATTAATAACTTGACTCAACTTTCCATAATTGTTTTCTTTACTAAATAAGTTTGATTATAACCCTATTATCTCTAAGAAAAATAAAAGAAAAATAGAAACTTTAATTCTTAATTTCTTCCCCCCCTTCCCGCTTAATGTCGTTAAATAAAATCGTTATAACACGCGATAAAATTAGTTCCTTATTACAGGACAAAAGAGAAATAAATTTAAAAAAATAATAATAATTTTTTAAAATTTAACAAACACTTTTTAACTTTAAAATGATAAAAATTCTTCAGTTTCTTTGCTTAATTATAATTAACTTAATTGCAATTGAATTAATTATGATTAAAGCGTGTTTAAGTACTCATTTTCTTAGAAATGTGTTAATTTCAATAATTAATTTTTAAAAAAAAAATAATCATTATCTTAATCGTTTAGATATTGAAACATTTCTTTTTGTATTTTATAAATTTTAAAATATAATTTATATTTTAAAATTTTTATAAAACTGATACATTTGTTGAGAAATTAAATATTTAATTTTATTTAAACTGACAAATTAAATTGACAACTAGTAAACTTTAATTATAATTAAATTGAGAATTCATGATGGAAATTAAAAATTCTTGACAATTAAAACAGATTTAAAATGTTTTAAATGTAATTAAACAAAAAGTTATTGTTATAAATGGATTTTTATTTCTAATTAAAATAACAATAATTATTAATTAAAGATTGAGAACTTTTAATTGAAATTAAGCTAATTATAAATAGCTTAAACACAATATATATATTTTTTTGTTAATTAATATAATTTAAATGTTATTTAATATAATTTTATGAAATTAATTTTAAAGACTTTTCAAATGAAATTCTTTTTAAAAATAAAT
>NW_019384326.1:1174791-1181519 GCF_000671375.1 Centruroides sculpturatus
ATGCATTTTTGAATTTTTTTTTTTTGTTTTTTAATTTCGAAAAAATTTAATTTAACTTTTAGTAGAATTGTCAATAATTTAATTGTAAAAATTATAAAAATAATTGAATAAAATATTTGAAAGTGAAAAGACAAACTTCTCAGTTAGCTAATTATTCCTGTGATAAGTTGACACGTTACTGGAAAAATTCATTTTTATTCTAATGTAATTTAAAAACGTTATTGCACTTATCGGTTTAAAAATAGAAAAAAAATTGCATATTTAATAATGCAACATTTTATTAAAGTATCATTTTTAATTGTTTGTGTGTACTGTATATAATTTTTTTTAAATGTAAAATTAATTTTGTTTTTAGATTTATGAATTAGTGAGGAGAGGAAAGTCGAGGATAAAGAGAAAGAGGTAGAGAGAGAGAGAGAGAGAGAGAGAGAGATAGAGAGAGATAGAGAGAGAGTCAGAGAGAGTGAGAGAAAGAGAGAGAGACAGAGAGAGAAAGAAAAAGACAAAGAGAGACAAAGAAAGAGAGAGCGAGAGAGAAAGAGAGAAAAAAGACAGGAAGAGACAAAGAAAGAGAAAGAGAGAGAGAGAGAGAGACAGGAAGAAACAAAGAAAGAGAGAGAGAAAGAACGAGAGACAGACAGACAGAGAGAATATGGATGAATAGAGAGATGGATAGAGAAATTGAGAGAGAAGCCATATAAAATTTTAAATTTATTTTGATAACAAAAAAGCTGATTTATATATTTATAACGTTTGCATCAAATATTGCAAAGTTTTATTCTGTCAAGGTAAAAATACAAACAAAAAAAGTGTTTATCTTCTGACAGATATCCAATTTCTTATTGTTTATATCATCCTCAAAAGAAAATTCACTTTACTGAAATTGATTTTTACCATAATAAAATAAAAATAAGTTCAATTTTAAATTTTTATTTATTAAAAATTAAGAAATGCAATTTTNATACAAAAATTACCTGGGAAAAAAAACATATCAATATTTATTCCTGCTGTGCATTATATTTCTCCCCCACTTATTCTCTATATTGTCTACTAGCATCTACTACATTTTTGATTAGTTATAAAACATATTTCGTTTTTAAAAACTTCTTAAATACTGACATAGTCTATTACGTGTGTGGTTCATAATCCTTAATGGACAAGTTATTTCTGTAAGTGTTCAATTATTTAGAATGAAATCAGCAGTTGTGTTTTTACAACACGTGCACTCACCAATGATTGTTACAGTAGAGGAAAACCTAGAGAAGGGGAGGAGAAAGAAGTAGAAAAAGTGTTGAGGGGGTAGAATAAGAAGGAAAAAAAAGAAGCAGCAGCAGCAACTATGGAGAAAAGGAGATGAGGGAATAAAATCTCTTTCCAAAGTGCCTCATAAAAATTACATGACAAAACTGTACGCTAAGTTGTGAAGTGATCTGTACGTTGCTTCCATCGATCTTTGCATATGCAGTACGTTGAATAGTGCAAACACTGAAAAGTTACTTGATTGGTTTGCTTCAGAAATTCTATGTTAACGATCGTAGGAGAGTGTTGAGAATTTCCGAATCTCATCTATCAAATAATATTGATGATTCGTATAATAAAAGGAGATTCCGGTTTATATTTTCTATTTTTTTATATATATAAAAATACATTTACTTTAATTTTTTTGTAACGTAATCAAAGATTCGATCCGCAAGAAATTAATTTTTAAAACTGTAAAATAAAAAATTGTGTACGAGTTGAGTAAGATAAAATGTCTGATGATGTTTATTAATTGTGTTTGAAGTTTTATTCGTTGAAATTTATATCAATTTTGAATTTTTTTAAATATTGATTTTGTGTTTAAGAGGTGTTTTGATTAATTGGTTATTGATATATGTTGCTTTATTTTGTATCGGTTTTTTTTTATTTTTATCGATTTTTCAATAAGGCTTTACGTCTTCCTCTAAACCTTCTTGCCCTACGGTTTTTACAGTAGCGCGTTATTCTATGGGCAAAAAGAACAAATGACTGGGCCCCACGCCAACAGATGCCCAAACTAATTTTTTATAAGAAAATACTTTCCCAAAATACTTCTGTCTGAAGTCAACAATGGTCTATACAGTACATGGGGCCCCCCTAATTCAAATTGATCTGGGCCCTATGAAGCTATAACACGCTATTGACTTTCTACATCCCTATGCACTTTATCTTTCTCTTATATTTTCTCTACGCTTTATTAATCCAACTCTGTACCTTCTTATTCCTACATTTTGTCTATCTTACCTCATATAATACACCTTAAATATATATAAGTTATGTGTGTGTGTGTGTGTATTTACACCTCCATACTTTCTTTCTTCTACATACTTTATACATTACATTGTATCTATTTCTACTTTATCTTCCTGCAATATTTTCTCGATTCCTCTTTAATTTAAATCCATACCTTCTTATTTCCTTATTGTTAGTTTTACTCTCGTCTTTTCAGTACCCTCCATCTTTATATATTATTAACAGAACTCTATACTTCTACATTTTTATGCCATACCTTCTATATTTATCTTTCTCTTCCCAAGAAAACTATATTGCTTCTATTTTCTAGTATACCTTTACTGTATACTTTCTACATGACTATCTTGTATACTATACATTCTTTACGCCATGTTCTTATCAATACATTTTTACACCCTTCTTATCAATGTTATACCTTCCATTCTGATATCTTAGCATCATAATTCTCTAAACGTTTATATGATGAGGAGAGAGAGAGACAGAGAAATAAATACAGAAGGTATACGTCTGTATACCTGATCAACGTTCATATTGAAATACACAGAACGTTCATGATAAGGTATAAAGCAAACGAAAATATACAGAAAATATATATTTATTCTATATTCTCTACCTCTAATCTTATTTTTAACGAGAATCTATCATATTTTTTAATAATTAATTCATTATTATCATTATTATCTTTCCCATACTTTAAATTATACATAATAATTTGGTATTAAGCTGTAAAAATCAATATTTATCTTTAATTTAGTGGAAATTTACCTATATTTAAATGAAAATTTCACATAAAATTTACTTGACGTACAAATATAAAAATTAAAAGTGCCCCCAAAAAAACCTACATATTCTACTAAAAAAAACCAATAAAGTTTACTCTAAAAATAATTTAATTTTATTATTTATTTATTTATTTTTCTATCAAAAATAAGAAAATGACATTTTATTTATTATTATTTTTCTTAAACTAAGGAAAAGAGGAAAAAGAAATTTTATTATTGAACTTTTTCTATGTTCTATTTTCATCCTATAAAATGCTATTGTCAAAATGTTTATCTGTTTTCAATTCAAAAATTGCTTCTTAAAAAGATTTTAAAAGAGAATTTAATAGAATTTTTTTTATTTTCTAGAAAAAATAAACTTTTTTTATTATTTATTTATTTACTTTTTATAAACTATTGTTTGTAATGTTATATTACAATATAACATTACAAACAATAGAGTATTCTTCCTATAATAATATAATAACAATAAGTAGTTTTCTATAATACAATCCAGATGCTGCTACAGTGTTAATTAAGTGCATAAGCTAAGGACTATAATTAACTTTCTATTGTTTCATGTTGCTGTAGTACAAATATAAAGTTAAGGATTAAGTGTATAGTGGTTTTAAACATATTTTCACATGTATTATTGCTATAATAATTTTATTATTCCTAGAAGAAATATGTTCGGACTGAACTTTTCAAATTGCCGATCTATCTATACATTATCACTCATTATTTCGTCCTTCCTTAATTTCGAAAACAATATAGATGAAAATTGAGACCAGACATTGAAATCTTAAGAGCCAGTGCACCGGATAAACTATGTAAGAACTTCTGGTCTGCACCGGAAGTTACGTGACTTCAAATTCAAACTTTTCTGGAGGACAAAGTTCGATATATGACCGGTATGACTCTATTGTTATTAGAAGAAGTACGAAGAAGTACAGTACAGGGGGCAAAACACTACTAAAATCTAAACCAGATACGGAAAGGTTAGGGGCAGATGCACCGTGTTAACTATATATAAAATGCCAACATATACCGGAAATCACGTGACTGAAATCCAAATCTTTTTGGAGGACGGAGCTAACTTAGATAGATGATCAGCATGACTCGATTGTTGTCAGGAGAAGTGTGATGTACAGGGGCGAGAATCAAAATCTAGACCGGATATGGAAAGGTTGGGAGCAGGAACATCAGAGTAACTATATATGAAAGAACAATATAGACCGGAAGTCACGTGATTTTTAAATCTTTCCGGAGGACGAAGTTAGTGTAAATAACCGGTATGACTCGATTGTTATTAGAAATAGTATGATATACGTGGGCAAGACACTACTAAAATCGAGACCAAATATAAAAATATTAGAGGCAGGAGCACAGGCTTAACTATACGAACTTAAGATCTTAAGAACTTAAGATCTGGACCAAAAGTTACGTAATTCTTTTTAAATACCATGTTACAATAGTTGCTCGTTATATTTACGTTTTCCTCTTCAAAATTATAGTAATAATGCAAAGTGATAATAGAAATTATATTTGTAGTGTAATTTATATTAAAATAATATAAGTAACAAATACTATAAATGAATTAATTATAAAACTGAAGATGCTTCTATCAATTGCCATTGAATTACAATGAGACGATATAAAATATATATATATAATACGAGTACTACTACAATAATAACACAACTTTGAGAAATAAAAATCAAATATTTCTTAAATAAAACTACTATAGCAATAATGTGTATAAAATAAAACAATTTAAATATTAAAAGGATTTATATTATTGTATGTATTATTTAAAAAGTCACGAGGCTTTCTATATCTCGTCTCGACTTTTGTTTATCTAACTTCGTTTTTGAGATTGACGAAGGACAGACAGACAGACAAACAGTGGGAATTTACAATCTTGCAATCTGAAAATTGCATCCCCAATGTATTTTAAAATCCTCAGTTATGTTAATGTAGCAGTATCCTTTAATTTTCTGTAGTAAGTATAGAACATTTTTCTATAGAAGTTTTATAGAAAATTAATAAATTTTTTATAGAACATTTAAAAAAATAAGATAATATGTATACATAGGCGTGTATATATAATTTAAACAAATGGCAACTATTTTATGAAGAAAACGTAAGAGAATTTACTCGCACTTGGCAACCATTACACGAACAAAACTCAACAGGAATCTTTAAATAAACAACAACAGTTGCTTCACATAATTACTTCTTGTAACTACATAACATTCCAAAGGCAATTACAAGTGACAAAATCCTTTTCCACTATTATTGTTACTATAGCAGCAGCATTATTAATAACCTATTCGTACGTATAATTTAATAAAACTTTAAAAACTAAAATAAAATAAAATTTATTCTGTTTGCCTATGAAAAGATAATATTTTTGTTATTTCTAAATGCAGATTTACGACTTAATCATTAAACGAGATAGAAAAGAGAAAGAAGGTGAAGAAGAAGAAGAGGAGGAGGAGGAGGAAGAGTCTTTAAATCTATTAATTTTAAACCCGTTATCTCGCTATACGAGGACATTCAATTTAACATCAGTACATCCAAACATTTCTCCTATCTATATCTTCCTCATCCCTACACTTTACCTTAGAAAACGAATGAGTAAGAAAAATGGTAGGAAATGGACGATATAAATTTTCTACCATTACCGCCATCAGAATTTCTGAAGTCGTTAATAAAGAAAAGGGGGGAAGGGTAGTAAAGACATCGTCACTACTACAAACCAACAGAGAATAGCAACAGTTTCATCATTCAAAAGCGACATTTTTACGACGCATTATGGACTATTAATAACTTGACTCAACTTTCCATAATTGTTTTCTTTACTAAATAAGTTTGATTATAACCCTATTATCTCTAAGAAAAATAAAAGAAAAATAGAAACTTTAATTCTTAATTTCTTCCCCCCCTTCCCGCTTAATGTCGTTAAATAAAATCGTTATAACACGCGATAAAATTAGTTCCTTATTACAGGACAAAAGAGAAATAAATTTAAAAAAATAATAATAATTTTTTAAAATTTAACAAACACTTTTTAACTTTAAAATGATAAAAATTCTTCAGTTTCTTTGCTTAATTATAATTAACTTAATTGCAATTGAATTAATTATGATTAAAGCGTGTTTAAGTACTCATTTTCTTAGAAATGTGTTAATTTCAATAATTAATTTTTAAAAAAAAAATAATCATTATCTTAATCGTTTAGATATTGAAACATTTCTTTTTGTATTTTATAAATTTTAAAATATAATTTATATTTTAAAATTTTTATAAAACTGATACATTTGTTGAGAAATTAAATATTTAATTTTATTTAAACTGACAAATTAAATTGACAACTAGTAAACTTTAATTATAATTAAATTGAGAATTCATGATGGAAATTAAAAATTCTTGACAATTAAAACAGATTTAAAATGTTTTAAATGTAATTAAACAAAAAGTTATTGTTATAAATGGATTTTTATTTCTAATTAAAATAACAATAATTATTAATTAAAGATTGAGAACTTTTAATTGAAATTAAGCTAATTATAAATAGCTTAAACACAATATATATATTTTTTTGTTAATTAATATAATTTAAATGTTATTTAATATAATTTTATGAAATTAATTTTAAAGACTTTTCAAATGAAATTCTTTTTAAAAATAAAT
>NW_019384326.1:1184986-1249279 GCF_000671375.1 Centruroides sculpturatus
ATGCATTTTTGAATTTTTTTTTTTTGTTTTTTAATTTCGAAAAAATTTAATTTAACTTTTAGTAGAATTGTCAATAATTTAATTGTAAAAATTATAAAAATAATTGAATAAAATATTTGAAAGTGAAAAGACAAACTTCTCAGTTAGCTAATTATTCCTGTGATAAGTTGACACGTTACTGGAAAAATTCATTTTTATTCTAATGTAATTTAAAAACGTTATTGCACTTATCGGTTTAAAAATAGAAAAAAAATTGCATATTTAATAATGCAACATTTTATTAAAGTATCATTTTTAATTGTTTGTGTGTACTGTATATAATTTTTTTTAAATGTAAAATTAATTTTGTTTTTAGATTTATGAATTAGTGAGGAGAGGAAAGTCGAGGATAAAGAGAAAGAGGTAGAGAGAGAGAGAGAGAGAGAGAGAGAGATAGAAAGAGACAAAGAAAGAGTCAAAGAAAGAGAGAGAGACAGAGAGAGAAAGAAAAAGACAAAGAGAGACAAAGAAAGAGAGAGCGAGAGAGAAAGAGAGAAAAAAGACAGGAAGAGACAAAGAAAGAGAAAGAGAGAGAGAGAGACAGGAAGAAACAAAGAAAGAGAGAGAGAAAGAACGAGAGACAGACAGACAGAGAGAATATGGATGAATAGAGAGATGGATAGAGAAATTGAGAGAGAAGCCATATAAAATTTTAAATTTATTTTGATAACAAAAAAGCTGATTTATATATTTATAACGTTTGCATCAAATATTGCAAAGTTTTATTCTGTCAAGGTAAAAATACAAACAAAAAAAGTGTTTATCTTCTGACAGATATCCAATTTCTTATTGTTTATATCATCCTCAAAAGAAAATTCACTTTACTGAAATTGATTTTTACCATAATAAAATAAAAATAAGTTCAATTTTAAATTTTTATTTATTAAAAATTAAGAAATGCAATTTTTAAAAGTAATACATAATTTCAATGTATCAAAAATAAATTAAATAGTTCAATATGTGATTTTTATTGTTTACAATTTATAAGGAAAAAAATTTTTTTATTAAATTTGTATGTTTATAAATTCATTTCGTAGTAAAAACGCTTATTATTACGTCATTTTGATGCAATTTTACACTTTTTTCATTTAGAAATTGAGCTCACGACGTCAAATTGACGTCAAATAAAATCGATATATTATTGGAGAAAAGTTTAAAAAATCATTATCACGTCAACTTGACGTAATCTTTACGTATTTTCCCTGGCAAACACAAAACATGACGTCATAATTAAGTAAAAACACAGTATAACTAGTGTTAATTGTTATTAAAATAAGAAAATTATATAAAAATTACGCAAAAACTAATTAGTATCCTAAATATTTACCGATTTTTTCTATATATTTATACGCAATAGAACCTTTAATAAAACGTTAACCTGCCTAAACAGAGAAATTCTTCGAAATGCAGCGATTTTCTGTGTTAAAAAACCCTGTTTAAAACGGAAAATACTTAAACAGAAAACATCGGAACAGAGCTTCTATTCGTTTCTATTAACAAAAACCTGCTCAAGACAGAAACCTGCGTAAATGAAACGAATGTTTCGGAACGAAGCGATTTCTATACAGTTTTTACTGTATATAAAATATTAATAGTAATAAAAGAGAAATTTTGGAACCTGAATAAAAGGAAACCTATCTAAACAGAAATAATTCTTCGTAACTCAGCGATTCACTGTGTTAAAAATAAATAAATAAATAAATAAACCTGTTCGAAACGGATACCTGAAAACCGGAAATAATATTCGGTACCGTGCATGTCCGGTTTACGCAGGTTTTACTGTAAAGATGTGACTTCTAGACAATATTTTCCAGCTAATAATAGTTTAAATAATTCAATGGAATTTTATTGTTTCTATAAAATTTTTTTTATAGTTTCTAAACTTTTTATTGTTACTTGTTTCGTTTTTGTTTCTTCTTACAAGATTTTTATGTCTTTATTTCGTATGACAGTGAAGCGCTTTAATAATTCTCATCTCGATACGTTATCAAGTTTCTATCAAATTTTTATAAGTTGTCTTTAACATTTTATTATTTTTTTCCTTTGATTTTATTTCCTGTTTTCTTGGAAAATTGGGAATGAAGGAGAGTTGTTCTCATAACAGCACAATTCCAGGCCTCATATTGTTTCTATAATGGCACATTACATCATAACGAAGAAATTATAATTAAACTTGTGTACCGTAATCGCGCGATATCCGCTTTAAACAGGTTTCTTTTAAAGAATAAAGTTCTGTTCCGTTTTATTTAGGTTCCAAAATTTGGTTATTATTACTATATATAAAGCAAAACCTGTGTAAACCAGAATCGCGCGGCATTAAATGTTCCGGTCTAACAGGTTTCCGTTTTGAACAGGTTTTTTTTACTTTAACATATATAGAATCGCTTCGTTCCGAAGAATTTTTTCTGTCTAGACGGGCTTCCATTTTATTCAGATTCCGTTTTGGACAGGTTTTACTGTATGATATTACAACGTTCTAATAAATGCATAAATGTTTACTTAACGATTTAATAAATAATTTAACTTAAAATTTTTATGCAAATAAAGTTAAATAATGCATTAAATATAATTTTATATAAATATTTGTGCTGCTTTAATTATAATTAATTAGTTTAATTTACTGAATTATAACTGTTGCTCTGTTAGACATTCAAATAGGGGTAAAAACTTGTAAATTTTTACATTCTAAGATTATTTTTTATACACATTTCTAGCTTTATAAACTCGCTTAATATATAGGTCTAAATACTTATTTATCAGCATAAAGTATACAGGTTGCAGTAAAACCTGTTCAAAACGAAAATCTTCCAAACAGAAAAATAGTCTATACAGCGCGATTCCGGCTTACACAGGTTTTACTACACACCAAATAATAATAATCGTAATAACAGTGAAAGCCAAATTCCAGCATAATTTTTTCATTATTAGGAACAGGCAGAGTAAGCACCTATGTATCTTCATCATTAATTTCCTCTTCTACATTATGTTACGTTAAATCATTAAAAGCATGAACATGCTGCAGAGGGTACTACATACAACAACAATAAATGGAATTGCTTTCAGCTTGATAAAACTTTATAGAATATTTGAACTGGTGTAATTATAAGTGAAGTATCAAAATAACTTAATGAAACGTATAATGCTTAGCTTCAATATTTATTTGACTCGATCTTTTATCAAGATGGTGGCACCTCTATAAACAACTGGTTCCGGTAAGGGGGGAGGGGTAATAGTTAGCACAAACATTCCCACATCACTATCATCTTTCCAATAGATCAATAGTGGGGTCAGTTAATTGAGTCGGTAGCAGTTTCACGTGTCTCGAGTCGGTAGTAGTGACTCCATTCAGTATATCAGCTCACGTATTGCCCTCGGCATAACCGTACATCAAGGGTGCTGCACCCCCAAACTCCGTGTTTTGGATGTAATGCGTCTCTCTAAGGTTCAGTCGCCAAGAGACTCATGGAAAGAATTTATTGGACCTCAGAGGAGTAGGTGCATTACTTCTGTGATCTCCCAGTCTTCATATAATGACAGAAGGAAGTCCTGTTTACATGCTTGAGGTGTCTTTCCTTCTGACCTTCTATCTTATCCGTAGGAGACGATTTTTAAAGTTTTATTTTCTTACAGAAAACAAGATGATTTCTTACTTTCTTCTTTTTCTTTTTCTTTTTCTTCTATTCTCGTGGAAGGTTATAAATGTATACACATATTTATGAGTTATGTGAATTAGATATACAAGGAATGTTATAGGGGTAATAAATTGGTAAATTGTACGAATGTAAAATATTTTTATTTTTCCCTCTTTTTTATGTAATGGGATGCGGTAAAAGCGCGAGATGGTGAGAAGTATGTTTTAGTATTGTATATGTGATTAATGTTCACTGTTAATATGTTATACAGGCAGAAAACAACGGAGGTATTATTGACAGTGAAGTAAAGATGTGCGTAAAGCAGAAATATGGAAATATTAATAGGGATAAAGCAGTAAAAAGTAGAGTTAATGACACTTTAAGCTTTAAATGCAATTAACTCTATTTCTATCTGTTTTATTACTATTAATATTCCTACATTATCTTTACGAATATAATATAATAATAAACGTTTTAATAATAATCCAATGTCATTAAATTAATGTTATTGTAGTGACTTTTTGCTGTTTTTCGTCATAGCATCATCATTATCAATAAAAAATTCAACAAAAAACGGCATTAAAATAATAAAGGAACAACATAAATTAATACGATTGATAGTAAACGAGGCAAAACAACAATATAATATAAAAATTTAAGGAAAACTATTGAGGAAACACCTTAGAAACATACACGGGAACAATATATATAAAGAAAAATGTAAATAATGCCTGATAATAATGCTTAGAATTGCTAAAAGTACCGTTGAATAAAAGTAATTCACGATAGACAAATTACGCACATACGAATGTACAGAAACTTCAAACGAAAGTAGTTTAAAATAGAGAGTTAAGATATATAGAAAATAGGTAGGTGAATTATATATTATAACATGATATACGATTTCCTATATGAATGATAAATATAGATGACAAATAACGAGTGATGCTGTTGGAAAATGCAACTATAAACAATATTACTACAAACAACAATAAAGAAAGAAGTAAAGCAACTATAAATATGGATGTTTGTTGTCTTAGAAAATATGTTTCGACAACTTTGTAGTCGTTGGGTTCAATTTAAATATATGACAAGGAGAGGAATAAATTATAATAATAATTCTACGTCATAATCTTGCTACGAAAACAATACAGCTGAGTGTTGAGATTGTTCTTATTGTTATAGAAGCATTGTAATGATCCTAAAAGATAAATCAATACCCCTCCCTTATCAAATAATGCAAAGAAAAATATGTTTATGTTATGTATGTGTGTGATAGAATATTGCGGTAGTGGCATAGAAAGTAATGCCTTTTATGGATATAAATTGCACAATTAAAGTTTATTATGAAAATAGTTCAAGCTACGAGCAATTATATAGAAAGGAAATTTCAGTGTTGTTGTAGTAGTATGGNTTATATTACAATATAACATTACAAACAATAGAGTATTCTTCCTATAATAATATAATAACAATAAGTAGTTTTCTATAATACAATCCAGATGCTGCTACAGTGTTAATTAAGTGCATAAGCTAAGGACTATAATTAACTTTCTATTGTTTCATGTTGCTGTAGTACAAATATAAAGTTAAGGATTAAGTGTATAGTGGTTTTAAACATATTTTCACATGTATTATTGCTATAATAATTTTATTATTCCTAGAAGAAATATGTTCGGACTGAACTTTTCAAATTGCCGATCTATCTATACATTATCACTCATTCTTTCGTCCTTCCTTAATTTCGAAAACAATATAGATGAAAATTGAGACCAGACATTGAAATCTTAAGAGCCAGTGCACCGGATAAACTATGTAAGAACTTCTGGTCTGCACCGGAAGTTACGTGACTTCAAATTCAAACTTTTCTGGAGGACAAAGTTCGATATATGACCGGTATGACTCTATTGTTATTAGAAGAAGTACGAAGAAGTACAGTACAGGGGGCAAAACACTACTAAAATCTAAACCAGATACGGAAAGGTTAGGGGCAGATGCACCGTGTTAACTATATATAAAATGCCAACATATACCGGAAATCACGTGACTGAAATTCAAATCTTTTTGGAGGACAGAGCTAACTTAGATAGATGATCAGCATGACTCGATTGTTGTCAGGAGAAGCATGATGTACAAGGGCGAGAATCAAAATCTAGACCGGATATGGAAAGGTTGGGAGCAGGAACATCAGAGTAACTATATATGAAAGAACAATATAGACCGGAAGTCACGTGATTTTTAAATCTTTCCGGAGGACGAAGTTAGTGTAAATAACCGGTATGACTCGATTGTTATTAGAAATAGTATGATATACGTGGGCAAGACACTACTAAAATCGAGACCAAATATAAAAATATTAGAGGCAGGAGCACAGGCTTAACTATACGAACTTAAGATCTTAAGAACTTAAGATCTGGACCAAAAGTTACGTAATTCTTTTTAAATACCATGTTACAATAGTTGCTCGTTATATTTACGTTTTCCTCTTCAAAATTATAGTAATAATGCAAAGTGATAATAGAAATTATATTTGTAGTGTAATTTATATTAAAATAATATAAGTAACAAATACTATAAATGAATTAATTATAAAACTGAAGATGCTTCTATCAATTGCCATTGAATTACAATGAGACGATATAAAATATATATATATAATACGAGTACTACTACAATAATAACACAACTTTGAGAAATAAAAATCAAATATTTCTTAAATAAAACTACTATAGCAATAATGTGTATAAAATAAAACAATTTAAATATTAAAAGGATTTATATTATTGTATGTATTATTTAAAAAGTCACGAGGCTTTCTATATCTCGTCTCGACTTTTGTTTATCTAACTTCGTTTTTGAGATTGACGAAGGACAGACAGACAGACAAACAGTGGGAATTTACAATCTTGCAATCTGAAAATTGCATCCCCAATGTATTTTAAAATCCTCAGTTATGTTAATGTAGCAGTATCCTTTAATTTTCTGTAGTAAGTATAGAACATTTTTCTATAGAAGTTTTATAGAAAATTAATAAATTTTTTATAGAACATTTAAAAAAATAAGATAATATGTATACATAGGCGTGTATATATAATTTAAACAAATGGCAACTATTTTATGAAGAAAACGTAAGAGAATTTACTCGCACTTGGCAACCATTACACGAACAAAACTCAACAGGAATCTTTAAATAAACAACAACAGTTGCTTCACATAATTACTTCTTGTAACTACATAACATTCCAAAGGCAATTACAAGTGACAAAATCCTTTTCCACTATTATTGTTACTATAGCAGCAGCATTATTAATAACCTATTCGTACGTATAATTTAATAAAACTTTAAAAACTAAAATAAAATAAAATTTATTCTGTTTGCCTATGAAAAGATAATATTTTTGTTATTTCTAAATGCAGATTTACGACTTAATCATTAAACGAGATAGAAAAGAGAAAGAAGGTGAAGAAGAAGAAGAGGAGGAGGAGGAGGAAGAGTCTTTAAATCTATTAATTTTAAACCCGTTATCTCGCTATACGAGGACATTCAATTTAACATCAGTACATCCAAACATTTCTCCTATCTATATCTTCCTCATCCCTACACTTTACCTTAGAAAACGAATGAGTAAGAAAAATGGTAGGAAATGGACGATATAAATTTTCTACCATTACCGCCATCAGAATTTCTGAAGTCGTTAATAAAGAAAAGGGGGGAAGGGTAGTAAAGACATCGTCACTACTACAAACCAACAGAGAATAGCAACAGTTTCATCATTCAAAAGCGACATTTTTACGACGCATTATGGACTATTAATAACTTGACTCAACTTTCCATAATTGTTTTCTTTACTAAATAAGTTTGATTATAACCCTATTATCTCTAAGAAAAATAAAAGAAAAATAGAAACTTTAATTCTTAATTTCTTCCCCCCCTTCCCGCTTAATGTCGTTAAATAAAATCGTTATAACACGCGATAAAATTAGTTCCTTATTACAGGACAAAAGAGAAATAAATTTATAATTTACGCTTTGCTTTAAATTTTCTTAGCCAATAATGTTCGATAAATGCATAAATATACTTTTCAAAAGAGAAATAAATTTAAAAAAAGCATTACTTGAAGGTATTTCTTCAGTTTTTTTATTCTGTTTACTAAATAAAATAATACTGTATTTGTACTTTAATTGCCATCTCGTTATTATGATTTTTTGCTTTTGTTTTCATACCATTGTAACTTTTACTGTTCTCGTACTGCAAAACATCAATAACAATTAAATTTTCTATTTTCTAATTTTTTATTTTTTCGCTAATAACTTGTGCGAATTAAGTTTGTTGTTTGTGTTTAATGTAAACAAAGATTTTAAAAAATAACTACCATATTTTTTAATACTTTAAAATCCCTAAAAAATTTTTTTGAACTATGCAGTTTATAGTAAATGTATTATTAATCAGGTATAACAGAACAATTAGAAATGGTGTAACCTATTTCATTTGTTATACGAAACAAAATTAACAATTTGACATAAATTAATGTAAGTAAATAAATAAAATAAATAAATAATATATATACATAATATATTGGTGGTGCATTTAGAGTAAAACCTTATGTACTTTACTGCAATTACAAACATCTCGATTATTCTATTTTATGGATATAAAAAAAAGAAGTATAATCAGAAAAAATTTTAAGCATTACTAAGTATATTCCTTTAAAATTCATGTTATATGATGAAATATTATGTGCAATCTTTTTATGTAACTTAAAATCGTAGAAACTTTAATTTTTAAATATTGTTGATTTTAAAACTTATTTGGATTCGCTTAAACTCGTGAGCTTTAACAAAGTTCATTAAAATTCCGATAAGTTTCATTCATCTAGGTCAGTGGTTCCCAATTGGTTTTTCCTGCGTACCACTTTAAGAAAGAGCTCAAACTCGCGTACCCCTTATAGCAGAAATTCATATTAGTCCATACTAATATTATAAATTCGAAGGTAATTATGTCTGTCTGTCTGTTACCTTTTTACGTCTAAACCACTGAACAGGTTTTAATAAAATTTGGCACAGAGATAGCTTACATGTTGGAGATGAACATGGGCTACATTTTACTGCGAGAAAATATATTACTCCCACGAGAAAATTCCATATAATAAGCTGTGGGTAGACAGCTAGTGATAAATAGAATAATTTTTTTTTACATTTATTACCTTTAAAATACAATTCTAATAATAATGAAAATAACATAAGGTTATTTAATTTTAATGTTACAAATGTGCACGATTTTCTTTGCACAACTTTGCAAAATCTGGTTGCTTTTTGATCAGCTTTAGTCTCGAGTNGAAGAGACAAAGAAAGAGAAAGAGAGAGAGAGAGACAGGAAGAAACAAAGAAAGAGAGAGAGAAAGAACGAGAGACAGACAGACAGAGAGAATATGGATGAATAGAGAGATGGATAGAGAAATTGAGAGAGAAGCCATATAAAATTTTAAATTTATTTTGATAACAAAAAAGCTGATTTATATATTTATAACGTTTGCATCAAATATTGCAAAGTTTTATTCTGTCAAGGTAAAAATACAAACAAAAAAAGTGTTTATCTTCTGACAGATATCCAATTTCTTATTGTTTATATCATCCTCAAAAGAAAATTCACTTTACTGAAATTGATTTTTACCATAATAAAATAAAAATAAGTTCAATTTTAAATTTTTATTTATTAAAAATTAAGAAATGCAATTTTTAAAAGTAATACATAATTTCAATGTATCAAAAATAAATTAAATAGTTCAATATGTGATTTTTATTGTTTACAATTTATAAGGAAAAAAATTTTTTTATTAAATTTGTATGTTTATAAATTCATTTCGTAGTAAAAACGCTTATTATTACGTCATTTTGATGCAATTTTACACTTTTTTCATTTAGAAATTGAGCTCACGACGTCAAATTGACGTCAAATAAAATCGATATATTATTGGAGAAAAGTTTAAAAAATCATTATCACGTCAACTTGACGTAATCTTTACGTATTTTCCCTGGCAAACACAAAACATGACGTCATAATTAAGTAAAAACACAGTATAACTAGTGTTAATTGTTATTAAAATAAGAAAATTATATAAAAATTACGCAAAAACTAATTAGTATCCTAAATATTTACCGATTTTTTCTATATATTTATACGCAATAGAACCTTTAATAAAACGTTAACCTGCCTAAACAGAGAAATTCTTCGAAATGCAGCGATTTTCTGTGTTAAAAAACCCTGTTTAAAACGGAAAATACTTAAACAGAAAACATCGGAACAGAGCTTCTATTCGTTTCTATTAACAAAAACCTGCTCAAGACAGAAACCTGCGTAAATGAAACGAATGTTTCGGAACGAAGCGATTTCTATACAGTTTTTACTGTATATAAAATATTAATAGTAATAAAAGAGAAATTTTGGAACCTGAATAAAAGGAAACCTATCTAAACAGAAATAATTCTTCGTAACTCAGCGATTCACTGTGTTAAAAATAAATAAATAAATAAATAAACCTGTTCGAAACGGATACCTGAAAACCGGAAATAATATTCGGTACCGTGCATGTCCGGTTTACGCAGGTTTTACTGTAAAGATGTGACTTCTAGACAATATTTTCCAGCTAATAATAGTTTAAATAATTCAATGGAATTTTATTGTTTCTATAAAATTTTTTTTATAGTTTCTAAACTTTTTATTGTTACTTGTTTCGTTTTTGTTTCTTCTTACAAGATTTTTATGTCTTTATTTCGTATGACAGTGAAGCGCTTTAATAATTCTCATCTCGATACGTTATCAAGTTTCTATCAAATTTTTATAAGTTGTCTTTAACATTTTATTATTTTTTTCCTTTGATTTTATTTCCTGTTTTCTTGGAAAATTGGGAATGAAGGAGAGTTGTTCTCATAACAGCACAATTCCAGGCCTCATATTGTTTCTATAATGGCACATTACATCATAACGAAGAAATTATAATTAAACTTGTGTACCGTAATCGCGCGATATCCGCTTTAAACAGGTTTCTTTTAAAGAATAAAGTTCTGTTCCGTTTTATTTAGGTTCCAAAATTTGGTTATTATTACTATATATAAAGCAAAACCTGTGTAAACCAGAATCGCGCGGCATTAAATGTTCCGGTCTAACAGGTTTCCGTTTTGAACAGGTTTTTTTTACTTTAACATATATAGAATCGCTTCGTTCCGAAGAATTTTTTCTGTCTAGACGGGCTTCCATTTTATTCAGATTCCGTTTTGGACAGGTTTTACTGTATGATATTACAACGTTCTAATAAATGCATAAATGTTTACTTAACGATTTAATAAATAATTTAACTTAAAATTTTTATGCAAATAAAGTTAAATAATGCATCAAATATAATTTTATATAAATATTTGTGCTGCTTTAATTATAATTAATTAGTTTAATTTACTGAATTATAACTGTTGCTCTGTTAGACATTCAAATGGGGTTAAAAACTTGTAAATTTTTACATTCTAAGATTATTTTTTATACACATTTCTAGCTTTATAAACTCGCTTAATATATAAATACTTATTTATCAGCATAAAGTATACAGGTTGCAGTAAAACCTGTTCAAAACGAAAATCTTCCAAACAGAAAAATAGTCTATACAGCGCGATTCCGGCTTACACAGGTTTTACTACACACCAAATAATAATAATCGTAATAACAGTGAAAGCCAAATTCCAGCATAATTTTTTCATTATTAGGAACAGGCAGAGTAAGCACCTATGTATCTTCATCATTAATTTCCTCTTCTACATTATGTTACGTTAAATCATTAAAAGCATGAACATGCTGCAGAGGGTACTACATACAACAACAATAAATGGAATTGCTTTCAGCTTGATAAAACTTTATAGAATATTTGAACTGGTGTAATTATAAGTGAAGTATCAAAATAACTTAATGAAACGTATAATGCTTAGCTTCAATATTTATTTGACTCGATCTTTTATCAAGATGGTGGCACCTCTATAAACAACTGGTTCCGGTAAGGGGGGAGGGGTAATAGTTAGCACAAACATTCCCACATCACTATCATCTTTCCAATAGATCAATAGTGGGGTCAGTTAATTGAGTCGGTAGCAGTTTCACGTGTCTCGAGTCGGTAGTAGTGACTCCATTCAGTATATCAGCTCACGTATTGCCCTCGGCATAACCGTACATCAAGGGTGCTGCACCCCCAAACTCCGTGTTTTGGATGTAATGCGTCTCTCTAAGGTTCAGTCGCCAAGAGACTCATGGAAAGAATTTATTGGACCTCAGAGGAGTAGGTGCATTACTTCTGTGATCTCCCAGTCTTCATATAATGACAGAAGGAAGTCCTGTTTACATGCTTGAGGTGTCTTTCCTTCTTACCTTCTATCTTATCCGTAGGAGACGATTTTTAAAGTTTTATTTTCTTACAGAAAACAAGATGATTTCTTACTTTCTTCTTTTTCTTTTTCTTTTTCTTCTATTCTCGTGGAAGGTTATAAATGTATACACATATTTATGAGTTATGTGAATTAGATATACAAGGAATGTTATAGGGGTAATAAATTGGTAAATTGTACGAATGTAAAATATTTTTATTTTTCCCTCTTTTTTATGTAATGGGATGCGGTAAAAGCGCGAGATGGTGAGAAGTATGTTTTAGTATTGTATATGTGATTAATGTTCACTGTTAATATGTTATACAGGCAGAAAACAACGGAGGTATTATTGACAGTGAAGTAAAGATGTGCGTAAAGCAGAAATATGGAAATATTAATAGGGATAAAGCAGTAAAAAGTAGAGTTAATGACACTTTAAGCTTTAAATGCAATTAACTCTATTTCTATCTGTTTTATTACTATTAATATTCCTACATTATCTTTACGAATATAATATAATAATAAACGTTTTAATAATAATCCAATGTCATTAAATTAATGTTATTGCAGTGACTTTTTGCTGTTTTTCGTCATAGCATCATCATTATCAATAAAAAATTCAACAAAAAACGGCATTAAAATAATAAAGGAACAACATAAATTAATACGATTGATAGTAAACGAGGCAAAACAACAATATAATATAAAAATTTAAGGAAAACTATTGAGGAAACACCTTAGAAACATACACGGGAACAATATATATAAAGAAAAATGTAAATAATGCCTGATAATAATGCTTAGAATTGCTAAAAGTACCGTTGAATAAAAGTAATTTACGATAGACAAATTACGCACATACGAATGTACAGAAACTTCAAACGAAAGTAGTTTAAAATAGAGAGTTAAGATATATAGAAAATAGGTAGGTGAATTATATATTATAACATGATATACGATTTCCTATATGAATGATAAATATAGATGACAAATAACGAGTGATGCTGTTGGAAAATGCAACTATAAACAATATTACTACAAACAACAATAAAGAAAGAAGTAAAGCAACTATAAATATGGATGTTTGTTGTCTTAGAAAATATGTTTCGACAACTTTGTAGTCGTTGGGTTCAATTTAAATATATGACAAGGAGAGGAATAAATTATAATAATAATTCTACGTCATAATCTTGCTACGAAAACAATACAGCTGAGTGTTGAGATTGTTCTTATTGTTATAGAAGCATTGTAATGATCCTAAAAGATAAATCAATATCCCTCCCTTATCAAATAATGCAAAGAAAAATATGTTTATGTTATGTATGTGTGTGATAGAATATTGCGGTAGTAGCATAGAAAGTAATGCCTTTTATGGATATAAATTGCACAATTAAAGTTTATTATAAAAATAGTTCAAGCTACGAGCAATTATATAGAAAGGAAATTTCAGTGTTGTTGTAGTAGTATGGTGTTAAATGGTACTATAAAGTTCTGACTATAAGCTACATAAATCAAATTTTATTTTTTATGTCAACGAAATAACTCAGAAAGTATGTGTTTAGTTTCTATGCTATTGTAGTAACATCTATGAAGAGTATTTATATTTTAATTTCTGTTTAAGACGTTTCTATATTAAATAAATGATACTACACAAGCATCTGAAGTGACAATTTCTACTATAAAAAAACTAGTATAAATTTGCAATTTCTATGCTAATTATAAAGAGAATTGAAGTAACAATACGTAAAGGTGAGGCCGACATGCTACATTTTTAAAAGATACCATTTAGAGTAATGTAACTGTATAATAAATCTGAGTTATATTATGCTTTGTTTTCTGATTGTATCGTGTATCATCATAAAGTTTGTTCTAAAAATAACAAAAAAAGTAAATAAATAATATTGTTTTTAATAATACAATGATACTACAGTAATTTTTCTTGGACTAATTTTAATAACATATCTAATAAACTTGGTAGAATCATCTCGGCACTCGAAATAACACTATAACTTATGTTCGCACAACACTATTAGCACAAACATTCCCACATCACTATCATCTTTCCAATAGATCAATAGTGGGGTCAGTTAATTGAGTCGGTAGCAGTTTCACGTGTCTCGAGTCGGTAGTAGTGACTCCATTCAGTATATCAGCTCACGTATTGCCCTCGGCATAACCGTACATCAAGGGTGCTGCACCCCCAAACTCCGTGTTTTGGATGTAATGCGTCTCTCTAAGGTTCAGTCGCCGAGAGACTCATGGAAAGAATTTATTGGACCTCAGAGGAGTAGGTGCATTACTTCTGTGATCTCCCAGTCTTCATATAATGACAGAAGGAAGTCCTGTTTACATGCTTGAGGTGTCTTTCCTTCTTACCTTCTATCTTATCCGTAGGAGACGATTTTTAAAGTTTTATTTTCTTACAGAAAACAAGATGATTTCTTACTTTCTTCTTTTTCTTTTTCTTTTTCTTCTATTCTCGTGGAAGGTTATAAATGTATACACATATTTATGAGTTATGTGAATTAGATATACAAGGAATGTTATAGGGGTAATAAATTGGTAAATTGTACGAATGTAAAATATTTTTATTTTTCCCTCTTTTTTATGTAATGGGATGCGGTAAAAGCGCGAGATGGTGAGAAGTATGTTTTAGTATTGTATATGTGATTAATGTTCACTGTTAATATGTTATACAGGCAGAAAACAACGGAGGTATTATTGACAGTGAAGTAAAGATGTGCGTAAAGCAGAAATATGGAAATATTAATAGGGATAAAGCAGTAAAAAGTAGAGTTAATGACACTTTAAGCTTTAAATGCAATTAACTCTATTTCTATCTGTTTTATTACTATTAATATTCCTACATTATCTTTACGAATATAATATAATAATAAACGTTTTAATAATAATCCAATGTCATTAAATTAATGTTATTGTAGTGACTTTTTGCTGTTTTTCGTCATAGCATCATCATTATCAATAAAAAATTCAACAAAAAACGGCATTAAAATAATAAAGGAACAACATAAATTAATACGATTGATAGTAAACGAGGCAAAACAACAATATAATATAAAAATTTAAGGAAAACTATTGAGGAAACACCTTAGAAACATACACGGGAACAATATATATAAAGAAAAATGTAAATAATGCCTGATAATAATGCTTAGAATTGCTAAAAGTACCGTTGAATAAAAGTAATTCACGATAGACAAATTACGCACATACGAATGTACAGAAACTTCAAACGAAAGTAGTTTAAAATAGAGAGTTAAGATATATAGAAAATAGGTAGGTGAATTATATATTATAACATGATATACGATTTCCTATATGAATGATAAATATAGATGACAAATAACGAGTGATGCTGTTGGAAAATGCAACTATAAACAATATTACTACAAACAACAATAAAGAAAGAAGTAAAGCAACTATAAATATGGATGTTTGTTGTCTTAGAAAATATGTTTCGACAACTTTGTAGTCGTTGGGTTCAATTTAAATATATGACAAGGAGAGGAATAAATTATAATAATAATTCTACGTCATAATCTTGCTACGAAAACAATACAGCTGAGTGTTGAGATTGTTCTTATTGTTATAGAAGCATTGTAATGATCCTAAAAGATAAATCAATACCCCNAGAAAGAAAAGAAAACATTACATTAATTGAATATTTGTAAAAAAATAAAATAAAATATTCATATTTTCTTTACTTTTTTCATTCAACTTATCTCATAAAATTGTTTTCTTTAATCTTATTTTTTTATAAATATTTGCTTATCAATGTTGAAATCTAGAAATTATTCGTATAAAAAACACATACATAAGCTTATTTACGTGTTCAAACACAAATTTTCCTTCAGTAATATTTGTTAAAATATCAAAAAATTACATCATTTAGCTGATAAATTATTAATTATATTTAATGTAATTAAATGTTTTTAATTATATATATATAATTATTATTATTTTAAAATTTTATCTTATCAAACATTTATAAACCGTTATTCTAAGTTTATTTGTAAACTTTGCGCAGATAGAAATGACTTTTTTAATTTTTAATTATTTTATTTTATATTTACTTTACTTTATTAAAGTGAATTAGAAAAAAAAATTAAATTAAAATTTAGTTTTTTTCCATGCATTATTTAATTTCATCCTCGTTTCTACTTGTTTTTGTCCAATCAATTCCAACAGGGTGGACCAAAAGTCAGTTTACTCGGAAAACTGACTTTTGGACTACCTATTTTAAATTCCTCAAAGATTATTTAAGGTGTTTAGTTTCATAAACCTTAAAAACTACAATTTTTTTAGAAAATATGGCTAATTTTGCAGTAGAATTCTTTAATAGGGTCTTTGTTATTGTACATTGTTTCGTAATAATGCCACTTGCTGTTGTGTAATATCTCTATCCACACGCTGTTGAGCAATAATACTACGCATTGATACGTACAGTACTACCTTCACACGTGTTATTACATAATAATACCACGCGTTCTTGTGTGACGTTTTCGGCAAGTATTGTTATGACATATTTGGTGGAAAATATCATAAACAATGACACTATACAGTATTGTGTAATACTTCCAGACATCTATTGTAACATAATAATATTGCATATTGTTCATGATAGTCTTGTGCCACTCGCTGTTACATAATAACGCACACTAGTGCATAGTGTCGTCAGACGCGTATTATTACGTAATAATAGCAAGCACTGTTAAGTGATATTTTCACGCTTGTATTGTTGCCGCATTTAATATTATTATATAATGTTGCATGATATTATTAACACGTGCTGTTACGTAACAATGCCAAGTAAAGTATTTGTTATCACCTATAGTCATGCAATAATTTCACGTGTTGTCGCCTGTTATTTTTGGTTACTCATTGTTACGTAATAATACACTACCATGCATTGTTATAATTTTCTTAACACGTGGTTTTACGTAATAATGCCAAGCATCGTTGTAGTAATATTTTCAAATATGTATTGTTACGTAACAAACAGAGATTAAATTTCTTTATTAAAACGAAAAAACGGGATAGTATAAAAGCGAAAAATGGCGTAAAATTCCATTAACAGATTTCAAATCAACTCAATTAACTACGCTATCAGATACTTAAAATTAATGAATGGTTGGGGGGGTCGAAGTTCTGAAAACAGGATTCATTTTACAAGAATGATAAGACGAAATAATAAAATACATTGAACAGGGAAGAAAAAAAAAAGACAACATCCTTATGTAAAATTCTGAAGGTTTGGGTGTTCGCCAGTCCACGTAATAAAGATATGTTTGGGACGAGATAAGAAACATAAAACAGAAGAAAGTAATAGCTTCTTCCAATAAAAATATATCTTTAATGTTGGTTTCTTTGCATCTTTTACTTCCTTTTTTTTCCTCTTCTTTGATATTTTTATATAGACTTGTAAAGGTTTAATTGTTATTATAAATGTAATAAATTTAGTCAACTTTAAAGAAATATCAAAAAATAAATTTTAAGGTTACTTTTTTGTTGGTTCGTGTTTTTTTATTATGGTAACCGGAAGTAAAAAAAAATAACATTAAAAATATAGAAGTAAGTTACGCTGTTTTACAGATACAAGAAATACAGTAGTTACTTTTATTTTAAGTAACTGTGAGATGATATTTTATTAAAAGTAAATATTAAAAAGTGAATGTTACTTGAGGAAAAGTAACTTTGAAAGTTAGAGTGACGTCTTATGTATGTAAGTGATAATGACAAGTAACTACAGTATGAATGTAGTAGAAGACGTATGAAAGTTAAATATGTCTTATAACTTTTCAAGAATACATTATTAAATTGTCTATAAAATAGAATTAAAGCTTACAATATAAACTTTTTAACATAATAGTTTTAATTTAAAAAAAAATAACTTTGTTAATTTTAGAAAAATTCTATGCTATTCTATGCTATTTCTTATCATATTTTGCAGTATAAATGCATATAAACCTGTATAAATTTGCCTCAATTCGATATATTTTTGTATACTTCTTAATTAATTTATTCTAAAATATATGTTATCAAACTGAAATTGTTAGTTTCATGCCCCTGTATATTACGCTTTACCTTATAACAACAGAGTCATACCTCGTTTGGGGGGAAACATTTTTGAATTGAAGTCACGTGACTGCCAGTGTAAACCGGAAGTTCGTATACAGTTAATTAGGGCCTCCTCCCCCTAATCTATGCACATCTCGTTTTGACTTTCACCATTCTCGAGATTAAGAAAGGGAAGATAGGAGGACAGTAGGAATATCTCTACAATTGCAGCCCATAAAATAGGGTATGGTAAGGAACAATCTCAGCAAATTAAGGTTATTGATGCTTACAGTATAATACCTATAGAAGATGGAAAAATTTTCCTGACAATTAATGGAAAATAATCAATTTATTCTCCTCTTAATTTCTTGTTCCGACTGAATTCTGATAAGCTAAGAGGATGACAAACATGAATCTTGATGTGCTGAAAGCAAGGAGACATTAGAAACTTTATCTATAAGTTATCGAATGTGAAAAGTAAAATTAAAAAGTATTTTTATAAAGCTACAGACAATTCTTTTTCATATTATACGACACTTCTTATATTAAAATAACTGTAAAGACAATCGATTTTAATTCTCTTCAAGGCTTATAATACAAATTTTTAGTTATATATAATAAATTCCACGTAAGAAAATTAAGTTACCTGATATTATGGTATATAATTAATGTATTATTAATAGTTTCTCGTGTTAAGTATAATTAAAGGTTAATTATAATAAACATTCGCAGAAATTAAATCTCTTGTAATGATAAATGATTTATTATTACATTTATAATATAATATTTGCTTCGTTATTAAGCTACATTCATCATTATATAATCGATTTATGTGATTTGTAATGTGATTATTATCGAAATTGCTTTGTTGTAAGTTCTCTTCTATGTTATTCTAAATGATATAATTGACAATGGTACAATTTTAATTAAATATATTGGTTAAAATCTGCAAAAATTACTCATATTTCACTAGTTTTGCTCTCTTTATCTTGTTCGTTGCATACTTATATATTCTACAACATAGGAACAATAGTATCTGATCCCTATTCGTGAGTAATAACAGCCAAACTTTAATCTCTTAATTCCAAATTAGAATCTGTAATATATACTTCACCCCTTAACAAGAAGCAACTCCATAAACAGTTAGATCATTGTGTAAAATTACCTGTTTATTACACATTTAAATCTTTGGTTTTGGGTATACATCTGAGTTCTTTGGGTTGTTATATATGATAAAATATAGAAGTATGTTTTTCTGATATTTTAATTAATCTTCCATATAGAATTTTGGATATAATAAAACTCTGCATACTCTTGGTGTATATAATAAAACTCTTGGATATAATAAAACTCTGCATACTCATAGCCTAGACCAAGAGTTGAAACTCTTCACATTATTATATTATATTGTAGTTTCTTAGTTTCTACTCTTTCTTTATGAATCGAAAAAGTAAAGCTTTGATCCCAAAGTAAAATTGGGAATTTGAACTAAACTTGAATTCATGTCTCATCTTTGTTAAGAAAAATTAACCACAAACTTGAGACTGACTGAAAAGACAAAAACTGATGGAGTCAGCAGTTTTGTCTTTACTTAAATTTCCCTAATCTTCCCTAATTTTTTGAACACGTGACGCTTCCATGCTAAATTTATGAAAAACATAATCTAGCAAAATGACAGTAAAGAGTCATGTGATATGATAAAGTTTCGTGACCCTTTACATTGACCCTTGCTTGATGATTAATTAACAAAACCCTCCTTCAGACAAGTCTTAAAACCACTTAAATTAAATTAAATCCAACATTTAGAATTAACTTCAAAAAAAATTTAAAGATATTTATTTTAAAAACACGCAATTTATAAATAAAATGTGATTTATTTCAGCCCTGGGAGCACGTTTATTGATGCATTTAACAGGAAATTCGAGTAAATTATGTATTTAAAAACGATTATCTTTACATGTTTACACGATTGATTGAATATGTAAAACGAAAATTTATTTTCTCATGCACAGAATTAATTTAATTTGATGTAAGTTATATGTGCTTACATAACCCAAACTTAATGATGATGTTCGTTGTGTAAGCAGCGTTAGAATAACATTAGTAACGTTTAAGCACACAGACACACACACACACACACACACACAGGTCTTTATTAAATTTATATAGGCCGAAATTTAATATTAATTAAGATATTTCATAATTTATGAAAATTATTAATAACTCAATTTAATTTACTAATTTCATTATTGTTTATATATATACATATTAAATACAATTTATTAAAAATGTATCGAATTAAACGTAATTAAAATTAAATAGATGTATTTGATTATAATTCATTTTCAATACATGTATTATAATTAATTACAATTAAAATTAATTCGTATTTAAAATTTTTACTTATTTTATATGAAAAAATAATAAAAAATATGAATTAAAATAAGTCTATAAGTGTGATTTTTTTTTTATAAGGGCGAGTCAATATGCAATTTTTATTTGAAATTTATATTTTTCTGCTATAAACTGTATTTTTTTAAATAAAAATAATTTAAAATTTAATCNTTTTAATTCAGAATGATTTTATAGGCTATTATTTATACAAAGCATAATTCTAAGAAGGTGATACTTACACTTAAAAAAACTCTTTCTGATCTTCATAAATAAGTCTGTAAATATTGATTTTCCAGCTATTTTTTAAATGATATTATTAAAAGTTTTAATTAGCAAACCTCCTTCATTAGTTTAACTTAATATATCTATTAATGTCCCAACTGAAAATTGTTATAAACAGGTACCTTTGGGTTGAAGTAGTGCAATTATGAAGTCGCTCAAAGTGCTTCGTGACTTTGAAGTCTTCTTGAAGACGTGACTGACGAATAAATTGTTTTACTTTCTTACTTTCCAATGAATTACGTACACTTCATATTTCTATATTCTCTTTGTTCTTCTGATAATTAGGAGAGAAATTAGAAATATTTCTAGACTTAGTTAAAACGTGGTACTTTGATTAAATTCAGTGACGTTTAAGAATAGTTACGTGTCTTTGTATGTTGATTAATAATCAATTTAAGGCATATTAAATAGTTTAATTTTATATAAGTTTGACTTCTTCTGGACTAAATTAAACATAAAATTAATTCTGAAGAAAGATTTAATTGAACATGAAGTAGGATCTGAAGATATATTAAATCAAAGACGAAAGTAGGTAACAAATATAGACTTAATTGAAGAAGAATTTAGTTCTGAAGGTGAATTTTATCAAACAAGAAAATGCTCCAAAGAGGGACTTAAACAAATTTAAACTTAGATTCAAGCTAATATTTGATTAACTCCATATTTAGACAAAAAATAACTCATTTAAATAAGAAATTAGCTTTAATGTAGACTTAATTGAGTAAAAAATTGGTTAAGATAATCATACTTAAACTTAGATCTAAATCTAAAATTAATCACATACAAGTAGGAATCTAAATATGGAATTAATTTAAAAAATTGGAGAATTAGGAATAAATATGAATTTAAACAAATAAGAAACTGGCTTTAAAGATAGAAATTAGCAAATCTGAACTTAGAATGAGTTTTGTTTTTGATTAAGTCCCTATTTAGAACCAAAACGAAATTTAATTAAGCATAAAGTTAATACAAATGTAGACTTGATCTATAGAACTAAATTTTAATTAAAGTTAGCATTGAAAATAAACTTGATTAGGTAAAAATAGGTGCTAAAGATAAAATTAAAGATAATTTAAAAACGTAGAATTACATATAAGAAAAAATCAATCTTCTACTGATACTTCTATCTTCTGTATATGAAAAAAATAATTGCAACATAATTAAAAATCGTATGCGGAAGTAAAATTTTTTAATTGAAGTGGAATTTGATGGATCCTATTCGAAATTTCAAGAATAATTTAAGATTTATCTCGGTAATTTTTGTATGAATTAAACATAAAACATTATAAACTCAATACATTTGGTGATATCTAATATCAAAGACGATTTCAAATGCACTTCACTAGATATAAAGCTTAATACTTTTGAAAGGGAAAGAAGTTTAACTGAAGATCTAGCAAAGGGATTTATTTTCTGTTACTAAAAATAACTTAATGATTGAAGCATCTTACATACTTTAAAATAAAGTAGAAAAAAATATACTGTATATTAAAAAACAGGAGGAGGAAATCTTCCTCCTTAAGCCAGAGAGAAGTCTTTAATCGAGAATTAAAGGCCTCTTAACTGAAATCAGCAAAGTTTTTAAGATATTTTACAATAAATCTAAGTAAATACAACGTTTTTTTCACATGTAATTATACGTTTTTTTTCCAACAAAACTTCCAAAAAAATTGTCTTATTTAATGACATTCTACAATGAAACAAACCACTTCAAGATTTTTTAATTATTAACAATATTACTTAAAATTTAAAAATTATTTAAAAAAAAAACTAACTAAAATTTATAAAACTTTTACTTTAAAAAATGCTTAATTTAAGGAAAAAATTTTAAAAAAAAATGCAATTTTATTCCAGTTTTTTGAAGAATGTTTGCAATCGAAGAATTAAAATGCCATGAAAATAAAGGAAAAATGGTTTGAAAAATCTTCATTCTAATGCGATAAAATTTTATAAATGACAAATTTTATACCTGAATGATGGCTAAGAAACATGAATATTTTATTATATATATATGTTTAGGGAACGATCTGCTGTGATAGATGTTATAGTAAAATCTTTCTTCCTAAACATAAATAAATTTGATTCATTTTATTTTCTAAAAAATCGCTATTTTTGAGTATGAAATTTTAGAATTTTTGAATTAATTTAACATGTTTTTCTTTTAGAAAATTAGTAAATATATAATGTTAAATGTCTATACTCCCATTGATAACTGTATAATTACGCTGCAATTTTCAAATTTCACACCTATACTCTCTCAGTGTCATCCATCTGTCTGTCTGACTGCCCCTCGTAAATCTCTAGAACTGAATTAGATATATGAAAATCAAGACAGTTATAGACAGACTAGGATCCTCAGGCCCCGATTAATGTATTTTGAATTGTTTGGGGTGGACCGAAAGTCACGTGATGTTTTTAAATTAAAAGATGATTGAAAATTATAGCCAGGCATTGTGATGATATCACAATAAATAATTGCTTGTTTGTTAATTTGATAATTTCGTTTTGTAATTTTGAGAATTTCACAAAGAATTTTGCATTTTTTTTTCCTGTTTGTAATTTTTAGAAAATGGTTCAAACATCTAACTCGATACGACTTTAAAAACACAAAAATTTCATAAAATTAATTAATATAAAATAAATTCTTTATAATTTCATATAATTAAGTTAACTTTTATAATTTACAAAATANTAATTTTTTTTATCAAAATAATAAAAAAAAAGAAACTTACTAAAAAAGATCGTTTATATTCGAGAAAGATAAAAGACTCTTCTCATTAGACAAAAGTATCCATTTTTTTTGTTACTATAGTAGTAAAGCGATAGCATTTTGTCGATGTTTAAGATTCCAGTTCACTTTTATATCCACAGAGATCTTTTTCCAACATGAAAGATCGAACCCCATTAGCTGGTGTCAGAGGACATGTTGGAAGTCCTTTGGGAGGGATCCTCTTTCATTGATCTGAAACATTTCCCACCAGTGCCGACTGGCAAAGCAATGAAAGAAGCTTGAACCTATTTAGAAGAATAGTCGAGTAGGAAATTATATAAAAGAAAGAAAGCAATTACTCCACACCCAAGTTGGTTCCGTCTGACCTGCAACTACCATTTTTTTTTTCCTCCTTCTATACTTGATTTACTAAAAAACCCGCAGTCAAATGTAACCTTATAGGAAATACACTTCAAACTTAATTGTTGTGGTTCCTTTTTGTTTTCTACGTCTTTTAAATTCAGAAATGATTGCATATTAAAATGCAATCTATGAATTATATTCTTTATAAATTAAAAAAGTTTTTAAAGCTTATTTATTTATTTTTTTCTTTTAAAAGATATCTAAATATATTTTTTTTTATTTAGAGATTTTAAATTGTAAATTTTATTTTTTATTTTTTGAAATTTTTAGGCCAATTTTTAAAATATATTGTAGCTGTATTGGTACGTTGTAAAAGGTAAAGTGATTAATTGGAGTGAAAATTTCGTAATTAATACTAAATTTTTTGATGTTTTAAGTAGTTTATATTATTGTTTTATTATTTTAAAATGATTTTAAGTGCTTTAAGTTTAAAGTGCTTAATTTATGTAAAAATTTGGTAATTAGAAGCTAAAATTTTTTGATGTTTTTCTTTATTATCCACGATTAAACTCTAGAAAATCGACATTTTTATCTCACAGTTTATATATTTCAAGCTTGAATAACATAAAATATTTATTAAGTCAATTTATCACGATAACAAATGATCGCATGTATATGAATATAACATTTAAATATTGATGTTAAAGTAAATTTTAAATTAAAATTTCATTATCTAAACATTAAAAAAATTATTAAATTATTATTATTAAAATATAATATTTTAAATACCANATTAAGAGAAAGAAATTTACAATTTTCAACGAAATTTCTGAAATTTATATATATTTTTTTTAATTTTGAAAATGCATTTCTGAAATTTAGAAATAAAAAAAATATTTAAAAATTCTAAACGCATTTTTTCAAACGTAAATATTTTTTAAAATTTAAAATAAATTTGTTAGGGATTTATAAATAATTTCATAGAATTAAAAATTAAAGAAACTTAATTTCATTTATAAATTAAATACATCACTTTTTAAATTTTAACGGAAAAAATTAAAATTGAGAATGTTGTTAAAGTAGAAAATTAAAAAAAATCTTAAAATATGAAATTTTAAAATCTTAAAGAAATAAGATGAAATTATTTAAAATTTAAAACTGATTTCAATTTTAAACAAATTATTTAATTTAATAAAAAAAAACAACTTTTTAGATATTAATTTTCAGTAATAACATTTAAAAAAATTATTTTAATTTAACGAAAAGTAAAAAATAAATAAAACGAAATTAGATACAGAATAACTATGAAAAAAAAACCCCAAAAATAAATGAAAAAATCGAAAGTTAAATTGATCAAATCAAAAGAAAAAATATAAAATTTCAAACATTAATTTATTGAGTTTTTCTTAATAAATTTTATAAAATTAGAATTAAATTTTTAACTGGTTAACTTAAGAAAAATGCAGCTTAAGTGTATAAATTACTTAAACAGATAAGATTAAGAAAATAATTAATTTTAAGTCAAATTCTATAAAGGTGTATGTATATATATATGTGTGTGTGTGTGTGTGTAGCGTGAGAGGGTAGGGTTATATATATTGCTTTAGGTATAGATAAAATAATTGTTATCAAAAATTTGCCTTTAGCATGAATGTGTCATTACCGAATGGAGGAGTAATTGGTAATGTTTATTTTTGTACGAAATGTTTTGACATGACTTTCAAACACCCCCTCTCACTTACACTTTCTACATAATTACCTGTCAGGTTTACTTAATTGGTAATGTTATTGTTAACAATAATAAAGATCGTGTGAAAACAATCGTCGATATATTCCCATTTCTACACCATTTTTTTGTGTAATTTTTTTTCTACAATTTTTTTTCTTTCATAAAATAAGGGGAAAATATATAGCAAATTGATGAATTTAAAAATCTTAACTGTATAAGTTAAGAGTTGTGATAAATGTCTCTAGGTACGAAGGCAATTTTCGCTTCAACTTTATCGATTTTGTGTAAGATAAATGGTTATTTTATCCACGGTATTCAATTTCACTCCTGCACTTATATAATGCAGAAAGAGAAATATCGGACGAAGTAGTAGAAGAAGAAGAAGAGGAGAAGGAGGAGGAGGAAGAAGAAAAATAATAATAATAATATAATAAAGAAAAAAAATTTTTTTTGTATTTTATATTAAGAAAATCACATTTTAATTTATAGTTTTTTAAATGAAAATTTAAACTGCTTCTTTTTTCCCTTTTTTTTAAGTCGCTCGATATGTGAAATTGGATGTTGAGAAAGGTGATGAGGATAAAGATAAGTGATGCTTTAAGATTGTCAAATATCACAACTTTGTTAAAGTGTGATACTCGTGTAATTTATGAAGTTTTATAGTTTGATAAGTTAACATATTTTAATTTTTTTTTCCTTGTGAATATTTTAAGGGTTTATGAAAAGTGATGAGGATGGAGATGAGTGATGCTTTAACGATATCATCTTAAGGTTATCCTATATGAGAACTTTGTTAGCGTATAGTATCCTGATAATTTATGAAGATTGTGGTTTGGAAAGTTAAAATATTTTAAAATTCTTACAGGTTTTATGTTGTTATACATCTAAGAATTTTGTAACAAGGATTGTGATTTCACACTTAAAAGTTTATGTTTGTTAAGGATAATCTGATTAACTTAACGTCACAAAAGTAATGTTTTTACTTAATTAAAGAGCGAATAAATTTCTTAATTGTAATTTAGGAAGCTCAAGATAGCATAAAAATTATAACGTATAATTCGAGCTTATACTTCATGTTAAATGCTATAAAATGCTATTATCAATAAGTGTTACTGGGCGAAGATTGAAGCACAATTTGTGCTTCAATTTTCGTATAATTTTTGACAATTTATTTATATACTTAGCGTAGTTTCTTAATTAATATTCAATTTAATTACTAGTTAAGAAAATAATAAAGGAAATGTTTTAACTGTATAGACTATGAAGATATATCAGTGTAAAATTTCAAAATTATAAAGGTGTAGGTAAATATTTTACATTAATTAAGATTTTTATTATATTTTTGATAAGATTTTAATTAAAATTTTATTCATAATTCCATCAGATATCATTTAAACAAGTTACAAAATCAAGAAAATATTAATGACTTGGTTGGTTAGATTGTAGTTTACAAACTAGCTAATACTTAAACTTTTTTTAAAAAATACTAAATTTTAATTAAAATATAAAAAACAACAAAGATTCAAATTCTTTTTAAGCAAGTTAATTAAAATTTTGACGTAATTCAGTAATAGAAAATTTTAAGTTTTATATAGGGGAGACCGGGGCAACTTCGGCATGCGGGGCAAGTTTGTCAAGCGCTTTTTTTTAAAAACAAATTAAAAGGAGACTTTGGTTATAGGTTAGGCAGTTGAGTTTTATTGGTGGCTTGTTGAGTGTAGTGTTTTTATTGTTCTCCAACAAGCGTAGTTGAATTATCAAGCAAATTTTCATTTTCGTTCAATTCCATATAATATTTTTTTTCCATTTATATTGAATTGGCAGGTTTTGTTATAATTCCATGATAACGAAAGTTACTTTTCCTGTTAGAAGGATGTAACTTCAACTTATTCACGTGGCCAGATCGTGGCTTGGCATTCTGTTCTCAGGGTTGTACTTAATGTTTCGAAATCATGACTAGCGGGGTAAGATCGGCAACATAAAGCCACATTAGAAGCAAAGGATAAAAATCAAACAGATGATAAATGAAAACATGTTTGCATTTGTTATTCATGTATATATGTCTTTGAACTTGCATTTCGTTGTAATAATATTAAATGGGTGTTGGATTTGTATTTCTTTGTTTTAATAGTGAATTCCAACTTATACATTGTTAATAACATAATTTTATATACGTGCCTATCTTGCCCCATTACTGTTGCCCCTATACCAGGGGCAACTTTAATAAAAATAATTAAAATAATTACAACTTTACAAAAAGAGAGAAGTTGCCGATCTTGCCCCTATACCCGGGGCAACTTCGTCAATTTCTCTCTTCTTGTAAAGTTGTAATTATTTTAATTATTTTTATTTCCAAACTGATTTTAACCAGTTCTATAGTAAGGTACCATTCCAATAGACAATATGCAAAGCTTTTTTTCAGTTTACAGCAGTATTTATTACACAAAATTTAAGTAAAGCTTAACATGCCGATCTTGCCCCGGTCTCCCCTACATTCATTTCCACCTAGTAGACCGCGAGCCCTTGATATCAAAAACTTTTCTAGCTAAAATCGAAACCTTTTTAATTATTAATTATGGATAATCAACTAAAATTATGTTAAAAAATAACTAATTTAGATAAATTTATAATAACATTCTCTAACAATAGAATTAAATCAATATAAACAACTAATTTCCTTATCGAGATTTTAATTTTAATTAAAAAAAAAACAAATAGTAAAAATTGAAGTAAAATAATGAATAAAATAATAAAAGTAAATGTAAAACCCACTAAACCTGACTTTTTTTCCCTCGTTACTAGAGAGGGAGAAACCTCCTTTCACGAACGATTGAACACCATTAAACTAACATATAATAGGGGTGAAAAGTAATTTAAAGCCAAAAATCTTCGCCCACCCTCATTATTAGCCAACAGAAAACTTTTATTTTTGGATAATTTCCAAATGAGTAATCACTCTTTCACATAATCTACAAAGGATTTACGAGTTTAGTATAGGATCAGATAGGCTATTATTGAACAAGTGTCGTTTTTTAAAACGCAATTTAAAAGTTTCACCCCTTAAAAACCGTCAATAATTAATTTAAAAATAAAAAAATATATATATATCATTTAAATTCTAAAAAAATCCATCGTCATATTAATGTTATTAATATAAAAAATATTTTATAAAGTTTTGAAGTTTATCATCTTCAAAACTTTACTTTCGATTTTTCTATTTTATGTTTAATGTTGTCTGTCTGTACCATGTGTTTAGATGTAACCTTTACAGGTAAATCAATGAAAGCTATAGGATATATTCCCTGTAGGAAACACAAGAATCTACAAAAGTTTAGGATGGATAAGTTCCTAATATTTATCTCTTTCGTGGTTCTGTTTATAGTAAACAATCAAGAGTTTGATTGAACATTGAACATATTCGCAATAAGCGTAGAAAATTATTAATAATTTGTTTAATTTTTTTTTAAAATAATATTGATAGAAATGAAATTAATTTTGCGTTAGTTTTGCATGTTTTCTATATTCTAGAGCTATTATAAATTTTTATCTAGATAAAATTATCTATATAATTCCCAAAAATATGAGTGAAATATAAGAATATTTTTGAATATAATTAAATTTTTTAACAGAATTAAGGTAAATAAAATTGATTTTATGTTAGTTTTGCATGTTTTCTATATTGTAGAACTATCAGAAAATTTTTCCAGATAAAATTATCTATAAAGAACAAAAATATAAAAGAAATGTAAGAATATCTATGAATTTAATTAAATATTTAAACAGAATTAAAAAAAATGAAATTATATTTGCGTTAGTCTTTATGTTTTCTATATTCTAAAATTATAAAACGAAATTTTTATTTAGACACAATTAATCTAAACATGATAAATTTGTAAGAAAAGTAGCAATTGTAAATTATATTCTTTGATTTTGACTAAATTTTTAAACAGAACGAGAAATTAAATACTGCAATTTCTAATCATATTTTAATTTATTTAATTTAAAATATATGATCTCCATTTCAAATTAGTATTGTCTTGCTCCTGTACATCATACTTTTCCTGTTAGCAAGGGAGTTATGCCGGTCATCTATCTGACTCCTTCCAGGGGAAACTTTTTGAATTGAAGCAACGTGACTTCCGGTTTGGAACGGAAGTTCGGATATTGTTTATCAGGGTCTTCTGTCCCTAATCTGTCTAGCATTGTTCTCGAGATAAAGGAAAGACAGACGGACGGACGACAGTGGGAATTTATAGATCTATAATTTTTTTCAAATTGCAGCCCAATTAGAAGAAATAAAAACTATTTTACGTTAGTTTTGAATGTTTTATATATTCTAGAATTATAAAAAATTTCAGAATTTTCTAAAAATAACGTCGAATTATATATATTTAAAATACTTTTTAAAATATTTTATAGGAATTTTTTTAAATTTCAATGTAAAAAATTTCTTCCGTTAGATTATTATAAAATGCTTAAAAATTCAATATTTTAAAATATTTTTAAATAAAAAATTTTTATAATAAAGTTTTTCTTTTTTATTTTAAATTCTCATTTATAATCGTTAAAAGAAGTATGCTCAGTCAACGCGTGCGACGCGATGCGTCGGCGCTTTACTCGAAAATAATAAACTTCATAGTTTAATATAACTTTAAATTGTTCAATACATCAAAATTCAATAATTACAATAATATTTAGCTTAGTTTTTAGTTGATTGGTTTCGTGTTGAACAAATTTTAATTAGTCCAGTTTTAAATATCTCGGCGCCCTGCGGCGCGCGTAAACGCGAAGCGACAGAAGAATAATGTTTATAAATCGACAACATATTTAATTAAAAATAATATCAAGCTTTAAAATAATTGTAGACGTATTGCTCTATTAAAATATTCCAGAAGTCTCAAGGAATGCTAAAATTTACTAGGACAAATATATAATGGCTAGACGTCGCTTCGACGTCGCGCAATTTATTAATAATAATAATAAAACTTGTGTAATGTTTAATTTAAACAATCCCAACTACTCAAACTTTCAATTTTATTAAATATTTTAATTAACTACTATTGTTAAATCGAATTATTTGCATAAATACTATGTTGGAAAGCGACGCGCACGGCGCGCAGTAGAGCCTAGTTCTAATTTGTCTCTTTGATTTTTCAAAGAAAATATAAAAAGTAAAATATGTAAATGCGGAAAACTGGTATAAAAATTAATGCTTTTCATAAACTGACAGACATTATAAAAATAAATGTGAATTTTTTATTTTATAGTTATTGTTGATAGTGTAAACGGATCAAATGCAGTAACAAAGATGTCAGATAAAACATTTATTATTGTAATTAATTAACCTTATCTGATAAAAATAAAGAAGTTAATTATCATTATTTTCACCTGTCAATCTTTTATTACAATTCAACGGTGGATAAAAGCAATTACTAATTTTCTGCATCTGCCGCTTCCATTCTAACTGTAAAAATTTATCTAAGAATATTCGCTTGAATATTTTTCCAAATATTCTTGAATTATACATTAAAAATTAAAAAAATTGCTTTGTAAAACCATCAATTTGCAGTTAAAACTATCCAAAGTATTCCCATGTGTTACGTGGTAAATTTTGATTTTGAATCATGAAGATAGTTCAAAATCATGGTGGGATCCCTCCATCTTCATGGTGAGAGCTACTTCCAAGAAAGAAGATAAGAACACAATCTCTCCAAGGGGTCATCGTTCTCTGATTCATGCCCAAAGGCCTATTAATGGGAGAGTGGATAAAACCGTTACTGATTGGTAAAGGATGAACCCATGACCAGTATGGTGGGTTCATACTTCACCGATATGCTAGAGTTTTCCGGGTTTTCTTTACATGTCTAACATTTAAACATGCCTTATCCCGTGAACCCAATCTATACCCATAAGATTAATCTTAGGTTCTTCAAAATGAAGAATGCAATGCCTCTTTTCGAGTCAAATAGAGATGTGCCCTCACCAATAACTTTCTGAAGTAACAGATCCTTCTTTCTAATGACTATAGGTGCAACATAACACGGTGTAAAAATTTAGAATAACAAGTTTTCTAGTAACTAGAAAATTCAGAATAATTAAACAATTCTTCAGAAATTATAATTACATTTAAATGAAGAGCGAATTTATCATGTATAAATACTAAAATTAAGCGCAAGACTGATTAAACTTTAGAAATAAAATTAACTAAAACATTAAGATGAAGAATTTAGCCTCTTAACAGAAAAATAATTTATTTACTAAATTTTACTTATGTTTACACATGAGATTTGAAATTTAGAACATAATAAATTTTCATTTTTTATGATATATATATATATATACTAATATTTTAATTTAAATATCTTTATATAAGCAAGAATATATTATAATAAATTTTTATTAATAATTAAAATTTATAGTCCTCACATATATTTTTGTTAATTAGCTTAAACTTGATACAAGTACTGTATATGCGATAGCCCAAAGAAGTTCTTTACTTTGCAAACTTAATTTACAAGAATTTGGATCAAATGTTGCTACGGTAATTTCGTGGCTTGTAGATACATGAATTTAGTTTAAAATAAGCAATAATATTTGTCTATCTTGCATAAAAAGTAAGATAATTAATTAATCTAGAAGCTTGATGTTGCTGAATTACAAATGGAAGGGATTAGTATAGTCGCCAAGTTTTAAATTCCCAATTAAATAAAATTAATTTGGTAATAAAAACTTGTTTTCGATGATAAATTTAAGGTTAATAATTTAAAAATTATAAATAAATAAATATATATTTTTTAATTGATGAGAGATAATAGGCCATCCTGAAGATACCATGTAATTGCAAAGTTAAAGAACTGGCCAAAATTTCAACAAAATTTGATTACTAGTCCCCAAATTCCTCTTTAAGATAATAATTTAGTAGTAATTATCTGACAAAATGTCTAACTATTACATTTTATTATCATTTACGAGAGTAATGATGTAAAATTTGTTGTAAGAATCAATTTTTGAAGTTTGCCATCCATGATATTAATTATACTGTCAGTTTACAGATTTGTCACATAGAAAAGCATTAATTTCTCTTGTTGAATAATAAGTTTATTGACAACGGGATGAAAAATTAACCATTTATCATAATTAAACAATTTTCTAACTATAAATTTCTACGAATAGTAATAAAAAAAGTACAAAGATATATTTAAATGAATTCTCCTTTATTTTGTGTACATTCAGAATATCAAGAAAGAAGAAAGCTTATTGAAACTTTCCTCTGATGAATACTGCTCACTCTGTAAAGGCAATAAACATTTCTACTGATTGATAAACTTAAACAACTAACGTTGTACTTGATATATTAAGAAACAGGAGCACATAGTCACAAGTTTTTTTTTGTTTTTTGGTTTCAGTCCCTCCAAAAAGTCTTTATTTTTAATGATTGGCACTCATAAAAGCTGAATCAAATAGCGTACTCTCGATGCTATTATATTAACAATGAGGTTTCGTCAATCTTAATATTCTTCAACACAAGTTCAATATCGTTGGCAGAGCCATAAATGTCACAAAATGAACATTGACACAATCAAAGAAGTTTAAGCTGTACAATAATCATACCATATATTATATTCTTCTTTTATTTTAATTCACTTTAAATTGGGCAGAGTGTGATTTTTTTGGCTAAATATATAATATATATATATATATATAGTTTTAGGACATAACTGGCACAAAACAGACAATCATGCCTAATATCTTCTCATGTCCAACAGATGAAAGATGATCCGTACTATAGCATTGGCACCATAATTAAGGACTATCTTGGGCTATTAGCAATAGATCTGTATCACTTGAATTTTTTTATTTATTTATTAAATTCTTAATTATGATTAAACCAAATTGAAAAAAATCACTTTACCAAATATAAACTGCCCTTTATTTTTTTTTCTTTCGGTTGTACTCGTAAATTTTCTCTTGGTTATTTTTTAATTAAATGTTTTATTTTATGCACATTCACAAATGCTGAATGTCCCTTCTTCATAATCTTTGACTTTTGTGTAAAAATTACAAACACATAACTCATTCGTTTCTCTTGCTCTCTCTCTCTCTCTCTTTCTTTTATTTATTTAATTTTTTTTATTTTATTAATTTTTTATGGTTTGTAATTATGTTCAGGCGCTTCAAAGTTGACACGAGTAGAACATTTTTATTAGCAGAAGAAAAATGCAAGAAATCACTTGATTTTCTGAATATGAAATATTGGTACTCTTATTGGGAGAATCTCGAGTTTCAGTCCTTCCCGTATCTGAAAAATAAAGGATGATTAATTAATTAATTATGTTTAGATTTATAAGAGATTTAAATGCTTATAAACTACATAAAGATTATGTCAAAAATCATTGGGTAACAAAGAGACGTGTTTTAAAATAGGCATCATTATGTTATTTTCGTCTCAAATATAATTTATAATTCTTCTTAAGCAATGACTTGCATGACTTTGATTATTCTTCAATATATAAAACCATAATAAATATTCTTGGATTTACAGTACACGATGTACCTGCATATCGCAAGCGATAATTAATTATAAATCAAAATTTGTACCATGCAAAGTCTTTTTAAAATCATCCATTATAAATGTTAACATGGATTCATGGATACAAACTTCTTTTATATTTAATTAACATTAGAAATTACATGATGCAATCATTCAGATTCTGATGATTCTGATTATCGTCTTCAGCTTGAATTCAACATGATGAGTCGTCATGGTAGCAGCATGGTTCCAAGATCAGCTAAATCCAAGGTGAATTTTGATCCAATACCAAATAGTTGTAAACTCATTAGACATAAATTTGGAACTTTACTGATTCTAAATATCTCAATTAATCATTGAAAGTTATGGTCGTGGTTCATCAATAGCCATAGTTGTACCTTCATCAATGTGTCATAATAATAGATACTGTACATCACAGATCTAACTTAATAAACCTTTGACATGCTAATACTTAAAAATAAAATGACTTATAACTTAAAATATTTTATAAATTGACAAAGGAAACAGCCAGAAACTACTTTGATCTTCACTAAACAGAATCGATAATTACTTTAAACAAGTAATAGGTAAATTATCATACCCTAAGGGCTGATCGAATTTCCGACAGATGAAGATAAAGGTATATAAAATTGTTTAAACTAATTATCAGAACGTTAAACAATTATGCCCTTTAAAGAACAAGAGAAATTATTATTCGTGTCCCCTAATTATACTCACTCACTGTCTAAAAATTGCATTATTCATAAATTTAATAAACAAAATAGTCTTTAATTAACTTAATTTTATTCTAAATCTATCAAAATTTGTTAAAAATTACTCGTTATAAAAGCATTTAATAAATTTTTATCACAGATTTTCTAAAAGAAGAAGAAATATCTGAAAAAGTATCTAATGTAAACTCCATTAAGTGAAAGGAAACTCAAAAGTAATCTCATTAATTTGCTTCATTTGATGCCAATTTAAAGCAATTCTATCCTATTAAAATTCTTTCTTGCCTTTATTTATATATATATACATACAAATATAATATATTAGTTTTAAAGAATAACAGAATGTAAATTTAATTAACTACTTTTAATCATTTTTTTCCTTGCTAAAAATGATTAAAGTTTTACTTTCTTTAACAATTCTTACTGATAAGAGTAATTTTTCTCATTTTTTATAATTAATAAAACAGATATAAGTAATAAAAGTGCACACTTTCCTTTTTACCTTTGTTATATCAAAATGTATATAAAATAATCGATAATAACACAAATTTATATAAATATCTTAATAATTCTAAGTAAATTAAATGTACATCTATTCCCAAATATAAACTTCGAACTTCATTAAAATAACCTTAACAGTTCTTTTTACGTGTGGCTTAATAATTTTCGAGTGCGGTAGATTTAATTTATTAAAACTTCATTTTTTTTCATTTACGTTTAAACTTACACAGCGAATATATTCTAATTAAAATTTTACTTTTTTTACAATATAAAAAAAGGTTGAAGGGATTTTTTTTTAGCAGGTATAAGTTCATAAAAGGTAAACTAACAACAAAAATTAAATTCAGAATATAAGAAAATATTTGTTAGAAGTACAAATTGACGAAGGCTTTCTTGGTTTAACAAAAAGAATCCATTAGTTTCGCTTCAGAGATTCCAGCTTTTACCTAAGCTAATTACTTTCGTATAAACTGCATCAGATATTCGTCATTTGGTCGTTCGAGTTCGATAATTAAGAAGATGCTATAGGTAACACCTTCATCTTCTCTCGCTCTTCTCCTCCTTTTCCTCCTCCTCCTCCTCCTCCTCCTCCTGTTCTTTTTTCTTCTTGTTTTTTTTTTTTGGATAAATCTCTCTGTTTCTTTGCTGCCTTCGGCACCCGGCCTTATAATTATGTGTCGCTAACCAGAAATACGATATTTTGGTGTGAATGGTAGCGGAAGTCACAGGATTAATTGAATAAGGGTATGGAAGCGGAAAAAAACTGATGCCATATCTTTGATGATAAAATCGGGACGACTGTAGTGGAAATCATATAACAACATATTTGTAACTACTAAAAACTATATCCTTGTTTGTGATTTTGTTGTTTCGTCTTATGAAAATAATCTTTTTACATTTCGCTTATTCAAAAAAAACATTGTAAAAGTTTAGTATGATTGATGTAGCGCTTGTTAAATTTTTTTTCTTAATTTCTTTCTTTTTTTTTTCTCTTAGGGAGAAATCGTGTGAGTCAGTCAGCGAGTGAGAGGGATGTGTTTTGTTGTCTTTAATTATTTTTTAAAATAATTTTTAAAAAGTTTCCACTAAAATAAACTTTACAAAGTTTTAAAATTTCCATATAATGAAAACAAATATATTTTTTTCATTATATATTTAAGATTTGATGCTTTAACTTGTAACGTTTCTCCTCATTTTAACTTTCAATTTATGTAATTCCTAAAGATAAAATCCTTCAAAAATTCCAAAAAATTAAGATTTTTCTCCATTTTTTTTTTCTTTACTAATTAACTACAATAGAGCCTCGATTATCCGACCCCCGATTAACCGACACCTCGGTTAACAGACCGTCCTAGTCGGCAAATTTCAAATGTCCGCTAGTGATATGGCGCTACAATATTTGGCTATGTCTTGGCTACTTTAATATTATTTTTACGTGTTTTAGCTGGCAACACTCATTCGACCATGAAAGGGAGCCAGTANTATCTCATCCGTATTTGATATATTAACATAAAATTTGCATAATTATGCCTCCTAGTTCATGTATATTACTTCTTAACATGTAATACGGGCTTGGGTATCCATGATTTGTTGGTTGTATGAGCGCTCTTCTTATATAGATGTTTTATGAGAAAGTAATTTGTTCTCTGCATGTAGTCGCTATATCATGACGGAAATAGCCCGTTTTTTTTCTTGTTACTTCCTGCTATTTTCTTTATTTTTCTCCTTTTTTCTTACCCTGTGTTTTGCTATCCAGGTAATCGAACCATTATAGTATCTAAGCAACATGATGTGCAACAGATTCTAGTGAAACAAATTGTGATTTTTTTTATTTATTTTATATTATATAATTACAGTATTTTCATATGAGAAAGCGTCATTAATACGCAATTGATAACGAAGAAGAAATAAATTTGCAGAAACGCTATTTAACATTGATTAGAGATGATCATTTTGAATAAAAATTAATTTTATTCAACCTATTAAAAGTGGAAAATTGTTTTAAAAATGCATTCGAAAACCAACAAATAAAAGGATGCAAGAATCTTAGGAAGATGTAGAGAAATCGGAAGCAGTATAAATGAAGAACAACTCATACAAACTATGTAAACTGATATCGAATACTGCATTCGTCATATTGAACAAAGAATATTCTTCAACACTAAAGTTTTCAGTTGTTGCTACTTTTTTTCCCAGTTGAATTTCTAGCATCTTCTCTGAAGGTTAATCTCTCAGGAGTGTCTACGAGATGCAACTTAAAATAAACGATCGCTCCTGCTAAACGATGGATGGAAAATCTTTAAGAACTGACAAGAATTGAAAAAACTTACTAGCTTAGCATACTTAGAATATTTTATTAACATTTTTGATCCTCACAATAAAGAAATGTTTTTATTTTCTAAGAAATTAAGTAATCTATTAAATAAAATTAATGATTCAAGTAAGATTTAATAAGACATGCAAAGAATTTTAGGAGGATCTTTTCTATTTTTGTAGCTTCAAAAACAAGTCTAAACAATGGAAAAAGTAAATATATATGTTGAGAAATAATAAAGTTTTAGACCCTTCTAGTAACGTATCTAGATAAAAATTGGAAAAAATTGTAAGATTCCTCCGTAAAATTGAGCACTCTGCAAAATGCCAAATGGCGTGATAAAATATATTTACAAAAATATAGTTTAACCGCCATAAAAAATTATATACATAAAAAACTCTCTTCTATAAGTGCTTAGATCGATCATAAACTTCTTTCTATATATACTGTTTATATACTTTATGTGGTTTTAGAAAATCCCTATATTTTCATTTGTCTGAAGAAACCTTAAATTATTCGCTTTATAAACATTAAGATCAATACTTTTAATATGTACTTCTTTATTAAGCGTAGTAGAGAATAATTTAAAGAAAACTGAAAAAAAAATTAAAAGCGTTATCCAGCAAAAATATCATGAATATAATAAACAGAAATCGATAGTTATTTGTGAAATTATTAAGGAAAAAGAACGAAATAAAATCGCATGGCACACGAGGAGCAACCAATCTCTCACTCTAAGCTTCTACGACAGATGGTGAGAAATAAACATTCGGTGCTGTTTCACTAGAGATGATGATATCAGGCATTAAGTGGATAAGTGTCATCCTCAAAATAAATACCTGGGAATTTCAAGATGGATTAAAATTGACGCCAACAAGTCCAACTGGCGTGCTCTTTCTCGCTTTGGGCAATCCATCTATATGTTTGCATGTCATCCAACTTCCCAGCATGACATATAACTTCCCCCCTACTTTTTTTCTGTTTCTTTCTGTCTAAGTTCTTTTCTTCTGTACTTTTTAAGCCTCCTGCTATTTTTTTTTTTGGATAAATCTCTCTGTTTCTTTGCTGCCTTCGGCACCCGGCCTTATAATTATGTGTCGCTAACCAGAAATACGATATTTTGGTGTGAATGGTAGCGGAAGTCACAGGATTAATTGAATAAGGGTATGGAAGCGGAAAAAAACTGATGCCATATCTTTGATGATAAAATCGGGACGACTGTAGTGGAAATCATATAACAACATATTTGTAACTACTAAAAACTATATCCTTGTTTGTGATTTTGTTGTTTCGTCTTATGAAAATAATCTTTTTACATTTCGCTTATTCAAAAAAAACATTGTAAAAGTTTAGTATGATTGATGTAGCGCTTGTTAAATTTTTTTTCTTAATTTCTTTCTTTTTTTTTTCTCTTAGGGAGAAATCGTGTGAGTCAGTCAGCGAGTGAGAGGGATGTGTTTTGTTGTCTTTAATTATTTTTTAAAATAATTTTTAAAAAGTTTCCACTAAAATAAACTTTACAAAGTTTTAAAATTTCCATATAATGAAAACAAATATATTTTTTTCATTATATATTTAAGATTTGATGCTTTAACTTGTAACGTTTCTCCTCATTTTAACTTTCAATTTATGTAATTCCTAAAGATAAAATCCTTCAAAAATTCCAAAAAATTAAGATTTTTCTCCATTTTTTTTTCTTTACTAATTAACTACAATAGAGCCTCGATTATCCGACCCCCGATTAACCGACACCTCGGTTAACAGACCGTCCTAGTCGGCAAATTTCAAATGTCCGCTAGTGATATGGCGCTACAATATTTGGCTATGTCTTGGCTACTTTAATATTATTTTTACGTGTTTTAGCTGGCAACACTCATTCGACCATGAAAGGGAGCCAGCATTTAAACGAGGCTTAATTTTCTAATTTTTAATGATACAATAGCGACGATTATTATTTTAAAAAATTTTTGTTAGGCTTAACGTCGATGAAAATTCAACGCGAAGTAGCTTAATAGCGATATACTAATATACTAATTACATGAGATATAATAATATACTACAATCATAATGGATTTTTTCATACTTTTCGGTTATCCGACTTTTCAATTATCTGACCAACCCCAGTCCCCAATTGAGTCGGATAATCGAGGTCCTACTGTATATTCCTGTGTTTTTAATAAAACACAACATATTTTTGATTTTTTTCAGAGCAATCTTTTAATATCGCTGAAAAATGGCAGTTCTGACTTATTAATTATATNCAACATTTAATTTATATTTTTTTAATATTTAAGCATTTAAAATTAATTAGTCGACAAGAAAAGGAGTTAAAATAATTAAATTTAACAATTTTTATATGCTTTAATATATTCATTGTATAATTTATTACAAAAATTTACGATAAATCTTCACGAAGAGATTAAAAATATATGAAATTTTTTATATTTTGTACTTATAATTTATTAAAATAAAAATTTATTTCTCTGGTTTTAGCATATATTATATGTTCAAATTATTCTAAATTATAGTAAAGAAAAAAAATAATTAAATTTACATTCGTAATAAACCGTGTAAAGTACTAGAATATTTAAGATTTGAGTATATAATATTTATTTTTTGCTATTAACCACACGCACTTTATTCTCTTAATTCATTCTAGCAAAGAACTGTCCAACAATAAAATCTGACAAATATGCAGAGAAATAAATCTATAAATTATTTTAAAAAGGGGAAAAAATGGTAAAGAAAAAATTATAAATTCATATATTTAGCTTAAGAGATAAAAAACTAAATAAATAAATAAATAAACTTTACAATTTCTTTTATAAAAATAATATTAGTATGAATAATTTATTTGTTCTTTAAATTTGCAACTGCTCTTATCTTTTAATTCTTTAATAAAAAATTAGGGTAGAAAACATTTTTTTGGGGGTTCATTATTAAAATTTATTTTTTTTAAAGCGTTTAAATATTTAAAACAAGATAGCGCTCAGTCATTTCTTTCTTAGCAACAGAAGAAGGAAATTTAAATTTTCTAAAGAAAAAGACAATTGAGAAATTGAAAAAAAGACAAATAAATGCACAGAGGCTATTGACCTTATGAAACGTTTAAGCTAATTGAACAACTTTGCCAAAGTACTACCAAGATTGGAAACTGGCCAAATACTTTCTTTCCTTCATCTTAGATGCCAAATGTATAGCAGTTTATATCTTTTAAATTTAGATTCGTTTCATACTATTTCTAGAAAGTTTATTGTCCCTCATACATTTTGCATATCTATCATAAACCCACCAGACTATTGTCTGTATACACCGAAAGACGATAATTCAAAAGCCATCTAACATTTTCCAATGACAATGGAAATTTTATGGTTTCTTCATGCCAGATGACTGAATGTCATAAACGTGCAATGCTTACTTTATTATTTATATGATAATTATTTCACTAACTATCCTTTATCTAAATGAAAAACCAATTAGGTAGCGTCGAGCTAAGCGACCTGCGACGCGACGCGAAGCGTCAAGGCCAAATGAAAGTCAAATGAAGGTCAAATCTTTATGACCGTTATTTTTCCGCACCTTTTAAAATTGAAATTTAAAAATTACTATTTAATATTCGTAAAATATTGGTCCAAATTAATTAATAAACCTAGATTAATTTCTAGAAATGATAATCTACAAAAACTACCCAAACTAACCTAATTTAATTTTTAATGGACATTTTAACTGTAATAAAATATTTACTACCTTGTGCTGCTAGATCGTGTCCTGCAGCGGACGGCACGAATCCTACACTGGTTTCTACTCCAAAAACTTCTCCTGATATTTCGGACTTTTTCACTAGAAAAGAATTTAGTTTTCTATATTAAAAAAAAATAAAAAGGAAAGAAAAATCGATATACAGTAGCCTAGTTACAAAAATATTTGATAGTTCTTTGAAAATCCAAACTAATTTATTGCATCATTGATCACAGTTGCACTACACTCATTGAAACATTATCATTCTAATTCTAGTAATGTTTCCAGAATGGCTAAATATCTTGTTGACATATCGGGAATTTTTTGAGATAATAAAACATTACAAGCAGCAGTGGCCAATATTAAATAACTATCCAATTTAAAATCTGCACAGATCTAATGTTTTCGAGAATTATGCATGATCGACTTACCTCCCCCCACTGACTGACTCATTATAAAGAATATAATTTTTTCCTATTTTTCCCCCTTGTTTAAAAAACAAGCGAATTTTTTTCTACCTATTTTCTTTAGTTAAAAACATGTCCAAAATAATTTATATTTATAAAACATTTGTTTAAGAAGCCATTTGCAAGCTAAATTGAACATGAAATTAAGCAGGAAAGAGTAAACTAAAGCATACCATCATTTCCATCTCTCGTTTGGGAAGTCTGCCATGTGCCAATGACTATTTTTTCACTGCTTGTCTGTTGTGTACCTAATAAAAACAAGTAGTAATTCTAATTAACATATTTTATTCTCGAATTTCTCTTATTTGAATATTTATTTATCCATTAAGTTAATTAAATAAAGAGTAATATATTTTATAAAAAGAAAAATGAATTTACCTTCAGTCTTGCTTCCAGCATACGTTATCCTTGGTGTTGTTGAGGACATGGGTCGAGGAATTTCTAAATGAGAACGTAGAATAATCAATAAATGTATGTAACAACCCACACGACATTTAATCTATCATCATTCTGCTTATATCTAACTTGCACAAAGCGCGTTACGACCCCCTCCCCCTAGTTACATTTTTATATTGTAAGCCATTTTTCAAAATGTTTGATATACAGTACAACAAATCCACTAAGGGATAGACTATGCTTGTACTGTCACGTGAAGCCAACCTTTTACAACTCACTCTCTGCAACGTTGACCACTTGAAAGACAACGTTCGACCCGTTTATGGTGAAGTCACCAGAGAGATCCACATAAATGCACCTGATAACATTCATCATATCGATATGTTACGCTATCAGGATGAATGCTACAATAAACTTTAAATAGTTTGTTGTACAAATTTAAATTTAATAAGTATTTTTTTGACTATTTATCGAGGGGAAATTACGGATTACTCAATTATAATCAAGGATTGCAATTAAAGTTATGTTAATGAGGCAAATTTAATGCTAATATTTGTATGTAACATCATATTTATATCCTAATGATTAAGTAGTAATGGAATTCAGTTAATCATTAAGTCCACGTGGATTCATTTAGATCCATTGGGATCTAAACGATATAATCTTACATATATAGATTTTATGCATAATGTTTTACTAACTACGATATAATATTAATAAAATTCTTATAATTAACCAACTTTTCTGGCATGTAATAATTAAAATTTGAAGAAGATTTAACTCAATAATCTTAATTTAAATTAGCATTTTTATGTCAATTAATTCAAACTACAGCACCAATTATCATTACCTAATGAGCTCATTTTAATAAATGTGATTAATACTCATTAATTAACATCATTTTGATCACTTAAATTATTACAATGTGATTAAATTAGCTTAAGAATTAAAAATTTACACGTTCATACAAGGGGAAAATAAATATATATGCTCATAAATACTTTACGAGAGAATATACTCGAAGAATCCATTCATAATTAATGAAAAATATTCTTTAGTTTCATACTTTAATTTTTTATCATTAGGTATCATAAAAATTTAACTAATCTACATTATAATTAAGTTATAAAATGTTTATTAAAGTAAACGTACCGTATAATCTGATCGTGCCTTCAGTTTCCCCAAGGGAATTTTTTGCCACACACAAATAGGATCCAAAGTCATCAGGACGGAGATTCCGTATACGAAGTTTCATTTGAACTTTATATATACCCGTGTCAATTATCATAGAATCGTACTTATTGTTTGATAATATCATGGTTCCTCCACGTGTCCAGAAGGTTATCGATCTTGGAAATGACTCCAAATTACAATCAAGAGTGACTTCAGTGCCTAAAGGTGCACCTATCAGTTGATTAGGAATCCATATCATAGGAGCAACTGTAGATGAAAATTAATTTTAAAAAATACTGTTAATTATTACATTAATTAATAAGTATTTTTGTAAATTATATATACAGTTATACGTTCGGGTGGTACATTGCAGCATTTTTTTACGTTTTTTAGCTCTGCAAAATTGAATTTTGACGCTATATACCCGAATTTATATTAAAATATTAAAGAAGTATACGTATATTCCTATATTATAAAATTATTATTAGGATATATTCATATAAAAATGTATAATTTATCATTATACTTGACAAACTTATAAAGAAATCAGTTGAGATGTATAATACCTGAATTAATGTAAACAATAATAAATTATGTTAATTATCTCATCCGTATTTGATATATTAACATAAAATTTGCATAATTATGCCTCCTAGTTCATGTATATTACTTCTTAACATGTAATACGGGCTTGGGTATCCATGATTTGTTGGTTGTATGAGCGCTCTTCTTATATAGATGTTTTATGAGAAAGTAATTTGTTCTCTGCATGTAGTCGCTATATCATGACGGAAATAGCCCGTTTTTTTTCTTGTTACTTCCTGCTATTTTCTTTATTTTTCTCCTTTTTTCTTACCCTGTGTTTTGCTATCCAGGTAATCGAACCATTATAGTATCTAAGCAACATGATGTGCAACAGATTCTAGTGAAACAAATTGTGATTTTTTTTATTTATTTTATATTATATATATATAAGACAATTATTATAGAAAGATATACGATACTTCTAAAAAATAGAACATTAGTAATTTAATTTTATTAATTTTTTTCCTCTAATTCTATTATTTTCTTTGTCTTCTTGTTATCCTGTTTCTCCACCCATTGTAATATGATCTAAGCAACAGATTTTCTGGTATGGTATTAAAAATGCAAAATTGTACTTTTTCATATTGTAAACATAAAAAAAAATCGTAGAAAATGCAACAGAATCCTTCTTTGATACGCGCTTTACGGGGGTGTATGCATTAAATTACTTCCATAAATTGAAAGAAACTTTATTATTTTTATTTACTTTATTCTTTTTTCTTCTTACTATTTTATGCCATTTTCTTTATTTTATTTCTATTTTTGTTCCTCATACCTTGTGTTTTGCTACCTGTAATAGTCCCTAATCAACGTAACGTGCAATGGAGTCCAGTAAATATTGCAAACTGCACTTTTTACTATCGCAAAAAATACAAAAATAAATTGAGTAAAAATACAAAAAATTCAGTAAAAAATACAAGAAAATCTACCTTTCGCTACGTGCTTTACGAAATGTATGTATATATTATATTAATATACTGGTACTGTACAGGCAAGAAGATTATCATTCAAGAAAGATATACGATGCTCCAGAAACTAAAGCTTCATTAAATTAATTTTTTTAAAAAGTTAATGGAAATTTTTTGTGTTTTTTACTTTTCTATTAAATATTTTAATCTTTTAATAATATATATATATATATATCCTTTGCTAAAATAAAGAGAAAAATTCTGAAGGTAGCTACTACATTAATCGTCATACCATTAACATCATCAAGAATCATCAGAGGAGAAGAAAGTAAAAGAAAATAAAAAAAAAAAAGTAGGGAAGTAAATGGTAAGTATGTAAATTATAATCTTAACTTTCGTAATGTTAAATTTAATATTCCAAAAATAAGAATTTTAATATTTTAAAACGAAAATAAAGCAAAAAAATAATGCCAAGTTTGTTGTGTGTTGCATTTGATTAAATGGTTCATCGCGTATGATAATGAAGGGATTTATATATATAATAATTTTTCCAAATAAAATTATTTATACATAAAAATATATAATTTTATTCAATTAGTCATAAAAATTCTTAAAATAAAAATATTTATTTTCTACATTTGTAAAATTCAAATTTCTTTATCTCTTCGTCTGTCGTGAACTACTTGTTGATAACTTAACCTTAGATATAATACATTACTGTTATTTTCAACCTTAAATAAGCCTTATATAATATTATATAAATAAATATATTTAATAGTAAACACATATACATAGATCTATAATAATTCATTAAAGTAAAAGCTTTACATCAGTTGTATATATGTAATTAGTAAAGTTTATCTACATTAATTCAATATATTAATATATTATGACATATATATGATAATAATAAATTTATATATAAACTATTATATAAAGTTACATGAATTAAATGTATACCGTTTATGATATACATTTATTATATAATCTTATAATAAGGATAACTTGGTTTTATGAGTGTTCAAACTTGCATAGGGTCAAGATATATATTCTAAGTCTGAAATTATAAATAAAATATTTTAATGTTGTATATTTGTTATTTAACTAAATATATTATTTTTGGAAAACATTTATTTTATATTTATATTAATATAGAGCAAGTATACTGATATTATTATATCCTAGAAACATAGTTATGAGCTATTGTAATTTGTGTTTATATTTATGCAATAGTATATTCAATACACATATTTCTGAAATATCATAATTAATATTTGCATTTATGCAACAATTATTGTTCCATAAAAGTAACAGGGTATAAGTTAATACACTGTTTATACACTTATGCAGCATTCGATATTTACGTTAATTATGCAGTTGCATGCTTATTGAGCGCATAGGAAATAACATAATCGAAGTAATAAGTAATAATAAGTAGTACTGAATATACAAGTGTATATACTTATGCAACAATAAATTATATATATTTATAGATTAACAGTAGAGAAAATAATACAGCAAGATTAGTAGATTAATACAACAGCATTGATGCAGCGATTAAACTCGTACATTTTATGTAGTAGAGCATAAAAAATCAACTGTTTTTACTATAAAACATCAATAAAATCACCTTTTTGTTCTATTGTTACTATAGAAGTTCCGTGAAAGTAGAAGAAGAAGATGCAGCAGCAGCAGCAGAAGAAGTAGAAGTAGAAGAAGAAGAAGAAGCAATCATTTTTTTCGACAAAACAAATTTAGTTTTTTTTATGTTGTATTATTACTGTACTACATTATTTCTAGACCATTACTGCTACAGTATGAGAAGATAAAAACAAAACAGATTCCTTTACTGTTATCGAAATTTGTTGCTGTAGTAGTTCACTAACTAAGATAAAATATGGTATAATGTTTTGTATAAAATAATTTATATATATATATAAGGGACTTATAATTATAAAATATTGTTACTAAAGTAGCAAATTATGTTATACACGAACCATTAATTAAAGTAAAAAAATATCACAAGAGCTTACTCTATTCTTCTTTGTTGGTATTTTACATCGTCGATAATTACCTTAAATTTCTTTAATATTATATATTTTTTTATTGCATAAATCGATAAAAGATTTTTTAAATCGAAGTTTTTAATTAAATTTTTAAAGAATAAAAGGTTTTTTTTTTAAATAATTATTTTTTAAAAAGAAAAGCAAAGAAAACATACCAAAGAAGAAGAGACGTGTGTCTTAAGAAACAAAATTTTCATACTAATCTAATAATGAATGTATCTTTTTTAATTATGCTAATATAGTGATAAAAATAGTAAGTGGTTAAGCAAAAATTTTTCTTAAAATTCCAAAAATAAATTAAGAATTTAAAGTATACTTTTTATTTTAAGAAAAAATATTCGAAAATAAAAATTATTGTGACAACGTTGCGATGCCGGGCTGCAATTTTTAATTATAGCACTAGTAAAATCCAGACCAGATATGTAAATTTTAGGGACTAGTACTACAAGATTCACATATCTGGTCTCGATTTTAGTAGTGTCTTTCCCCTGTAAATCATACTCCTCCCGATAACAATCGAGTCAGGCCGGTCATCTATCTTACTCTGTTCTGGAGAAAAATTTGAATTAAAATCACATGACTTCCGCTCCAGACAGGAACTTCCTGTATAGTTAATCTGGCCCTCCTCATCTTATCTTTCTACACATAATCTAGATTTTTATGTACCTATCTCAGTTGTCGAAATTAAGAGAGGACAGACAAAGAGACGGAGGACGACACTTGGAATGTATAGGTCTGCAGTTTGAAAGCTGCAGTCCGAAAATCATAAAAATATATATATTTTTTTAATTCCATTAAAACACTATAAAATATTATTGATTCCACTGAAATTTAATTTATATAAAAATAAAATAATCTTAAATAATAAATTTTTAAAAGTTTTTAATGTTAAAAATATACTTTTAAGAATTATATAAAATTACTGTAGCCGAATTTTTTTTTTTTTTGTTTAAATACGAAAGAGGAAAGTTTACAACTATTTTTCTTAATTCTACTGAAATGCAGCTACAGAATTAATTCTAATAAAATTTAATTTATATAAAAATACAATAAATAAAAAGTAATAATTTCTAGACTTAAACGTTTAAAATACATTTAAAAAATTAAAAATAATCTACATAAAATTAAATTTGTAGAAAGAGAGAAAAGTTTAGAAAGAAGCTCTTGAACTGAATTTTTTAAATGATTCTTCTGAAATTAAAATAAAGTGTAAAATATCAATTAAAGTAACAACTTTTAAGGCTTTTTAACGTTAAAAATTTATTATAATAGTTTAAAAAATTATTTAAAATAATCATAATTTAAGGCTTTTATATTTAAAAAAATTATATAATTAGATTTATTGGGCTGAGATTTTCAAATTGCACACCTATACATTTCCATTGTCGTGTGTCTGTGTCTGTCCTTTGTTAATCTCGAAAACGGAATTAGATAGATGAAAATCAAGACAAGATATGAAAAGCATGGAGGTCTGGAGCCCTAATTATTTAGAGATAGACCGGAAGCCTATAGTTTAATTTAAAAATTTGCGAAACTTCCGGTCTAGACCGGAAGTCACGCAAATTTTTAAATTAAATTACGATTAAACCTTGCATTTTAGAATTATAACAATATGACAATAATATACATTCGAATTTTATTATTATTTTATTTATTTATTTAATTTTTGGAGGGAAAAGAAGAAAATTTAATTTGCTTTTTAAATATAATNATTAAATGTATACCGTTTATGATATACATTTATTATATAATCTTATAATAAGGATAACTTGGTTTTATGAGTGTTCAAACTTGCATAGGGTCAAGATATATATTCTAAGTCTGAAATTATAAATAAAATATTTTAATGTTGTATATTTGTTATTTAACTAAATATATTATTTTTGGAAAACATTTATTTTATATTTATATTAATATAGAGCAAGTATACTGATATTATTATATCCTAGAAACATAGTTATGAGCTATTGTAATTTGTGTTTATATTTATGCAATAGTATATTCAATACACATATTTCTGAAATATCATAATTAATATTTGCATTTATGCAACAATTATTGTTCCATAAAAGTAACAGGGTATAAGTTAATACACTGTTTATACACTTATGCAGCATTCGATATTTACGTTAATTATGCAGTTGCATGCTTATTGAGCGCATAGGAAATAACATAATCGAAGTAATAAGTAATAATAAGTAGTACTGAATATACAAGTGTATATACTTATGCAACAATAAATTATATATATTTATAGATTAACAGTAGAGAAAATAATACAGCAAGATTAGTAGATTAATACAACAGCATTGATGCAGCGATTAAACTCGTACATTTTATGTAGTAGAGCATAAAAAATCAACTGTTTTTACTATAAAACATCAATAAAATCACCTTTTTGTTCTATTGTTACTATAGAAGTTCCGTGAAAGTAGAAGAAGAAGATGCAGCAGCAGCAGCAGAAGAAGTAGAAGTAGAAGAAGAAGAAGAAGCAATCATTTTTTTCGACAAAACAAATTTAGTTTTTTTTATGTTGTATTATTACTGTACTACATTATTTCTAGACCATTACTGCTACAGTATGAGAAGATAAAAACAAAACAGATTCCTTTACTGTTATCGAAATTTGTTGCTGTAGTAGTTCACTAACTAAGATAAAATATGGTATAATGTTTTGTATAAAATAATTTATATATATATATAAGGGACTTATAATTATAAAATATTGTTACTAAAGTAGCAAATTATGTTATACACGAACCATTAATTAAAGTAAAAAAATATCACAAGAGCTTACTCTATTCTTCTTTGTTGGTATTTTACATCGTCGATAATTACCTTAAATTTCTTTAATATTATATATTTTTTTATTGCATAAATCGATAAAAGATTTTTTAAATCGAAGTTTTTAATTAAATTTTTAAAGAATAAAAGGTTTTTTTTTTAAATAATTATTTTTTAAAAAGAAAAGCAAAGAAAACATACCAAAGAAGAAGAGACGTGTGTCTTAAGAAACAAAATTTTCATACTAATCTAATAATGAATGTATCTTTTTTAATTATGCTAATATAGTGATAAAAATAGTAAGTGGTTAAGCAAAAATTTTTCTTAAAATTCCAAAAATAAATTAAGAATTTAAAGTATACTTTTTATTTTAAGAAAAAATATTCGAAAATAAAAATTATTGTGACAACGTTGCGATGCCGGGCTGCAATTTTTAATTATAGCACTAGTAAAATCCAGACCAGATATGTAATTCTTAGGGACTAGAACCACAAGATTCACATATCTGGTCTCGATTTTAGTAGTGTCTTTCCCCTGTAAATCATACTCCTCCCGATAACAATCGAGTCAGGCCGGTCATCTATCTTACTCTGTTCTGGAGAAAAATTTGAATTAAAATCACATGACTTCCGCTCCAGACAGGAACTTCCTGTATAGTTAATCTGGCCCTCCTCATCTTATCTTTCTACACATAATCTAGATTTTTATGTACCTATCTCAGTTGTCGAAATTAAGAGAGGACAGACAAAGAGACGGAGGACGACACTTGGAATGTATAGGTCTGCAGTTTGAAAGCTGCAGTCCGAAAATCATAAAAATATATATATTTTTTTAATTCCATTAAAACACTATAAAATATTATTGATTCCACTGAAATTTAATTTATATAAAAATAAAATAATCTTAAATAATAAATTTTTAAAAGTTTTTAATGTTAAAAATATACTTTTAAGAATTATATAAAATTACTGTAGCCGAATTTTTTTTTTTTTTGTTTAAATACGAAAGAGGAAAGTTTACAACTATTTTTCTTAATTCTACTGAAATGCAGCTACAGAATTAATTCTAATAAAATTTAATTTATATAAAAATACAATAAATAAAAAGTAATAATTTCTAGACTTAAACGTTTAAAATACATTTAAAAAATTAAAAATAATCTACATAAAATTAAATTTGTAGAAAGAGAGAAAAGTTTAGAAAGAAGCTCTTGAACTGAATTTTTTAAATGATTCTTCTGAAATTAAAATAAAGTGTAAAATATCAATTAAAGTAACAACTTTTAAGGCTTTTTAACGTTAAAAATTTATTATAATAGTTTAAAAAATTATTTAAAATAATCATAATTTAAGGCTTTTATATTTAAAAAAATTATATAATTAGATTTATTGGGCTGAGATTTTCAAATTGCACACCTATACATTTCCATTGTCGTGTGTCTGTGTCTGTCCTTTGTTAATCTCGAAAACGGAATTAGATAGATGAAAATCAAGACAAGATATGAAAAGCATGGAGGTCTGGAGCCCTAATTATTTAGAGATAGACCGGAAGCCTATAGTTTAATTTAAAAATTTGCGAAACTTCCGGTCTAGACCGGAAGTCACGCAAATTTTTAAATTAAATTACGATTAAACCTTGCATTTTAGAATTATAACAATATGACAATAATATACATTCGAATTTTATTATTATTTTATTTATTTATTTAATTTTTGGAGGGAAAAGAAGAAAATTTAATTTGCTTTTTAAATATAATCAAATTTTTAAAATTATTTCTGGTTAAACTAAACTTATATTAAACTAAAATCAATTTTAGAAATACTTTTAAATCTTTCAGTATTAAAAAGATATATTTTAAAGTTATATATAAAGAGAAGAAACTGGAAAGTCAGAGTAGAAGATAAGTGTATGCACACGTTTTGTTCTCTTTAGTCTTGTAATTAAAGTATTTAATTTATTTAAAATTTTATAGAATTAAATTTATTAAAATTTACGATGTTTATATTTATTTACCTTTCATCTTAAAAGTAATTTGAGATATTTTAGAAAAGAGAAAATTGAGAGAAAGAGAGAACTCTTTGGATAAATTTCGAGCAGATGATCGCTTGGAGAAGATTGATGATGCTCAGTTATCATTGTGAATTTCATGCACCAATTGCTTCTTGGACCGTTTCATCATATTAGTGGTCTAACAGAAGCAATGATGGTGAAAAGTTTCAGTAAGTGAAATAGTAATTGGCAAAAAAAATAATAAAAATAAAAATAAAAAAATAAAAATGTGTGTGTATGTATATATTCATACTAAAGATTTTCTTAGTAAATTAGACAGTTTTCAAATAAATCAAATAATATTTTAACGCTTTGTTAAGTTTCCTGTGACGTATAAAGTGTCAAGTTATTATATCTAAATTATTTTATGCGCATAACAAAACAAATTTATGCAGTTTTTGTAGAAAAGAAATTAAGTTCTTTGGTGTTTAATTATGTAAAGAAAAAATGTGAAGTTGAAGTTATTTCATAGTTTTTTTTAAGTTAAAAATAGTGTAGATGTGTAAATATGTTCATTAAAATGCATTTAATTTTTTGCAACTGTATGAATCGAAGGTGTGTTATAACATATATCAGTAAAAATATAATATTTGTTATAATTTATAAATTATGTGTAGGCCTATATATATATATTTATGTGAGTTATGTTTACATAAGATATACCTTACAAACGTATAAGGTGTCGTTATGTAGTGTGAGTAGTATGCATTATATACACAGGAATGGCAAAAATTACTCTATAAATAGTTATGTAAGCATTGAAATTTTAATGTAAAAATACAAATAAATTACAAATTTATATATTTATACAGAAAAATACGATAAAATTACTTAGAGGTAGAAAAGATAAGCGGGAGCAATGATTGTAAGAAGAACATTGACATTTCACTGTAATGAACGTAAAGAATTTATAATTTTTAAATACTTTTACATTGAAATACGATCATATTTACGTTTAGAATTTAAAATAAAACCGTTTTTAATTTAATTTATTATAAAAAAAATTTAAGGATTTTAAATAATCATGTTACCAACATTAAACAACATTAAAATAATAAGATTTAGCATTAAAAAACAGAATATTTTTATTGGTGTGTGAAGAAATTATTAATATTTTTGTAGATTTTCATTTAAAATTAACCTAGTTTAAGTACTTCATATGATTTATTAGATTTGTAAAAGTGTAGAGAAGATTAAATTGGACTAAAAACATCAATCAACCTACTTTATTTAATTACATGATGAAAGAGAACCGCCTAGAAAGTTATTATACAAGTGAAGGTCGGCTTTGTTCTGTACAATGAGCAATTTCCGGATTCCTTCGTCCAAACTTCCTTTTGGAGGAGGGAAAAGATTTGCTGGAAATGAAGATTTGTGTTGAAGCGTGAAGTTTATTTTCAATGTAACGCTTTATCTACCCTTTTACCAATTTATCGGTACTATGTACCAGTTCTATATCTTTTTACCAATTTACTTGTATCACATACAAGTTCTTTACCCTTCTACAAGTTAAATGATTCCGTGTATCAGTTATATACCATTCTACACTTTACCAGTATCACTTACCAGTTCTACAGTCTTTTATCAGTTTTCTAGTACCGCGTACCAGTTCTATACCCTTTTATCAGTTTTCTGATACCATGTACCAGATCTATACACTTCAACTAGTTTACTACTTCTACTTACCGGTCTATATTCTTCTACATTTTATCAGTGTCATGTACCAGTTGTATACTCTTTTACCACTTTATCAATAACGTGTACCAGTTCCATACATTTCCACGGTGTTTTCTATGTATTAGATGTAAAATTCGTCATCATATCGACTTTCTAGCTTTAGAAAGGTATAACCTTTGCAAATCACTACATAAAGATTTGCATACGTTTATGCTTATAACATTATAAAATTGCAAAATTTTCTTAATAGTTTTTGGTATATCACATGTTTGTAAGTTGTAATTAACTGTATTAATTGAAAATTTTAATTATAAATTAAATAATTAAAGGAAAAAGGCCCACTAACTTGTTAAGAAAGTATTATCGATAGGAAAAGAAATAAAATTTAAATTAATTTGTGACTTTTAAAATGGAATTGTTTTGTCAATAAAATTATGTTTTAGAATAAAATTTATAAAAATAAAAGGCAAATATGTCAAGAATTTTAAAAAAACTTTTAAGGATTTGATACTCATCGATGATAATTTTCAGTATAATTCTCACGTTTCCTCTTACTTATCTTTTTTAAATGTAGGAAAAAATTCTATAGTTTGTACCATTAAAAATTAATAATAATAATAATTATTTGAAATTTATGCCATTGAAATAATTATAATCAAAGTTTTTCTTCAAATAATTAGTAAAATTACTAATAATATGTGACAAAATCTAAATACTATATTGCACTATACAGTGTTCTATGACATGTATAATACAAAAACACCTTTAAAATAATATAAATTATCAGTTTTTACTTCCTAAAATGTGCAATTTTATACGGAATAATTATAATTAAAATAATTAATCTCCATCTTCCTTATGGGTTTTCTGCATCCTCCTCACAAGATTCTCTCTGTATTAGAGTACAGTGGAATAATTCTAAAAAGTAGAACATAAACAAATAAAAAAAATAATGTCATACAATTTTATTTATGCAAAAATATGAGTTTTTTTTTTCTTTTTTCCAATGATACTGATGCATTATCGAACAGAGTAGTAAGTAAAATTCGCCAATATGTAAATATCATTGGTAAAGTAAGCTGAAAATATCGTGAATAGAATAAGAAGAGAAGGAGGCAGATGGTCTTACTTTTTTTTTTTAGTAACAACAAGAATAATATTCAACCACTAATTCGATATCGATAAAGAACTGAGTTAATATACTTCTATATTTTTTTTTATTTATTTTCTTTGATTTTTTTAAATAAAAAAACCCCATACAATTCGTAAATATAGACGATAGAGTAAGAGAATTCGATAAAACTTTTAACATGCAATTTCTTTATTTATAGATTAAAAAATATCTTATGAATAAATAAGTTAAATTATAATATATATATATATATATATTATAGGAGGACAAAGAGGACACGTGTCAAGAGGCTCCAGGACATCTGATACGTGTCCTTTCTGTCTCATATGTATATGAACTTATCTATAATGATTTAAGAGGCATCTCTAATGATATCCTGTGATAGATCTCTAATGATCTTCCAATGACATATATATGATCTCATGAAGCATCTCTAACACATGTTGAGAGCCTATAATAACGAGAGAGTGTCAAGAGAATTTCTGATTAAAAAAGTTTATTATATTATACATCTTCACTTCCCACCAAAATAATAAAATTACTGTTCTAAATTGAAGCAAATTAATTACAGGTTGTGATAGAACATACTCACAGGATATTTAGCTGTTATTCAACATGTATGTACTTCCTGCATGCATTAACTTGTATAGAAAGCAACAACATGGAATGGAAACTATAATGAAACCTCACTTAAACATAATTAAGGAATATAAGTTTTTGTTCTTTAGCTATATTTAAAGGAATAAGCGATGAAATGACACGTAACACTCCCTTTTCTGAAGAAGCACTTTTCATCATGCAAGTTTTTAGCCCAACTGTCACTTTCAGAAAACTTCATTATCTTGTATAATCGAATTCACCTTTTCTTATAAATACATTATATAGGATATGAAAAGAAGATTTTAAAATATTCTTTGTCAATCATCTTGTACAACTCGGCAATTTTTAGATGGGAAAAAAATTTTTAAATAGATTTTTACGGGTACAGAACATGGTTTAATGTATAAATACTTAGAGAAAAAAAGTGTCCTTTATATACATGTAAAGGATAAAAGTATGGAGGATTCTTCAACATTTTTATACATTTTTTCCTTTGTTTTTCTATGCTCTGTTCTTTGTTTAAAGTATGCAAGACTCTTCACCATTTTGATGAAAGTATGCAAGACTCTTCACTATTTTATACATTTTTCCTTGTTTTTTTTTCTATGTAACTTGCGTTTGTTTAAAGGAAAATTCTGCGAGATTTATTCAGGAAAATTGAAAGAAAATAAGCAATTTCGTCTAAGAAATTCTCGAGATTTACTAAAGATAAAAATTTTATTGTAGAGAGTTGAGATAATTGGGACTGAATGATAATTGCTCCTTTCATGCGGGTTTTATTTAAGTGTTAATTATGGGAAAAAACTAATAGAATGAGACATTTTATTATAAGAGGAGGTCAGGCAGTATGAGGAGGTCATAATTACTTGTGAATTTATTGTGTGACTAATGTAAGATGCACAAGAGTTACAGAAACTTAGATGTAGCGGTTCCACTGTTTTTTTAAGTTATTTTGAATGTGAAACCATCCAGAAAACTTAAATTTAACTCCCTTTTCTGGATATTTTTAGGATTATTCCCTTCTTAAATTTTACTTTTCCTACATTATCCTAACTAAGAGAAATGGGAAAATGTGGACCGTACTAAAAGCAGATATAAACTAACCTTTTCTCTCTATTAGCAAGAGTTCTTTTTAGAATTTTACATGGCCGTTTAATTATTTTCCTCTTATTTACTAGGAAATAAACAGTTTGATTTTTCACAAATAAGAGGAATGTTCCGAATACCGTCTGAAAAGACTTAAAGCTCATACATTACTATATAACACATGAGACCAGAGTCAGATTTACACAGGCCTCTTTCATAACTGTTTCCCGTAGAGGATAAAGCGAGGCCCTTCGTAGCGTAAGGCCCTAAGGTGTAGTTTGTTCAGATTACGTAAAAATTCGACCTTGCATAAAACACGTGTTTTTATGAAAAAGCTCAATCCCGACCAACTCAGTGCACATAATTGAATGAGGAGTTGTTAACGTTCCAGAAATGTGTTTTGAAGCGTTAACAAAATGCTTAATAGCAGCGAATATGAAAACACTGTGACTTACAAAAGCAAAGGTCATTCACACCTTTTGCCCACCAGTTGCCGAATAGATAAAACCACTAAACAATGGTCGTGGATTCTCATCTGACTAATGGGCTAGCCACGTAGAGTTTTCCTGATTTTCTTCACGTGACTTACACCTAAATAGGGGCCAGGTTACTGAAGAAATTCCTCTCGGAAGGCACTCCCCTGATAGCAAATAGTCCGTGTGTTGCGTTACCTAATTCCTAATAATGGCACCCCAGCATGGACATTATTTTCATACGACAATGTACAGTTAGGCTATTGTCGTACTTCTATTAATATAAGAGTTATGGTAAAGCTCAGTACTTCGTGGCACCCCTGAAGTGTTGTTGTGTTACCATAGTGTACAGCACAAAATCCATGTAAATGTGTGAGAACAGTAATTCATCAAATGAGTATGCGTCAGTATAAAAGAGGACTCGTGTCCTCGTTTATACGGACGCATACGCATATGTTGTGTGAGGACTTTATAAAATTAAACTTTAAAAACATTTAATAAAAAACGACGTGTGTAAAATTAAAATGATAATAAACATTAATAAATAAATAAAAATCAAGAATATATAATAAACAAATAATAATTCAAGCATTTAGAGTTAGTAAATGATGTAAACATTAATAGTATTAAAATTTTTAAATTAAAAAATGACAAAAAAAATATAGGTTATAAAATTAGCAAGTGACAAACTAAATCAAATATATAAAATAAATAAATTAAACATAAATCAAATATAAAATTACTGACTAAAATAAAATACATAAAGATTAGTGAGTGACAAAAATCGAATACGTTAAAATTACTGCATGACATAGTAAATTAAATGTATAAAATTGATAATAGTTACTAAATTTTTCATTGTTACATCCCTGTTATAATTGTTTAATTTGATATTAATTTTGTCAATCTTAATTTTTTTTCCTCCCTTACCTTTATTTGATATTTTTCTTTACTACAACTTTATTAATAGTTGCTTCTGTTCAACTTAAATGAACACAAGCTGTTAAAGAAGATAAAACAAAAGAAAAAAAAAGTGAAAGCGAAGTTAGAAAAGAACAAATTAAGATTGACAAAAGTGAAAAAGAATTAAATTAGACAAAGAATCAATAGAAAAAAAATTTTTTAAATTTGGTAAAGAATTCAAACTGAAATCATATAACCATTGATTCTTTGCAATGTTTTCTTTGTTTTCCCTTTATTATATTCAGTTATTTTGATGAGTTTATTGCTATAAGGATTTACTAAATTGCCAATATATTAAAGTATGGAAATATAGAGAAAAACTAGGAAAAATGGTGTTTAAAATATAAAAAAAATATCCCTAATAAAATAAGGAAACAGAATCTACAAATGTTGGAATGTAAGAAATTAGATGATTATTAAACGTTTCTGAAGAAATTAAATCAATTATAATGTAAATTTATTTAGATACTAGCAATTATTTATTGTTACATTGTTATATTGCACAGTTGCAATTTTTAATAATCTTTTAATTTAAATAAAAAAATTACGTATATAGTTAATTGGTCCATAAGTTTTCCCTATCTGGTTTAGATTTTAGTAGTGTTTTGCCCCTGTACGTCACAACAATCGAGTATTGCCAGTCATCTAACATCGTCATACGAAAATTTTGAATTGAAATTACATGGTCCAGATCGAATGTTCATATATAGTTAATCAGGTCTTTGAAATTAACAAAGGACAGACAGACAGACGACAATACTAAATGACCTTTTTGTTAGAAAAAGTGAGAAAGAACAGAGAAATAGGCTATTGAAGAATATTCGGGTCTAGGTATGAATAGTAGGGTGAGTAAAAATGAATGAATAATAAGAAATGTGCATCAGAGTGTAGGGAATAGAGTCAAATAATAGAAGGAAATATTTATGAAATAAGGAGAAAATAAGGATCAGATTAGATGAAGAAAAGGTATTAATGAGAAAGAGGGATGGGTATGAAAGAATGATAAAGATATAAGTATGAAAGTGAAGTGTATGGAAATGAAAATAAGAATATATAGAAAAATAAATATAATACGTCTGGTAAAAATAAGTGGGAATAGGAATAAAGAAATAAGGAAAAATAAGCATAAAAGAGTAGAGAAATTGAAATGAAGGGGAAAAAATGTAGAGAAATAAGTATAAAAGGAGAAAGAAATCGAAATGAAAAATAGAGAAATAATTTTAAAAAGTAAAGAAATAAACTTTTATAAAAAACACGTAGTTAAAAATAAGTAAATATGCATTCAGAGATAGGAAAAGTAATTTATAAAGCTAAGGTATAAAGGTGATAAATAAATGTAATTTTATAATTTATAATTTATAATATATTAAATTAGATTCGAAATGATAATAAGAATAAGCCAATTTAATTTAAAGACAGCTAAAAAAAAGTTAAAAATATGAATTTATGAATAAAAGAAATTTAGCTGGAAATAAATTTAAAAATCTTCAATTATGCCAAAAAAAAAAAAAAAATTAAAATCGATAGATAGACAAACAATAAATAAAAAATAGAATAAAAATTGAAATAATAAAATATATTTATAGAAAAACGTGTTGACGAAATACAGACGTAACGCAAGATTTGTTAAAACTAATTTGTTCTATAATATATCACTAGAAAACAGTACTATTGCCCTGTACCTATCTGCCATAAGTCGTGTTATATCTAGAATTGGGGAATGTTTTCCCTGTCAGTTAACTGGTAAGACAAGAAGAGATTCCTGTCTTCATCCCTGTTATCTCGTCATCTGTTGGGTATAACTTACCTCCACTTGACAAATCCTGGATTTTCTGAAGAATAGTTATTACAGCAAAGTCATGTATAACCTGTATGATCCAACTCGATAGAGGGATTTCGTTAAATTAGCTTCTACTTTGTCTTGTAAGTTTTAAATGTGATATTATCAGAGAGGGGGGAGGTTTGATTCTAGTAAAAGTATTGAAAAAAACAAAAGTTTTTCCAGGAAATCTCTGTATTTTTCGAGTCTACGTCCTCCTACATATTCATAATACACTGATTAAATCCCTCGTGTGCATAAATTATGCTAATAATGGCCAAACTCATTAACATGTATGAATGTTAAGTGTGTAATTATAGTTTTAATGATAATTTTTCTTTATTAATTACATTTTTATGCATTTATAATTATAAAAATTCGTCATAGACAATGTCGTGTTAACTACTTTATAAATTATGTTTGTTTATAGCGCTTTAATCAAGAGCTTCGGTGTAATTTATATTAATTACGTTAAATTATGTTGTTTTACCGCTTAATTTATTGTTATAAATATAGGCCTACATATATAAATGATATAAAATTACAAAATATTGCTTAAAAATTTATAATTTATTATTTTGCTTAATTATTTTCTTAAATTATGCATATTAAATGTCCATGTTTTAATTAAATCTTTGCTAGAGTAAATTACTTTAATTACGTTGTTACTAATTAACATATATTACGATTAATTACCATTAGATGATGTAGTTATTTTCATTATTCTTTCGTTTATAGAAATAATTAATGTAGGTAAGTCAGGTTATATAATTTTCTACGTTTATTTTTTATGTACTTATGCAAATAAGGATTATTACGTGGGTAAAAATGTGTATGCTTGAGTACAAGAATGCGAGGCAATCATATAGTGTGTATAGAGAATGGAAGTACATAAATACGTCTATGTATAAGCAGAATACAGGCAAGTAGTTATGTATTTGTGTATAAGCTCGTGTATATGTAGGTAATGTTTACATGTGAATGTAGGCAGTATGTATTGTATGTGTTTATGCAAGTGCGTAGATAGTATATAGGTGCATACAAGTATAGGCAGTGTGATAGATGTGTATGTTTAGACAAGGCGCATATTTATTAAAGTATACTGTATCATTATATGTAACTGTGCGTGTAAATAATATAGAAAAACGTATAGATATATATATAAAGGCAGTATGTGCACATATACGTTTTTGTAGGAAGTTTACAGGTGCATGCAAGTATAGGAAAGATATGTATAGACAAGACACATATTTGTATAAAGTATATACTTGTATATACATATAGGCAAGTACATGAGTGTATAGGCATGTTTATAGGCACATAGGGTTTCATATGTACAAGCTTCATACCTTTTTGCATACCTGCATATATTTAATTAAAAAATAAGCTTTTATTGTGAATTTAATCATTATCTTCTAAGATAAAGACATGTCATCAAACCAAATCATTGTCCCAGGTGTATTTAAATCGAATGAAATTTGAATTAGCAATAATTCCAATTGAGATTCTCTGTTAATAATAAATCTTTGTTTAATTCTATGTCGCAGACTTGCTAATTAGGAATGCAACAGATCACTTGCAAGGAAATCGTTTTGTAAAGTTATTAGATATATATGTTTTAATGTTATGATATTAGAAACTAATTTACACCAATTTTTAAATAATTTGTAATTAATAAATATTTAAAAAATGTAATTATAAAATAATATTCGTTACCCATAAAATGACTCATCGGTTATAAAATAATAGGGGTTATCAATAAAATAGCACCAACGACCCATAGCCTAAATAGGTATTGCCCATTAAATGAGAATTATTAACCACAAAATAACAGTGAATGCCCATGAGATAATAGGAAATTATTCGTAATAAGAGACTCATAAATTAATGGTGATTATCAGTAAAATAAAGCATTAATTTTATTTTGTTTAGGCACTAAAAATTAATTTTATATAAATTAAATTAAGTAATAAACCAACAAAATTATATTCAGTATCATAACAAGAGAATATCGAATTTCAAATTTTCTGCAAAATGATCAGGTCTTGCAATTGATTCTGTAGCTCTTCTAATTAATAATTCTCAGATATTAGCTAACATAATTTACATATTAACCAGAAGATTTAAATAAATCTAACAGTAAAATTTACTTAATTAGTGGAATACAGTGTGACCACAGAACGTGAAAAGTGATAAGTGATGCTATACAAAATTACATATATAAGTTTAATATATATAGATATATACAATTATATATTAATTTTATTAATATATTATTATTACAGCTTAACTTTATACAATTTATTTTAATTATTTGTTAAAAAGAAGTCCTAGAAGACTCTTCCAAAAATTATATTAATGGAATAATAAAGGAGAATCTTTGTTAGATGGATAGCATCACAGAACAGTTGTAGATAAGAGAAGCAAAGAGGAAGAAAGTCATTTGCTAAGTGGACATTTAGAAAATGGGAACATAATGTAGATCATTGAATTTGGATTTCTGTCTTTTTGATAATTCAGGAGCTTGATCTTTTCCTTTTTACTTGAGATTTTCTTATTGATTTATTGAGACTAAAACCTACACAAATTAATTTTTTTTTCTTTATCCTCCTCTTCCTCCTCCTCCTCCTCCTTTCTTCATTCGAATACAAAAATCAATGAAACTCTCTCTAAATTCTTTTTTAAATATTTAAAACATTCTGGAATTTTTACGATCCAAATATATCATGCTTTTCTTTTATGGAATTTTAAGTAAGTCATTTACCTTCTTCGTGTATTTTTTCCCTTCTCTAAATATCTAAATTCTACACTTAATCTTAGATTTAATTAATTATATATATGCAGCTCCTGAATCTTTTATATAATAATTATATATTGGATCATTTTCTACATTCCATTATTCATGTACAGTATTATATAAATATAGTGATGCAAATTAGCGTGCAGTGATGCTTCTGTGATGCTGCATATCTATCATGCGAATTATTAGTGAAGCTGTCATCTGCTGTTGAAGCTTAGACGTTTTGATTCTTGTTAATTAAAGTAATATCATTTAATCGGTAAAATTTATAAAGAAATCTTGCTTTTAAAAATATAAAAAAAAATATCAAAGTAATTATTTGTGCTTGTTTTCTGTATTACAACCTACTCTAAACGATAAAATAATCATTTTTATGGAGGAAAAAATGATCATTTTGTGGATAACTCCTATCAATTTAAGGAAAATGAGTATCATTTTATAGATAACCTTCATTATTTTATGTGAAATTCCTTTTTATGGCTCCATTTTTTACATTTAAAATTAGTTAAGGTTAAAAAAAATTATAATAATGATGCATTGCTTCTTCCTTAATCAACTTAAAATAATTGCAATTTATTAATGTTAATTTTTATAATACTTAGCAATTAAATAGATTTTCTACTTAACATTTACATAAAACTTTACCATTTTGCGTTATTAATATTGCATTGCCTTTTCACAAAATTCACTTTCTTAAAATTAAATTATGCTTAAGTTAGTTTTCTTGACATTTATAAAACAAGCCACGTGACCTCTGAACAACTTCCAACAATAAAATGCATAAATTTCACTCCTTAAGAGCATTTTAAAGCACTTTTTATCTTACATCTACTAAAGTTAGGCAGAGATGCCGAACTTCATACCATACAAAAAAAAGCCCAACTTTCAGGGAAACGTAGAAAATTTTCTTTATATTTATTAAACTAATAATAATAATAATAGTGAACTTACAATTAACCTTTAGCATGATTCGTTTACTAACAGAAGGAGGCACTCCATTCGATGCTATACAGAGATATGCTCCCATATGAAGCCTGCTAGTTTTGCTGATATTTAGATATTCTCCATGTACGCTTGGCACTATAAAAATAATCAAGAAAGAAGTAAAGTTGAGTTTAAGCTAAGAATAGGAAATTAAACTTAAAAGAATATTTAATTAGAAAGTGTTTACACAAGAATAGTTTGTGACCATTGAATAATTAAACATCAGAGAAAGGCTGATGAGAATAGATGTTTCTCATTTCTATTGCAAACTGCTTACTTATTCAGGTAAATGCAATCTACTGAATTATTCATAAATTCGATTAATTTTTAATCGAGAAGAAATCTTCCTTTAAGTCATGTTTTAAAGATATAAGCAAAGGGTGAATACTTTACTTTATATTAAAACTTATTAATTATTAAAGTGCTCTTCAACAGTAGAGTAATACGTTATATATCATTTTATAGATGAGATGATGTTATAAATTATAAAGTTTATTTACTTTTAAAATTATTATTATTATTATTATTATATATTCTTTTCATTAAAATTTAAATATTTTTTTTTCTTCGCGTGTTTATGTATATTATTTTAAAAATATTAATTAAAATTAATCAATAAAAAAATTTTCAGATTATGTTAAAATTTTGATTAGAAATAGTAAATATATGATTTATTCTAGAGATTTCTAGAAGGTAATTTTTGTAGATAAATTTTTAAAAATTTTCTTGAAAGAGATCCTCATAGTTTCTCTACATTATAGAGTTTATGATAAGTAAATAAATAAATATAATAATAAATAATTAAAAAGTCGTTCGATTTCAGAATAAACCTTAGAAAAGAATTTATATATTTTAAATCTTAAAAATTCATTATTAAAAAATATTTAATT
>NW_019384326.1:1249778-1275458 GCF_000671375.1 Centruroides sculpturatus
TGTTGTTTCGGTCACAGATCGCGAAGTACAAGAATTGAAACAGCTTGTATTTCCTCGGGTATTGACTAAATGGGAGAAAATTCTTACAATCCATCAATCAAAACTTGACTCGTGACTTGTTCCGGAACATTCTGTATCCAATTTGACAACAGATTGAGAAAATGACGTTTATAAAGGTGATATTGAATGAGATATTATATGTTTCACATATCGATTGACAGCTGCATTTAACTAATTAATTCATAATATATATTAACGTTTATATATTTAAATAACAGTTTAAACGGTGTTAAAAATAGGGAGGATATATTTTATTTACCTTTTTTTGTTCCCAGTGTTATATCTTTCTCATCTTCTCTTCTCCATTTAATTTTAGGAGCGGGAGATCCTGATGCTGAACACCTCAAACCTATATCACCACCTTCTCTAACTTCGCTATCAGAGCTTGTATTTTCTTCTTCAATTTTTGGTGGGACTATAAATTTAAAAGGCAGAAAATTTATCATTTTATGGCCCCGTTTTTAATGCCAAATTTTAATTATAGGTAGGATACAGTACTTAAATAGTTATTCAAGCTAGCTGTAGAAACAATGGAAAGATAAACATAAATCCAGAATTGTTATGGGGGAGTATCGACCCCTCCAGTAACAATTATAAATCCTCTAACAATACACTAAAAGTGCCATGAATGCATTAATAATAAAGTTATAAAATTACACAGTTGTGTTTAATGTACTGTAATGAATATTAGATTCAACTGATTGAGTTTATTGTCATACGAAAACAAAATTAAATGTTTGTATGACGTTTCTTCGTAAAATTTAAAAGCGTGTTAACATTAACGACTTAATTAATTCAATTTATATATATATTTATTGATAGGAATTTATTATTTTTAATGCTTATAAACGTATTAATTGCACATATTCAACACCATAAATTTTTACTGAATTATGTACAACTTTATGAATTCTAGAGGTAATTAATAAGTTAATTTCCAGCTTAATTCGATAATTTAGAAATGGGGACGTATTTATACTAAAACATCAAGAATTTTTTACACGTTTATATTAATTTACACCACGTAAATGTGTGGTTTTGGTTCTACAGTTTATATTTTAGATTATATTTATGAATTAAAACATAAGTGATGTGTAAATTCTCTACATATCTGCGTCAATTTTACATCATGTTTACATTTCTGTTATTATAAAACGTGAAACCGACGTCAAATTAACGTAAAAGAATACAATATCTATTAAACAGTTAATCCTTAAAGTGTAAGTTCAGGATAAAAGTCATATTTACCTATTAATTAATGATGTAGATATGTAATTTTAATCTTAAAACTCACTTTAAAGCGATAATTTATTAAAACTCACTTAATTAATTAATATATAAACATAAAGGACACTAGTTTTGTTAGGAGAGTGTAAAATCTGACGTCAATTTGACGTCATTTTCGTACAATTATAACGAGAAAGTGTGAAAATGGCGTAACATTTACCTATAAGTATGTAAAATTATATTATTGAGCTGCAATTTTCAAATTGCAAACTCATATATTCTCATCGCTTACTCTCTGTCCTTCATTTATCTCGAAAACGGAGTTATATAAATGAAAATCAAGACCATGTGTGGAAAGCTTAGAGACTCCAATTAGCTATATACACATTTCACGTATGGACCGAAAGTCACGTAATTTCAATTTAAAATTTTCCCTAGAACGGAGTTAGGTGACTCGATTGTTATCAGGGGAAGTATGATGTACAGGGGCAAGATACTATTGATACTAAAATCGAGACCCGATATGGAAAGTTTAGGGGCCAGAAGTTCCAAACTTCCTGTCTGGATAGGAAGTCACGTGATTTTTTAAATTAAAGTATAATTAAAAATTGCATTACTGCATTGTGAAAACTTCTATCCCAAAAAATAGGAAAAACTCTTATAAAAATCCAAATAAAATCAAGTGTAGCTCATAGATTTAATTGGGAATTAATTATGTTAGATCACGAATGTATTAATTGAAATAACGTCTAATCTACACTGAAACATTAACAGGGGATTACTTTTTTCTTATACATGTATATAAACTCAATTGACCTTACTATGCAATTAACCTTATTTGAAATCCGTATTAATAAGATCCTATTCCTTAATAGGATTTGAACGATGATAGTTCAGTTGTATAAAGAAGAAAATGATCTTGCCAACTAATTTTAACAATTGCAGGAACTTTTATTTTTCTTTGTAAAGCTCACAAGAGAGGAGGAGGAGGAGGAGGAGGAGGAGGAGAAAAAGAAGAAGGAGGAGGAAGAGAAAAGAGGAGGGAAAAAAACGAAAACTCCTTCTTTTACCTGCTTAATCTAATATGTTTGATAGGATTTAATAGGATTATTACGTGCGAAGGCGATTTACCTAAATTCTAGATTTATCAGATCATACCTTCGTATCGATCAATCTCACTAAAAATTCTACGTTGCGGAAGTGTCAATCGTTGTCTAGATTGTAAAGTGAAGCGATTAACGTTCAAATTTTCTTATATATTTTTTTAAAATAATAATAAAAGAATTTAAATTTTATGTTAACGTAAAAATTTTAAGGTAAAAATAGTAAAATTTTTAATATAAAAATAAATCATTTGATGCTATGAAGCTGTTGAGTTGACAGCTTGATGCGGGTCTTTTAAAAGCGTTTTAAATAATTTAATATAAATTTTTAAGCGTCGAAATTGCTTAAATATATTCTAGAAGACGTAATTATGAGTAAAATAATAGAACTTTACTAAATTTTTAGTTTAAAATCGTTTATAAATTGAATATACTTTCAAGCCCTAAAGGTGAGTTGACAGCGTGATGAGAGTCTTTTAAATGACTTAATATATATTTTAAGCATTAGTATTGTTTAAGCACATTCTAAAAGACGTAATTATGAGTAAAAATAATAGAATTTTACCAATTTTTTAGTGTAAAATCATTTATAAACTAAACAGATTCTCCGGTCTTAAATTTGCCTAATTTAGTAAGTTTCTAGGTTAGAAAATGTCTTAAAATTTTTGAAATATCTCCAAGTATTTTAAGAAAAAGTCATTAATTTTGTATTAAGAAAGGCTTGTATATTTATCTTGATTATAAACAGCGAAGAAGTGATGATCACATTTGCAATAATGAACAGCTTTCTTCACAAATTAATACAAACACCGACTAAGGGAAATTACAGAAAATATTACTAAATCCCTCTGTTAATATAATTATTTTAAGTATTTAAATTCGAAAATATTTAAAAATTTTTCTTCGAATTAATCCAATTTAATTAATTCATTAAATAAGTTTGGAACAAGTTACAGATACACTTTATGAAAATGCTTATTATTCAACTTAATACATCAATTATTAAAATACAGTAATCAGTAAACTTCAGTAATCAATTAAAAGCTGTTTAGAAATGGCTTTGCATAGGTTTACACTAATTAAACAGCATCAATATCGCAAAGTTTCACAAACTGGGTATTAGAATAAACACTATATTCATATTTTAGATGGCAACAGGAAAGTTGCTTTGGGAATTTATCTTGTAAATTTGTTGAATTTATTGTTTTTATTATCAAATTATGTTTAATTTTACGTTTGAAACCTTCAGTAATTTCATAAAAGTCAATTATTCTGCGTTAGAACTTACGTATTTTTACCTTTATAAGCTTCTAAAAAGTCGCTATTAATGTTGTTGTATGTAACAGAGGAAAAGTATGGCAAAAGGTCGCACAAAATGATCTCCTCTCCTTAGAGGCATTTACATTTTTCAAATGACCAGAAATGCAAAAATTTGGGTGTTTATTCCTGTATGTATGGATGTAGTGTGTGGGGGGCACGATTGTGTTTACCCAGTTAAAGCTTAATAACTCTTGTGTATTTTACTCAAAATTTTTGAAATTTTGCCGAGAGGTTTGATTGTTAAGTACATTGAAGCCATTAAATTTTGGTGATTAAAGGTCAAGAGATTGAGGAGATAGAAGGGATCATGTGTCGTATCTCAAATGGGATCAAAAGATTTTACTCGTTATTAGCATTTACAATTTCTTTTTTAAAAATAAAACTTGTCTGTATACTCGAAATTAAGCTTTTTACAATAATTAATAATATAACAAGTTTTTAAAACAAAATCTCCTAACAGATGGCGCCACACACAATTTTAACTTTTTCTCCGGGAAAGTTGCACAACACGTTGTCGAATTTTTAATAACGTAAACGTAGAAGTTATGAAACAATTTACCTTATTTTAAATCTTTTTACTTTATAAATTAAAATATTTATACAATTTTTACACTTATTTATTAATATTAAAACAAAAATATTATTTAAAAATTTATTGTGTAATTTGTAATTCATTTATACATAATTAATTGATGTAAATAACGTAATTTATAATTGTAATAATTGATAACAACGTTGAATTTTATTGTTATAAATTAAATACATTTTTACAGAAAACATGGCCGATAAACATATTTAAAATTGTCATAAATCAGCAGTCTCTAAATAAATCCTTTGCGTAAAAATAATTGACAATTTATAAAATGTTCAATTACTTCACAGGAAAATTGTCAATATCAACTAAAGTAATTGGCATTTTAAGAAAATGTCAGTTCGTTTTATCGAAGATTGCCCATTTAAATAGAGAAATTGACATTTTTTGATATTTTAAATGGAAATAAAACACAATTGAAACATTTTTTTAATTTTTGGATCAGTAATTGAGTTTTTTAAAAAATGTCAATTGCTTTTTTAAAAAACTGTTAATTTTAGTATAGAAATTAGCCTTTCAAAAATTGACAATTTTTCTAAACAACTGGTATTTTCATAAATTACCTACTTCTTCAAAAAGTTATTTTTCACAAAAAACTTCATATTTTTTAAAGTCAATGTGACATTAAAAAATCAATTCTTTTATTAAAATTTGTTTATCACAGAAATTAATATTTTGAAAAATGTCAATTGCTCAAAATTTTGCATTTTTTGAAAATGTCAATTGCTCAAAATTTTGCACTTTTTAAAAAATGTCAATTGCTCAAAATTGTGCATTTTTTAAAACTGTCAATTGCTCAAAATGTTGCATTTTTTAAAAATCTCAATTGCTAAAAATTTTGCATTTTTTGAAAATGTCAATTGCTCAAAATTTTGCACTTTTTAAAAAATGTCAATTGCTCAAAATTGTGCATTTTTTAAAACTGTCAATTGCTCAAAATGTTGCATTTTTTAAAAATCTCAATTGCTAAAAATTTTGCATTTTTTGAAAATGTCAATTGCTCAAAATTTTGCACTTTTTAAAAAATGTCAATTGCTCAAAATTGTGCATTTTTTAAAACTGTCAATTGCTCAAAATGTTGCATTTTTTAAAAATCTCAATTGCTCAAAATTTTGCATTTTTAAAAATGTCAATCGCTCAAAAATTTGCATTTTTTTAAAACGTTAACTTTGACCATGGAATTGACATTTTAAAATTTTGCGTTTCTCACATTAAAATTGGCATTATTCTTAAAATATTGTTAATTGTATTAACCTTACATACAACGTATTCATTTTATTTATAAAAATTACAATTTTCTTTGTTATAATTTTGGAAGTTTGCTAATTTCAAAACTTTTATAAATTCTATAGAATTAATATTTAAAATTATTATACAGTAATAATATAGATTATAGATTAATTATAAAGAATTTTATTATGAATTAAGAGCGTTTACAAACAATAAACTATCAAAATCACTGCATTTTATATGATAACTAGATAGCAATTTCAGTGTATTTAATTCATAAATTTAAATTATACGACTTATTACGTTGTAAATTTATTAAATATTTAATTAATTTTAACTTTTCAGATAATAAAATCATAGATAAATGTAAGAAATTTCCACACATTTAATTTTTATACTTAAAAAAAATGTAAGATAAATGAAATAAAAATTCCTGAATAATTTAAAGCATTTTACAAGCGTTAAAGAATCATTTTTCTAGATTTTTTTAAAAGCTAATTTATACAAGTGGTGTGATTGGCGATTTATTTAACCACATTACGTATATTAAACTTTCACAGTTATTATTATTAATGTGTTAAATGCATTCAGCGCTATTGTTAATGGTGAAAACGTATGGGAATAGCCTGGTTGAATAATAAAATAGACTTATTAACTCATTATAAATTGATTATACTGATAAATATAAGAGGGAAACCAACCGTTTTGGCATTATTAAAGAGAGCATTCATTATTATGATGGAAAGCTTGATAAAAATGAAGTATAAAGCGATAGTGTAAAGCGTTGTGCCTGTCTAGCTCGTGCATACGTTACTGTACTACCTTACTCGTTATTATAAAATTTTTAAAAAATATTTAAGATATATATTTATATAATTTTATCACACTATTTTGTTCATTAATGAAGAAACAATTATATAAAATTATGCATAAAAGTCAAAATTATGTATGTAAGATAAAGAGTTCAATACCGTTCAATGTATCTGCACCAAATTTAAAAGAATATTCTTCCACGCACTAGAAAATAGTGTGGGATTCTACACCAATCACCCATAAAGCCCATCCCCTTAAGTCCAAACAGTTTTTTGTGTTCTGCAGTTTCATTATCGTAATTACTTAGGTCAATAAATGTACATTTTAGTTACTAAGACCATTGTTTTTATCACTAATCCTCATCCCCTTAAAATCCCGAATAACGCTGAGCACATACAGCTAGTTTGCTTATATAGTATAGAAGAATATGTGTTATATGGGGGATATAGAGGAATGGAGCTATTTTTGAGAGCCCCAATATATCATATAAAACTGCACACAAAGAGCCCCAACACGTGTCATACAACATTAAAATGAAGTGTTTGTTTCTTCGAGTAGCAGGAATGACAAACATGTCTCCATCCTTCATAAAACTGCTTAAGGGTAGATTTAGGAGGTACAGAGTGTCTGCTGCACCCCTTCTGAGAAATTTTTTCGTGTAAAGCCTCAGGTGATAAGGCATGTTGTTTCCTTTCTGCACCACCCTCTAAAGATTTCTGGATCCTTTATTACTCTTACACACAGATAGTTTCTTACTATCCACATACCAAAGGCCCAAATACTAGGCTAATGTTAACGAGTTTCAAGATCCAAGGCTCACTTTGAATCAAGGGTCGGTGGGCATTGGATCAAATTTTACCAGAGAGGCTCCGAATGACAGTAATATTTACCTCACTATTTTTATTTTCATAATTATAATTATAGAACAGCAAATAAATGCTTCAAATAATAATAATAATAAATTTAAATTAACTAATTGAATAAAGACGATTTAATGTTCAAATAATTCAAAAAGATAAACACAATTAAAATCAAGAAAAGTTTACAATTAAAGTAGAAAAAATACAAAAAATACAGTTTCAAATTAAACGTCTTCACAATTTTTAATCGCATTTTTTATTTAAAATATATGCTCTCCATCTCAAATTATCAGTATGTTGCTCCTGTAAATCACACTTTTCCTGATAACAACAGAGTCATGCCAGTCATTTATGTAACACCATTCTGGGGAAAATTTTTGAATNAAACAATTGTTGTAACAGATGCTTTTTTATTATTATTATTTTTTATATAAAATAATCTTTTACTCAAAGTATAAATAATCACTTTCTAAACTATTCTAGTAGCATAATATTAGAGAGAAAGAAGTAGTAGACATGGAGAAACATTTGAGAGTGAAATTTTTGCAGACGCAAATTGACAAATGTTGTTTCGGTCACAGATCGCGAAGTACAAGAATTGAAACAGCTTGTATTTCCTCGGGTATTGACTAAATGGGAGAAAATTCTTACAATCCATCAATCAAAACTTGACTCGTGACTTGTTCCGGAACATTCTGTATCCAATTTGACAACAGATTGAGAAAATGACGTTTATAAAGGTGATATTGAATGAGATATTATATGTTTCACATATCGATTGACAGCTGCATTTAACTAATTAATTCATAATATATATTAACGTTTATATATTTAAATAACAGTTTAAACGGTGTTAAAAATAGGGAGGATATATTTTATTTACCTTTTTTTGTTCCCAGTGTTATATCTTTCTCATCTTCTCTTCTCCATTTAATTTTAGGAGCGGGAGATCCTGATGCTGAACACCTCAAACCTATATCACCACCTTCTCTAACTTCGCTATCAGAGCTTGTATTTTCTTCTTCAATTTTTGGTGGGACTATAAATTTAAAAGGCAGAAAATTTATCATTTTATGGCCCCGTTTTTAATGCCAAATTTTAATTATAGGTAGGATACAGTACTTAAATAGTTATTCAAGCTAGCTGTAGAAACAATGGAAAGATAAACATAAATCCAGAATTGTTATGGGGGAGTATCGACCCCTCCAGTAACAATTATAAATCCTCTAACAATACACTAAAAGTGCCATGAATGCATTAATAATAAAGTTATAAAATTACACAGTTGTGTTTAATGTACTGTAATGAATATTAGATTCAACTGATTGAGTTTATTGTCATACGAAAACAAAATTAAATGTTTGTATGACGTTTCTTCGTAAAATTTAAAAGCGTGTTAACATTAACGACTTAATTAATTCAATTTATATATATATTTATTGATAGGAATTTATTATTTTTAATGCTTATAAACGTATTAATTGCACATATTCAACACCATAAATTTTTACTGAATTATGTACAACTTTATGAATTCTAGAGGTAATTAATAAGTTAATTTCCAGCTTAATTCGATAATTTAGAAATGGGGACGTATTTATACTAAAACATCAAGAATTTTTTACACGTTTATATTAATTTACACCACGTAAATGTGTGGTTTTGGTTCTACAGTTTATATTTTAGATTATATTTATGAATTAAAACATAAGTGATGTGTAAATTCTCTACATATCTGCGTCAATTTTACATCATGTTTACATTTCTGTTATTATAAAACGTGAAACCGACGTCAAATTAACGTAAAAGAATACAATATCTATTAAACAGTTAATCCTTAAAGTGTAAGTTCAGGATAAAAGTCATATTTACCTATTAATTAATGATGTAGATATGTAATTTTAATCTTAAAACTCACTTTAAAGCGATAATTTATTAAAACTCACTTAATTAATTAATATATAAACATAAAGGACACTAGTTTTGTTAGGAGAGTGTAAAATCTGACGTCAATTTGACGTCATTTTCGTACAATTATAACGAGAAAGTGTGAAAATGGCGTAACATTTACCTATAAGTATGTAAAATTATATTATTGAGCTGCAATTTTCAAATTGCAAACTCATATATTCTCATCGCTTACTCTCTGTCCTTCATTTATCTCGAAAACGGAGTTATATAAATGAAAATCAAGACCATGTGTGGAAAGCTTAGAGACTCCAATTAGCTATATACACATTTCACGTATGGACCGAAAGTCACGTAATTTCAATTTAAAATTTTCCCTAGAACGGAGTTAGGTGACTCGATTGTTATCAGGGAAAGTATGATGTACAGGGGCAAGATACTATTGATACTAAAATCGAGACCCGATATGGAAAGTTTAGGGGCCAGAAGTTCCAAACTTCCTGTCTGGATAGGAAGTCACGTGATTTTTTAAATTAAAGTATAATTAAAAATTGCATTACTGCATTGTGAAAACTTCTATCCCAAAAAATAGGAAAAACTCTTATAAAAATCCAAATAAAATCAAGTGTAGCTCATAGATTTAATTGGGAATTAATTATGTTAGATCACGAATGTATTAATTGAAATAACGTCTAATCTACACTGAAACATTAACAGGGGATTACTTTTTTCTTATACATGTATATAAACTCAATTGACCTTACTATGCAATTAACCTTATTTGAAATCCGTATTAATAAGATCCTATTCCTTAATAGGATTTGAACGATGATAGTTCAGTTGTATAAAGAAGAAAATGATCTTGCCAACTAATTTTAACAATTGCAGGAACTTTTATTTTTCTTTGTAAAGCTCACAAGAGAGGAGGAGGAGGAGGAGGAGGAGGAGGAGAAAAAGAAGAAGGAGGAGGAAGAGAAAAGAGGAGGGAAAAAAACGAAAACTCCTTCTTTTACCTGCTTAATCTAATATGTTTGATAGGATTTAATAGGATTATTACGTGCGAAGGCGATTTACCTAAATTCTAGATTTATCAGATCATACCTTCGTATCGATCAATCTCACTAAAAATTCTACGTTGCGGAAGTGTCAATCGTTGTCTAGATTGTAAAGTGAAGCGATTAACGTTCAAATTTTCTTATATATTTTTTAAAAATAATAATAAAAGAATTTAAATTTTATGTTAACGTAAAAATTTTAAGGTAAAAATAGTAAAATTTTTAATATAAAAATAAATCATTTGATGCTATGAAGCTGTTGAGTTGACAGCTTGATGCGGGTCTTTTAAAAGCGTTTTAAATAATTTAATATAAATTTTTAAGCGTCGAAATTGCTTAAATATATTCTAGAAGACGTAATTATGAGTAAAATAATAGAACTTTACTAAATTTTTAGTTTAAAATCGTTTATAAATTGAATATACTTTCAAGCCCTAAAGGTGAGTTGACAGCGTGATGAGAGTCTTTTAAATGACTTAATATATATTTTAAGCATTAGTATTGTTTAAGCACATTCTAAAAGACGTAATTATGAGTAAAAATAATAGAATTTTACCAATTTTTTAGTGTAAAATCATTTATAAACTAAACAGATTCTCCGNATTATAAAACATAATAATGATAATTCTGTGAGATTAAGATACAGAAGAATTAATTTTAGAGGAGAATACAAGTATTTTATGTTTGAATAAGTTGAATAGAAATGCAATGATTTGTATCCGTTATAATGCTTAAAACCATTTTCCTCTCGTTATAGCGGGGTTATGACCTTGCTACAACGCGAAGCGAGAGAAGAGCGAGCGGAAAATTCGATTTAACGCGATGGAAGAATGAAACTTTAACGCTATAACGAGAGGAAAGCTCGATGTAATGAGAAGAATGAGAGGAGCGAGATGGAAACTCCGTATAACGATACGCAAAAGGGAAGCGAGAAAGAAACCTTAACGCTAGGAACAAAATAGGAAACTCGATATAATGAAAAGCAAGAGAAGAGAATGCAAAAAATACTCGATTTAACGATATTCAAAAAGGAAACTTTACGCTATAACAAGAAGGGAAACTCGATATAACGAGAAGCATGAGAGGATCGAGAGGGAGTCTTGATATAACGAGAAGCGAGAGGGAATCTTTTGTAATTTTTTTAACTTAAAAATCTTTAAACTTTAAACAATTTACGTAGAAAATATTCAAAAAAAAAATAAAAGTAAGTAAATTACATTTACTCGCCATAACGACACGACCGTCATTACTGGCGTATTTGAAATGCAACCGAAACTTTTATTCATTTAAGGACAAAAAAAATGTAATAATAATTTGCTTAAAACAATTATTAATTATTATATTATCGAAGAATTAATGAAGATAATTAATTTATAAACCTATTAAATACGAGATTCCATTAAAATTTTTGATGTATGATGCTGGCATCCATATATAAGAAGCCATAGATGATGACCTTTAGCAGTTAATAGTCGAAGAAAATAGGAAGAAAAATTCAATATGACGATAAATATAGATAAAACGTAAACAGTGGTAATATTCAACGAGATAACAAATTAGAAATTGGCAGAAAAATCATTAAACTGTTAATTAACTATGGTGAAGGAACATCTATAACGTTATTGATGAAGAAATCATAAAGCAAACGAAGGAAAAAATCAATAAAATGGAGTAAAGAAAAGAAAAAAAAGCAAAGTTACTAATAAAGTTATTTCTTTTAATTTTTCCTGTAGAATTAATCAATAAAAATCAGAAATTTAAGAAGAGGAAGAGGAGGAAGAAGTAAGATGCTTATAGATTAGTAATCAAAACCGCAGCAGCATACAAAAGGAAAAGGACACTATGAAAAAGTACACTCTTCACACAACATAAATGAAAATAATGTAGCAGGATTATAGATAAAATAAATGATCAGGAAACGGACAAAAATATGACAAAGTTATAAATAGAATAAATGATACCAGATTAGAAAAAAATAATAATAAAGAATGTGACCCTATAAAAGATGGATAGGTACTAACACAGAATGAATTCTCATGTGGATACAAGTAAATTGCTTAACGCCAAGAGGAAGAAAGTAGTACTTTCTGTGTGATAATTGAAGATCGTTCATAACTTAACCTCGTTATAACGACTAGCGATCCTATTGCATAAGTTTCAGCGATCATCTCTTAAATGTTTAATCATTTGCTTCAATTTGATGAGTTTATTAGCCGAGAAAAACCAATTTAAAATCTTTTACAATGTTATAGTGTAAGAAATGTTAAAGGATATTAGTGCTAATGAAATTAATAATAGTGATTGTCGTGTTATAAAGAGGGAGAAAAATAATTATTACTTTACAACCGAAGATTTTAATTAAAAATGCTGTTATGAGACTGAAAAATTGAGTTGTAATTATAGTAATAAGGTAATTATATTGTACTAATGATAAATATGTAATTTTGCCTCATTGACTGGGTTACGAAAAGATTAAAAATCGTTTTCTGGGCCACAAAAACACGTTCATTTTAGACAAACGGAATAAACAAATGATCCTCTTTTATTTTCCCGTCCCCTTGATCTTTAACCACCAGAATTTAACAACATAAATGCCTCTAACACACAAACTACCCTGAAAAATTTCAGAAATTTTTTACAACAGGCATGAGAGTTATTGAGCTTTAAACTGGACGAACAAAATCGTTCCTTCATACACACACTAACACTCGTACATACAGAAAAACCCCTAAAACTTTATACATTTCTGAGCATTTCAAGGCCCATCCCAGTACAAAAAATGTAAAAAAATCATAAAAGGGAAAAAGATTTTTCGACCGGGCGCCATACTTTCTCTCTGTTTTCTATAACAGAAATTCACTAACATAAGATATAGCATTTATAATTAAAGCATTACTAACCCCCGATATAACGACTTACTAATTGCTTTCACTCGATACAACGAGGAGAAGAAGGGGGGAGGGTTGGGATCGAGTAATTAAAATGCAATCGCTGTTCTATCTACGAGACAAGGAGAGCGCTATTATGAGAAAAGTTTCATCCTGTTAGCAGAAAGATTTCATCTAACAGGTTTGACAGATATCAAATGAGGTACATCTGGCACCCAGTTACTGTGCGGACAACAAGAACGGATGATAGTTGTGCAGGAGAGATGATTTCTTCTTTCTAACTGGTGAGTTCGATTCATCCGATGTCCAGACCAAGTCTTGTGGAAGGAAACTGATTCCCCTCACGTGTTAGAAGTTGGTACCCCCCTCTTGGGATATTTAGACTCTACACCAGACCAGATCCAATATACGTAACAGCTGCTCTGCGTAATGACCGTTCGATGGTCTCGATATGGCGTTGTAGTAGCTGGATATCTTTCATCTAGGAAAATTCTCCTTTATCTTGATAAATTATATCGTCAAATTTCATTAATTATTTCATAGCACCTTTTATGAAAATTATTATTATTATTTTTTTAANAGAAGACGTAATTATGAGTAAAATAATAGAACTTTACTAAATTTTTAGTTTAAAATCGTTTATAAATTGAATATACTTTCAAGCCCTAAAGGTGAGTTGACAGCGTGATGAGAGTCTTTTAAATGACTTAATATATATTTTAAGCATTAGTATTGTTTAAGCACATTCTAAAAGACGTAATTATGAGTAAAAATAATAGAATTTTACCAATTTTTTAGTGTAAAATCATTTATAAACTAAACAGATTCTCCGGTCTTAAATTTGCCTAATTTAGTAAGTTTCTAGGTTAGAAAATGTCTTAAAATTTTTGAAATATCTCCAAGTATTTTAAGAAAAAGTCATTAATTTTGTATTAAGAAAGGCTTGTATATTTATCTTGATTATAAACAGCGAAGAAGTGATGATCACATTTGCAATAATGAACAGCTTTCTTCACAAATTAATACAAACACCGACTAAGGGAAATTACAGAAAATATTACTAAATCCCTCTGTTAATATAATTATTTTAAGTATTTAAATTCGAAAATATTTAAAAATTTTTCTTCGAATTAATCCAATTTAATTAATTCATTAAATAAGTTTGGAACAAGTTACAGATACACTTTATGAAAATGCTTATTATTCAACTTAATACATCAATTATTAAAATACAGTAATCAGTAAACTTCAGTAATCAATTAAAAGCTGTTTAGAAATGGCTTTGCATAGGTTTACACTAATTAAACAGCATCAATATCGCAAAGTTTCACAAACTGGGTATTAGAATAAACACTATATTCATATTTTAGATGGCAACAGGAAAGTTGCTTTGGGAATTTATCTTGTAAATTTGTTGAATTTATTGTTTTTATTATCAAATTATGTTTAATTTTACGTTTGAAACCTTCAGTAATTTCATAAAAGTCAATTATTCTGCGTTAGAACTTACGTATTTTTACCTTTATAAGCTTCTAAAAAGTCGCTATTAATGTTGTTGTATGTAACAGAGGAAAAGTATGGCAAAAGGTCGCACAAAATGATCTCCTCTCCTTAGAGGCATTTACATTTTTCAAATGACCAGAAATGCAAAAATTTGGGTGTTTATTCCTGTATGTATGGATGTAGTGTGTGGGGGGCACGATTGTGTTTACCCAGTTAAAGCTTAATAACTCTTGTGTATTTTACTCAAAATTTTTGAAATTTTGCCGAGAGGTTTGATTGTTAAGTACATTGAAGCCATTAAATTTTGGTGATTAAAGGTCAAGAGATTGAGGAGATAGAAGGGATCATGTGTTGTATCTCAAATGGGATCAAAAGATTTTACTCGTTATTAGCATTTACAATTTCTTTTTTAAAAATAAAACTTGTCTGTATACTCGAAATTAAGCTTTTTACAATAATTAATAATATAACAAGTTTTTAAAACAAAATCTCCTAACAGATGGCGCCACACACAATTTTAACTTTTTCTCCGGGAAAGTTGCACAACACGTTGTCGAATTTTTAATAACGTAAACGTAGAAGTTATGAAACAATTTATTTTATTTTAAATCTTTTTACTTTATAAATTAAAATATTTATACAATTTTTACACTTATTTATTAATATTAAAACAAAAATATTATTTAAAAATTTATTGTGTAATTTGTAATTCATTTATACATAATTAATTGATGTAAATAACGTAATTTATAATTGTAATAATTGATAACAACGTTGAATTTTATTGTTATAAATTAAATACATTTTTACAGAAAACATGGCCGATAAACATATTTAAAATTGTCATAAATCAGCAGTCTCTAAATAAATCCTTTGCGTAAAAATAATTGACAATTTATAAAATGTTCAATTACTTCACAGGAAAATTGTCAATATCAACTAAAGTAATTGTCATTTTAAGAAAATGTTAGTTCGTTTTATCGAAGATTGCCCATTTAGATAGAGAAATTGACATTTTTTGATATTTTAAATGGAAATAAAACACAATTGAAAACATTTTTTAAATTTTTGGATAAGTAACTGAGTTTTTAAAAAAATGTCAATTGCTTTTTTAAAAAACTGTTAATTTTAGTATAGAAATTAACCTTTCAAAAATTGACAATTTTTCTAAACAACTGGTATTTTCATAAATTACCTACTTCTTCAAAAAGTTATTTTTCACAAAAAACTTCATATTTTTAAAGTCAATTTAACATTAAAAAATCAATTATTTTATTAAAATTTGTTTATCACAGAAATTAATATTTTAAAAAATGTCAATTGCTCAAAATTTTGCACTTTTTAAAAAATGTCAAATGCTCAAAATTGTGCATTTTTTAAAACTGTCAATTGCTCAAAATTTTGCATTTTTAAAAAATGTCAATTGACCAAAATTTTGCATTTTTAAAAATGTCAATCGCTCAAAAATTTGCATTTTTAAAAAAATGTCAATTGCTCAAAAATTTGCATTTTTTAAAACGTTAACTTTGACCATGGAATTGACATTTTAAAATTTTGCGTTTCTCACATTAAAATTGGCATTATTCTTAAAATATTGTTAATTGTATTAACCTTACATACAACGTATTCATTTTATTTATAAAAATTACAATTTTCTTCGTTATAATTTTGGAAGTTTGCTAATTTCAAAACTTTTATAAATTCTATAGAATTAATATTTAAAATTATTATACAGTAATAATATAGATTATAGATTAATTATAAAGAATTTTATTATGAATTAAGAGCGTTTACAAACAATAAACTATCAAAATCACTGCATTTTATATGATAACTAGATAGCAATTTCAGTGTATTTAATTCATAAATTTAAATTATACGACTTATTACGTTGTAAATTTATTAAATATTTAATTAATTTTAACTTTTCAGATAATAAAATCATAGATAAATGTAAGAAATTTCCACACATTTAATTTTTATACTTAAAAAAAAATGTAAGATAAATGAAATAAAAATTCCTGAATAATTTAAAGCATTTTACAAGCGTTAAAGAATCATTTTTCTAGATTTTTTTAAAAGCTAATTTATACAAGTGGTGTGATTGGCGATTTATTTAACCACATTACGTATATTAAACTTTCACAGTTATTATTATTAATGTGTTAAATGCATTCAGCGCTATTGTTAATGGTGAAAACGTATGGGAATAGCCTGGTTGAATAATAAAATAGACTTATTAACTCATTATAAATTGATTATACTGATAAATATAAGAGGGAAACCAACCGTTTTGGCATTATTAAAGAGAGCATTCATTATTATGATGGAAAGCTTGATAAAAATGAAGTATAAAGCGATAGTGTAAAGCGTTGTGCCTGTCTAGCTCGTGCATACGTTACTGTACTACCTTACTCGTTATTATAAAATTTTTAAAAAATATTTAAGATATATATTTATATAATTTTATCACACTATTTTGTTCATTAATGAAGAAACAATTATATAAAATTATGCATAAAAGTCAAAATTATGTATGTAAGATAAAGAGTTCAATACCGTTCAATGTATCTGCACCAAATTTAAAAGAATATTCTTCCACGCACTAGAAAATAGTGTGGGATTCTACACCAATCACCCATAAAGCCCATCCCCTTAAGTCCAAACAGTTTTTTGTGTTCTGCAGTTTCATTATCGTAATTACTTAGGTCAATAAATGTACATTTTAGTTACTAAGACCATTGTTTTTATCACTAATCCTCATCCCCTTAAAATCCCGAATAACGCTGAGCACATACAGCTAGTTTGCTTATATAGTATAGAAGAATATGTGTTATATGGGGGATATAGAGGAATGGAGCTATTTTTGAGAGCCCCAATATATCATATAAAACTGCACACAAAGAGCCCCAACACGTGTCATACAACATTAAAATGAAGTGTTTGTTTCTTCGAGTAGCAGGAATGACAAACATGTCTCCATCCTTCATAAAACTGCTTAAGGGTAGATTTAGGAGGTACAGAGTGTCTGCTGCACCCCTTCTGAGAAATTTTTTCGTGTAAAGCCTCAGGTGATAAGGCATGTTGTTTCCTTTCTGCACCACCCTCTAAAGATTTCTGGATCCTTTATTACTCTTACACACAGATAGTTTCTTACTATCCACATACCAAAGGCCCAAATACTAGGCTAATGTTAACGAGTTTCAAGATCCAAGGCTCACTTTGAATCAAGGGTCGGTGGGCATTGGATCAAATTTTACCAGAGAGGCTCCGAATGACAGTAATATTTACCTCACTATTTTTATTTTCATAATTATAATTATAGAACAGCAAATAAATGCTTCAAATAATAATAATAATAAATTTAAATTAACTAATTGAATAAAGACGATTTAATGTTCAAATAATTCAAAAAGATAAACACAATTAAAATCAAGAAAAGTTTACAATTAAAGTAGAAAAAATACAAAAAATACAGTTTCAAATTAAACGTCTTCACAATTTTTAATCGCATTTTTTATTTAAAATATATGCTCTCCATCTCAAATTATCAGTATGTTGCTCCTGTAAATCACACTTTTCCTGATAACAACAGAGTCATGCCAGTCATTTATGTAACACCATTCTGGGGAAAATTTTTGAATTGAAACTAAGTATAGTTAATAGGAGGTTTAATACTCTAAGCTTTCTATATATGGTCTCGAATTTAATCCATCTAACACTATACTCCAAATTAAGAAGGAATAAACAGGCAGTGGGAATTTATAATCTATAATTTGTTTTTTTTTTAAATTAGCCCAAAAAATGCAAAAAGTAAAAAAATGTTTTGATAAATGAGCAAAAAAGTCAGTAAAATGAAGAAACATAAGAGATGTAGAACATAAAATGGCAGCAAGAGTTTTAAAAAAATAAATAAATAAATATAAAGTCAAATGGATTAGATAGTATAATTAATGATCTATTAAAATGTGATGGTATAATATAATTAACTAATTTCATTATTTAATTATATAAATCAATTTAAATGTGTGCTGGGTAATTAGAAAATAAAAAATAAAAAAATAGGTGCCATAATTTATCTCCAGTCTTAAAATCTATTACTAAAGTGGAAACTGTTTAGTTATTATAAATGACGTTAGTAGAAGGGAAATTTTTACTTTCTGTAATTAAATGATTGGATATTTAAATAAGTTTATGGAAAGAAAAATTGGATTTTAAATTATAAAACATAATAATGATAATTCTGTGAGATTAAGATACAGAAGAATTAATTTTAGAGGAGAATACAAGTATTTTATGTTTGAATAAGTTGAATAGAAATGCAATGATTTGTATCCGTTATAATGCTTAAAACCATTTTCCTCTCGTTATAGCGGGGTTATGACCTTGCTACAACGCGAAGCGAGAGAAGAGCGAGCGGAAAATTCGATTTAACGCGATGGAAGAATGAAACTTTAACGCTATAACGAGAGGAAAGCTCGATGTAATGAGAAGAATGAGAGGAGCGAGATGGAAACTCCGTATAACGATACGCAAAAGGGAAGCGAGAAAGAAACCTTAACGCTAGGAACAAAATAGGAAACTCGATATAATGAAAAGCGAGAGAAGAGAATGCAAAAAATACTCGATTTAACGATATTCAAAAAGGAAACTTTACGCTATAACAAGAAGGGAAACTCGATATAACGAGAAGCATGAGAGGATCGAGAGGGAGTCTTGATATAACGAGAAGCGAGAGGGAATCTTTTGTAATTTTTTTAACTTAAAAATCTTTAAACTTTAAACAATTTACGTAGAAAATATTCAAAAAAAAAATAAAAGTAAGTAAATTACATTTACTCGCCATAACGACACGACCGTCATTACTGGCGTATTTGAAATGCAACCGAAACTTTTATTCATTTAAGGACAAAAAAAATGTAATAATAATTTGCTTAAAACAATTATTAATTATTATATTATCGAAGAATTAATGAAGATAATTAATTTATAAACCTATTAAATACGAGATTCCATTAAAATTTTTGATGTATGATGCTGGCATCCATATATAAGAAGCCATAGATGATGACCTTTAGCAGTTAATAGTCGAAGAAAATAGGAAGAAAAATTCAATATGACGATAAATATAGATAAAACGTAAACAGTGGTAATATTCAACGAGATAACAAATTAGAAATTGGCAGAAAAATCATTAAACTGTTAATTAACTATGGTGAAGGAACATCTATAACGTTATTGATGAAGAAATCATAAAGCAAACGAAGGAAAAAATCAATAAAATGGAGTAAAGAAAAGAAAAAAAAAGCAAAGTTACTAATAAAGTTATTTCTTTTAATTTTTCCTGTAGAATTAATCAATAAAAATCAGAAATTTAAGAAGAGGAAGAGGAGGAAGAAGTAAGATGCTTATAGATTAGTAATCAAAACCGCAGCAGCATACAAAAGGAAAAGGACACTATGAAAAAGTACACTCTTCACACAACATAAATGAAAATAATGTAGCAGGATTATAGATAAAATAAATGATCAGGAAACGGACAAAAATATGACAAAGTTATAAATAGAATAAATGATACCAGATTAGAAAAAAATAATAATAAAGAATGTGACCCTATAAAAGATGGATAGGTACTAACACAGAATGAATTCTCATGTGGATACAAGTAAATTGCTTAACGCCAAGAGGAAGAAAGTAGTACTTTCTGTGTGATAATTGAAGATCGTTCATAACTTAACCTCGTTATAACGACTAGCGATCCTATTGCATAAGTTTCAGCGATCATCTCTTAAATGTTTAATCATTTGCTTCAATTTGATGAGTTTATTAGCCGAGAAAAACCAATTTAAAATCTTTTACAATGTTATAGTGTAAGAAATGTTAAAGGATATTAGTGCTAATGAAATTAATAATAGTGATTGTCGTGTTATAAAGAGGGAGAAAAATAATTATTACTTTACAACCGAAGATTTTAATTAAAAATGCTGTTATGAGACTGAAAAATTGAGTTGTAATTATAGTAATAAGGTAATTATATTGTACTAATGATAAATATGTAATTTTGCCTCATTGACTGGGTTACGAAAAGATTAAAAATCGTTTTCTGGGCCACAAAAACACGTTCATTTTAGACAAACGGAATAAACAAATGATCCTCTTTTATTTTCCCGTCCCCTTGATCTTTAACCACCAGAATTTAAAAACATAAATGCCTCTAACACACAAACTACCCTGAAAAATTTCAGAAATTTTTGACAACAGGCATGAGAGTTATTGAGCTTTAAACTGGACGAACAAAATCGTTCCTTCATACACACACTAACACTCGTACATACAGAAAAACCCCTAAAACTTTATACATTTCTGAGCATTTCAAGGCCCATCCCAGTACAAAAAATGTAAAAAAATCATAAAAGGGAAAAAGATTTTTCGACCGGGCGCCATACTTTCTCTCTGTTTTCTATAACAGAAATTCACTAACATAAGATATAGCATTTATAATTAAAGCATTACTAACCCCCGATATAACGACTTACTAATTGCTTTCACTTGATACAACGAGGAGAAGAAGGGGGGAGGGTTGGGATCGAGTAATTAAAATGCAATCGCTGTTCTATCTACGAGACAAGGAGAGCGCTATTATGAGAAAAGTTTCATCCTGTTAGCAGAAAGATTTCATCTAACAGGTTTGACAGATATCAAATGAGGTACATCTGGCACCCAGTTACTGTGCGGACAACAAGAACGGATGATAGTTGTGCAGGAGAGATGATTTCTTCTTTCTAACTGGTGAGTTCGATTCATCCGATGTCCAGACCAAGTCTTGTGGAAGGAAACTGATTCCCCTCACGTGTTAGAAGTTGGTACCCCCCTCTTGGGATATTTAGACTCTACACCAGACCAGATCCAATATACGTAACAGCTGCTCTGCGTAATGACCGTTCGATGGTCTCGATATGGCGTTGTAGTAGCTGGATATCTTTCATCTAGGAAAATTCTCCTTTATCTTGATAAATTATATCGTCAAATTTCATTAATTATTTCATAGCACCTTTTATGAAAATTATTATTATTATTTTTTTAACTTATGACTCAATAACTGTATTATTTTTTTATGAGTAATTTTTCTTAAAAATTGATCGTATATTCTTTTAATTCAAAGTTTCGAAATTGTAAAATTGTAACGCTCCAAACAGCAGTATTTTTCAAGTTTTTTTTTTTTAATATAACATTTTTAATATAACATTTTAATATAACATTTTTTTTAATAATAACATTTTAACTGCTAATTTTTATAAGCAATTTCTTTTAAAAATTAATCACAACTTCTTAAAGTTTTATACCTTTTTAATTCTGAATAAACCGATGAGTCGTTATAACGAAACTTTATAGTAATTATTAAATACTTTTAATTCTTAAATATTCGCAAATCTAATGATTACAAAGAGATAATTTAAATATATTTAACAGTAAATTACACTCTATAAAAATTTTATTTGAACATTAATTTGAATTATAATTAAGACATTGTATTTAAAACTTCTCATTGTATCGTTAATAATTTCTTCTATAACGAGTCTTTCAAAGTTATTTTCACTCGATATAACGAGTTTTTAAGCATTTATAACGTATAATAATCTCACTAATAAATTAAATTTTAATATTTAGAATATTGTGTATAAAACTTCTATTGTATCGTTAATAATCCTTACTACAGCGAGTCGATTTTAACCCGTTATAACGACACTTTTTAAGCAGTTGTAACACATAATAATACAGCTTTTAAATGATAATTGAACGAGTAAATCAAAAACAAATCATATCATTCAAGACTTATTTGAGGTGTGCTCGTGAAGCTGACACAAAATTTGTAAAATACCCCCACTGACACGAGAAAAGTCCATAAATTTATATATATATATATGTGTATATATATATGCTGAACCAATACTCATCATTCTTATCAGGAACATATCTAGAATTTAAAGAGATAAAATAGCATCACGCACAAATTATTTAACGCCAAATAAAGTCTTCAAGCTGATACTAAAAGTAGTAGTTACGTGATTAAATATAAAACATGCCAGCAAGTGATTACATGTTAAGTATTTTGTCAAGCTGCCAAGTGATCAGGCTGATTATTATGCAGCACGTTATACCCCATCCCAAATAGATAAAGTAGGTATATGTTAATTACTTTCCCCATACATAAATGCAAGTACACACACACACTCAAATAGACAGACAGACAGACACACACACACACACACACACACACCACACGCGCGCGTTTAAAAAATGATGAACCTATTCTTTGCTTGAGTAAACAGTTGTTGGAAAACAAATCATGGATATAACCAAGTTAGAATTGGCTGAATTTTATACAATAGAGGGGCAATTTAATTCAGAAATCTCTTTTAATACTAGCGGAACGTAGAGGTGCTACCTTATGATTATGAACTTATCCTGTGCTTCAGCATTGATCATATCGGGCGTGAAATTAGTTTTCAGTTACACCTGCTTCCTTAACAATGCTTTATACTTCTTTGTCATGGGACAAAAAAGAAATAAAATAAAATAAAATAAAAAAATAAGGGAGGGAGCGAAACATTCGCATCCAAAGAAGCTACACAGTTTACAAATTCGAATGTTGATTGACGCTTCCAGCTTTTATTTTCTAGTTTTCAAGGGGGTGGAAGATATAGAAGGGGGAAAGAATTGTTTAAAACGATTTTGCAAACTTTGCAGCACCTTTTTTTTCTTTTTTTTTGCTAATTTACTGATTTATTTTATTAAAATTCATGAAAGAATAATGGAAAGTAAGTTGTCACAACGNGTCGCTATTAATGTTGTTGTATGTAACAGAGGAAAAGTATGGCAAAAGGTCGCACAAAATGATCTCCTCTCCTTAGAGGCATTTACATTTTTCAACTCGGAGGCCTTCAAATGACCAGAAATGCAAAAATTTGGGTGTTTATTCCTGTATGTATGGATGTAGTGTGTGGGGGGCACGATTGTGTTTACCCAGTTGAAGCTTAATAACTCTTGTGTATTTTACTCAAAATTTCTGAAATTTTGCCGAGAGGTTTGATTGTTAAGTACATTGAAACCATTAAATTTTGGTGATTAAAGGTCAAGAGATTGAGGAGATAGAAGGAATCATGTGTCGTATCTCAAATGGGATCAAAAGATTTTACTCGTTATTAGCATTTACAATTTCCTTTTTAAAAATAAAACTTGTCTGTATACTCGAAATTAAGCTTTTTACAATAATTAATAATATAACAAGTTTTTAAAACAAAATCTCCTAACAGATGGCGCCACACACAATTTTAACTTTTTCGCCGGGAAAGTTGCACAACACGTTGTCGAATTTTTAATAACGTAAACGTAGAAGTTATGAAACAATTTATTTTATTTTAAATCTTTTTACTTTATAAATTAAAATATTTATACAATTTTTACACTTATTTATTAATATTAAAACAAAAATATTATTTAAAAATTTATTGTGTAATTTGTAATTCATTTATACATAATTAATTGATGTAAATAACGTAATTTATAATTGTAATAATTGATAACAACGTTGAATTTTATTGTTATAAATTAAATACATTTTTACAGAAAACATGGCCGATAAACATATTTAAAATTGTCATAAATCAGCAGTCTCTAAATAAATTCTTTGCGTAAAAATAATTGACAATTTATAAAATGTTCAATTACTTCACAGGAAAATTGTCAATATCAACTAAAGTAATTGGCATTTTAAGAAAATGTCAGTTCGTTTTATCGAAGATTGCCCATTTAAATAGAGAAATTGACATTTTTTGATATTTTAAATGGAAATAAAACACAATTGAAAACATTTTTTAAATTTTTGGATAAGTAACTGAGTTTTTAAAAAAATGTCAATTGCTTTTTTAAAAAACTGTTAATTTTAGTATAGAAATTAGCCTTTCAAAAATTGACAATTTTTCTAAACAACTGGTATTTTCATAAATTACCTACTTCTTCAAAAAGTTATTTTTCACAAAAAACTTCATATTTTTTAAAGTCAATGTGACATTAAAAAATCAATTCTTTTATTAAAATTTGTTTATCACAGAAATTAATATTTTGAAAAATGTCAATTGCTCAAAATTTTGCATTTTTTGAAAATGTCAATTGCTCAAAATTTTGCACTTTTTAAAAAATGTCAATTGCTCAAAATTGTGCATTTTTTAAAACTGTCAATTGCTCAAAATGTTGCATTTTTTAAAAATCTCAATTGCTAAAAATTTTGCATTTTTTGAAAATGTCAATTGCTCAAAATTTTGCACTTTTTAAAAAATGTCAATTGCTCAAAATTGTGCATTTTTTAAAACTGTCAATTGCTCAAAATTTTGCATTTTTAAAAAATGTCAATTGACCAAAATTTTGCATTTTTAAAAATGTCAATCGCTCAAAAATTTGCATTTTTAAAAAAATGTCAATTGCTCAAAAATTTGCATTTTTTAAAACGTTAACTTTGACCATGGAATTGACATTTTAAAATTTTGCGTTTCTCACATTAAAATTGGCATTATTCTTAAAATATTGTTAATTGTATTAACCTTACATACAACGTATTCATTTTATTTATAAAAATTACAATTTTCTTCGTTATAATTTTGGAAGTTTGCTAATTTCAAAACTTTTATAAATTCTATAGAATTAATATTTAAAATTATTATACAGTAATAATATAGATTATAGATTAATTATAAAGAATTTTATTATGAATTAAGAGCGTTTACAAACAATAAACTATCAAAATCACTGCATTTTATATGATAACTAGATAGCAATTTCAGTGTATTTAATTCATAAATTTAAATTATACGACTTATTACGTTGTAAATTTATTAAATATTTAATTAATTTTAACTTTTCAGATAATAAAATCATAGATAAATGTAAGAAATTTCCACACATTTAATTTTTATACTTAAAAAAAATGTAAGATAAATGAAATAAAAATTCCTGAATAATTTAAAGCATTTTACAAGCGTTAAAGAATCATTTTTCTAGATTTTTTTAAAAGCTAATTTATACAAGTGGTGTGATTGGCGATTTATTTAACCACATTACGTATAT
>NW_019384326.1:1278597-1353804 GCF_000671375.1 Centruroides sculpturatus
AAAAATGAATAAATCATTTTTATTATCATTTTTAATTAATTTTTTCGCCATATTTATATAATATTTTTTTTTATTATTTAATAAATTCAAGATATAAAATGTATTTCATTTATGTTTCTTTTACGTTTAACTAATTTGTCCGTTAGTAAAAACGTCACTTACAGCAATATAAATATACCAATAAAATTACTTATATTAAAGATTAGAAATACCTCTTAATATAAGTAATTTGATTGGTTTATCCATATTGTTGCAGAGGCAGGAAAACATACAAAATATTAAGGTTATATTATATTTAAAAACACTTTTAAAATGATAACAACAATTATTTTTACTCATTCAGGTCCTTTTTTTCAGGCCTATCTTACGTTCGACCAGGCCAACAACTGGTGTAGTATGGGACCTAACGTAATCAGGACAGACCACCCCCAAAAAATTCCTGGTGTTTTTGACTGCTCCCGGATTCTCCAGAGCGGTAGGCTGACATATACAGCTATTGGACTGGTAGAAATGATTATTATGAATAAAAAATCCAAATTATTTTATTCATTTATTTATATTTAAAAATATATGTCAGTTTCTGATTGTTTAAAATTGCGTTTTTTTTAACAATAATGTAAATTTTGTATTTTTAAAAAATGACAGAAAAATAAAACATTTTACATTGTTGTAACTGATTAGGTGATTAAAAAAACTCAAAAAGTACATCCAAACAAATAAATGACATTGACTTTTTATGAATAATTTGTCATTTTATAATAAATAAAAAGTAAATTAGTCAATATAACAGCATCAAAAATTTAATACAAAAAATGCAAATCATGACCCAGAAAACTAAATTTACTTTATTTTATTATCGAAAACACAATTGAATATTTTAAAATAAACAGTAAATTAATAAAATTTACGATTGATTTTTATTGATATTTCTAATAAATCATTCGATTTTTTTTTCAAATTTCAAAGTATTAAATTCTGTTCCACAGATATATCTCGTTACTGTATTAATTATATGTTAAAAGAACTCAGAATTCAGTAGTACAGGGCATTACTTTTTTTTTCCAAAACTTGTAATGGTGATGTATTCGTCATAATCTAAAAATTCTCTTCACGCCGAGTAGGCTTTTGAAAGAGCCTACACATTTCCTTGTGTACGAGCTTTACCAAAATCAGGCACTGACACAAGATGGCTGTCAATATTATATCGATTTTGTATTGCATTTCCTAGTCCAACTAGAAGGTGGATAACAAGTTGCCACAAAACATCCAGTGTAAGACGTGTGGGCTCATTTTCTTCACTAGAATTTGATGTACATCAAATCCACTTACAAAAGGCACAAAAACTCACTTTGATCTCTTAAATAAACATATAAGTAAGTTTACTTTTAAATGCACGGTAACGTGAATTAATCTGATGAAACGTGATATCGTCATAGACTTTTCTATCAAAGGGTATTAACCAGTTATTTTAACTCGTATGTCGTTTCCCTGTGAGGCAAATATAATTGCAATATTTCACAGTTATAATGAAAGGTTTCGATTTTCCCGCGAGTTCGTTATAAGCGTGAAAGGTCGTAATTAATTACAACTCAGTCACATGACGAGCAGCCATGTAACGTGACCCTCAAGGTGCAACCAAATAAGAAGAGTAAAAGTTGCTGAAAGAAAAAAATCAAAACCAAAAAAAAGTTAGCAGGAACAGGAAAAAATTAATTAATAAAATATTCAGCAAAAAGTAGAGCATTGAATATAAATTTATCCGTTTTTAAAATTGTAAAATTCGTTTTACTCTCAACCTGAATCGAGTAAAGATAATTTGTGAGTTAATTTAGAATTGATTACACCTTTATCAGATAATAAAGTATTCAAAAGTATAAGAACTAATGACATACATAATTTATAAGGCGATTATAATTTATTTATTAGCTGGAACTAAATATCTGAGAAACTACTTAAGTAATAATGATGATGTTTATTCTATAGAATACTTTTGGGGATATACAAAACAATAAAATGACCACCAAGAGGCCAAATAATCGACGACACTATTAAATTATATTGGATTTAAAGGATAATTTGCCACTTTCACTTTTTATTACTATTTTCAACATGGGAATATAACAATTTTACAAATTCCCTTGTTAAAATTTATAATTTTTTTTCCTGTTTTCCTATTTATGAACTTCTGATACTTAATGGTGTGCTAAAACATAGGAAAGAATAGTATAGAAACATAGGAGAGAATGTTAGAAAGAATAGTATAGAAATAAAGGAGAGGATGTTGGAAAGAATAGTATAGAAATAAAGGATAAGATGTTGGGAAGAAAAGTATAGAAATGTAGGAAAGATATGGGAAAGAATATATTTTATATTTTTCCACATAGGAAAAGCAATGACTACACTTACAGAATTTGTAGAATAGTAAGACAAATATAAGAATTTGTATATATTTAGGTTTTATCGAATGAAGAAAGAAGAAAAAGTATACTTTCACATCTCTTAGTACTCAGGAAAGTATTTTAAAAGGTAATTACATAAATTTTAGGAGTAAATATATATTTTAATCTCTATCTACTGACTACTACAATTGTTAATTAATCATATAATTAGTTAACAATTGATAGTATAATTTCAGTAGTTTCGATCAGTAAATATTAGTAGATATTTATTTTAAATTGTAAAATAATTTTATACAGTAGAGGGATTATATCAGTAAATTTTCATAGTGAAATTTGACATTGATCAATTGTCAGATGCTACTGAAATATGATAAGGATAACTTTGTAGAAAATAGCGATACTTGACAATCGTCAATTGCTAGATGTTAATGAGACGTGACAATGGTAAATCTTCACATACTTGGGAGATGGTAATGGCTAGTTTTCAGAAACTAATGAGATGTGGCAGTGGTCAGTTTTCAGATGCTAGCGAAACGTGGCAGTGGTAAATTTACAGGCTTTAATGAGGCATGACAATGGTAAATTTTCAGAAACTACTGAGATGTGGTAATGATCAGTTTCTAGATACTGCTGGAGGTGGTAATGATCAGCTTCCAGATAGTAGTGAAAGATAGAGAAAGGTAGCAATGATTAGTCAATCTCCAGATATTAATGAAGAGTGGCGATTTCCAGATACTAGTGTAAGGTACCAATGGTAAACGTACAGATACTGGTGAAGAATGGTAAGTGTCACTTTCCAGATACTAAAAGATGGTGATAATCAACATATATAGGTAATAGTCTATATACCAGTGAATGGGGAACTTTCATATACTAGTGAGGGTGGCTACAGGTAACTTCTATATACTAGTATAAGGTAGAAATAGGTAGCTTCTATATATTAGTATAAGGAAGTGATAGATAGTTTCATATACTACTGAAGAATAACAATTTTCTTCCTCCATATACTAGTTAAACCTATAAATGGATGAATCAATGAAAAATAAAGTAAAAATATATTAGAATAAAATAATAAAAGATAGAAAAGAAACATCGAATTGCAAAATTTTATGATATTTTTTTTCTCCCAAATACTATTTTCTAAAGGTTTTTCTTTTTATATTAAATTATATATATTAAAGCTATTCCATAATAAATAATATAAATTTCTACCAGATGAAACACGACACAATTTTCATTTTAAATGCTGAAATTCTAGGTTTCTTCCTTTTTGTATCTGCAAATTTTCTAACTTTGAAACTTTTAACAATATGTCGTGCAAGTTTCATAATCCCCCCTATACATGTTTGATTGATATAGAGTGTTTTTAGACTTATGAATAATGTATAAGGTATTATCTTTCAGATAAAAACTATTGTATTGTATGAGAAACAATTTTTTTTTTCGTCTGTGGAATTTTTTTTTCTTTTATTTCCGTTAAAAATTTCTTCTATATTTTTATTTTACAAGAAAAATTTTTATGGTTTCTTCCTTGTTCATTCAACTAAAAGGAACTTTAACGAATCATATTCGACTCCATCTTGGAATGAGATGCGACGAGTCAACGCGTCGCATGCCAACGTGTCGCTACACATTATTATTTTCAATTTTTTTTAGTAAAATAATGCAAATTTAAAAGAATAAATAAATAAACATTTTAAAACTTTAAATTCTTCTAAAAATTTATTTTAAGTCTTTTTTACTTGAATATAAATAATAATCTTCGCTCCTACAAATCAACATTATGACAGAGAAATGACGTTTTTTTTAATAATAAATTTATTTTTACGACATCAATTTGAATAATTTTTAATTTATTAATATTAAAATATTAAAATAAATTATGTAATATAATATAATATGCAAAATTAATTGGCTAAATAGCTCTAAATTATCTTAAGTGTCGCGTCGTAGCGTTAAAACAAGCGACGCGAAATAAAAAATTTTGCTCTTAAAATCTTTTAAAAAATAAAAATTTATTATATTATTTTTCAATTTATTAAATATAAACAATTAAAATATCGTAAACAACTTAATTTAATAATTTAAAGTTTAGAATTATATTATTTCTTTTTTTAAATTGCGTCGCGTCGCGTTGCGGCGTCAACGTAAGCGACGCGAACTGATAAACTTGTACGTTATTAAACTTCTAATTAATAAATTCATTATCAAAATAGATATTTAAATGTAATTCTCTTGAAGTTAATACCTTTTTAAAGTATTAATTTTCATCAAAGTTTTTAGATTTAACTCCATTAGATAATGTTAATGGAGTTAAACGTGATAACTCCATTAAGTAAATTTAACAACAAGAATTAATTTTAAAATAAATAATAAATAATTTAAATAATATTTAATGATTTTTATGGCCAAAACAAAAAACTAAGAAATAATTGGCTAATATTTAATGTTTTTAAAAATTTTTCTCTCGTGTTATAGTACATGACCCACGCTTTACTAAAGCAAAACCTTTAAAAATTTATATAAAAACTTACTTTAAAGATAGTTTAAGTTTATGAATACTCAAAAATTTATTGCTAAATGCCCTTATTTTCTTAGATGATCTCTAAAACCTTTAGTAAGATATCATATAATGTTTCATAAATCGAGTTAACAATGAAGATCCCTCACATTGTAAGTTCTGCAGTAGAGTTTGATCCTCTGAGGGATAATAAGAGATTCTTAAGAAGATATATCAGTTTTAGAGACTTATAAGGAACTTTCTGATGTACTTTCATAAACATATATGACCTTATTTTGTATACTACATCTAAAATTCTACGTTATATGATTACTGAGGAAAATCTTCTAGATAAGCGTATTGATGATAGTAAACACCTTCTAAAGTAATTTACTGTACATACTTGTACATAATCTTGCTTAAAATAGGTGTTTAACCGAGTGTACAAATTAATTTCTGGAAATAATTCGTTCACTGACTTCCTGAAGTTGACAAAGTATCGTGATAAGTAATAAATGTGGTAGATAAATCGATGAGAATTGGGATCACTCTATTCCTCATAATTCTTCATTTTATGTGTTTTAGGAGGATTTTTTCCGAAAATTGGGACCTTAATGAGTAATATTTTTCTTAATTTTACCCATAACTGACAGACAAAACGTACAGTTTACTTAGAAAAGGCGTGTAATAATACAACTGTAGGTATATTTATTAAAATAATTATCTGCAAAAGAGCTACTTTATGAGCTGTGTATCAAGTGAAAGCTCAAAATTGTGAACTTGATTTGAGTTTAAGCATAAAATTTAAGATGTATTTACTAATTTAATTGAAAAATATATAAAATAATCTAAAAATTAATACACTTATAAATTAATTCTATATATTATATCATTAAATAAGTATCAAAATATTATCCATTCTAAACAATTAATATTATTTATATTTGCTTTTTGAGGCCTTTAATTCGCAAAACCAATGCAAATTTTTAATTAAATTCGCAATAAAATAAAATAATTTCTGCAGGGAAGAAGAAATTAATCTGAAATTTTCATTATTTTTTCCTTAAAAAAAAAACATTACTTTAAACCTGTAAAATGATGTTTAAATTCAATTTAAGATAAGCATAGATTTGATTTCTGCTAAATCAAATCAAATATATACAAATAAATCGAGTAAACAAACAAAAATTCTTTAACTAATTAACAGTTTATACATTAAAAGTACTGTAATTCCATAAAAATTTTATAATTTAATTCATTAAAAGAAGGAAGAAAGAAGGAAAGAAATTACGTGTAATGAAATATTTAACCTAATTAATAAATACTTTAAAATAATTAAAAGAAATTCAAATTAAGAAAATTTATATGTTTAAACATAGAAAAATCGAAAAATTAATGTGTTGAGAGCTTAAAATATAAAGAATTTTTAACAAATTATAATTTTTTTGACAGCATCAAAGTCTAAACAATTTTAAAAGATCATTATTGACGTCAGTCATTAAAAAAATGTGCTGAAAACTCTAATTTTTGAAGCTCCTAAGGGTATTGAATATTAAATATTATATTAAAAAAAATAATTTTAAAGCTATTCTCACAAATTCTAAAAATATTATTTGTAGCTGTACAGTAAAATTTTTCGATTTATCTACATTCACAAACATCCAGAGATATATACTTTAACGCACATACAGACACACACACACGCATACAAACTGAAAGAATTTTGTTCCATTTTCCTTTCTTAAAAATAATTCAAATTTTTGTTCGTAAATTACTAGAAACATTCCAGAAATGTTACAAATTCAATTTGTTTGCGAATCATGTAGAAGAATCAAAAATTCGCTTTTAGACAATTTATAAATATTAATATAAAATATTAGAGACGTAGAAGTAGAAGGAAAGAAAGGGGGAAAAATAATAATAATAATAATAAAATTTTCTATATAAAACATATAAAATGTTTCCTTAAATCTTCAAAGCATATATCATTCCATTATCAATTTAAGGTGAATTCAAGTTTAAAAAAAAATATATATATATTTAGGGAAATTGGGTGTGAATGTAACTTATTAAAGTGTAAACTCTATAAAATTTCCTTTATATAAAAGATTTTTGAAGAAAGTACCTAGCAAGTAAGACGTACCCTCATTTTATAGAAATTTCAATAAAAATATTAATGATAATTAGAAGTAAATTTAGCTTATTAACGTTTCCACTCTTTAATAAATCTTTTTACTGTGTTTAAAGTAAAATTTAATTAACAGAAGACTTTCAAAAATGGCAAAGATCACTCTAGATTTGAAGAATCATCCTCAATTTGAAACGGGAAATTTAATGATAATTAGAAGGAAATTAACTTAAAAACATGGATTTGAACGACCTTCAAATAAGCTGAGAAATATTAAAAATTGTGTATTAAATTTGGAGTCTTTTAATCTAATTTGTAATCTTTTTATATCGAAATAAACAGAGAAATAATTTATCTTGTTATCCGTTTAGAGAAACAAGTCAAAATTTATTAAAAGTCGGATAAAGTCAGAAATTATGTGGTTTATAGTTGATTAGAAGTCGATATATATGTGACTTACCAACTACTTCCAGATATCCAACTTGGCTTTTCATTGGAGAAGTATTAATTTGGCACATATACTCCCCGCTGTCTCTCTCTTCCACATCAGTGATGTGTAGCCACCAAGTCCTATGGCTATTATGAGATATGCTGTATCGCATATTGCGAGTTATAAGACGATCGTGTAGCGTAAGTAACGTGTGTCTATCTGTATGAATCCAAGCGACCTAAAAATATAAACAATTTTTATAATTATTTATTTTGTTACTATTGATATAACTGTATAAAAAATGGTGTAAAAATCAATTTTTATTGTTAAATATGACTTTAAACGACTTTAAACCAATTCAAACAAGTTTAAACTCGTATAAACTTGTTTAATTGTTGATTGTTCAAAGGAAAATGTTTTATTTCGTTCGTAATTGATCAAAATTTAATTTATTATTACGTAACAATCAGCGATTTATTCGAAATTTCAATTTGTTATTAACACTTTAAACAGCTGATGTAATTGATTATTATTTATGAAAATGATATTATAATTGTTTAAAATATTACAAATAATAATATATTATTTCTCGATTATACTTAATTGGAAATGAATAACAGAGACGCTCGTGGCGACGTTAAATCTTCACAAAAAATGAATTTTAAGTGTTTTAAACGATTAAAGTGGTGTAAAGTTTTACTTATAATAATCTTAATAATGTCTTTACTTTTAAAAAACGAATTATTTAGTTAATGGAGCAATTATTTCAATAATTTTTGCTCAGGATAATCACATTGTCGAGTGTTTTCTCGAGTCGCTCCTCATAAAAAAAAATCATTTAATATATTAAAAATAGACAAAACACAGAAAATTATAGTAAAAGAAGGTAAAATTTAATTAAAATTACTTTAAAAACATAGTTAAAATGTTATCAATTATAAAAATTCGCTCATGATTGTGGCTCTACTGTAAAAAGAATGGTTTAATTCATTAAAAATAGACAAAATATTTTGCAATTACAGCGAAAGAAGACAGAATTTGTTAAATTACTTTAAAAAGTTAGTTAAAATATCATAAATTACTTTAAAAGAAACCTAATAAAAGTTAGTTTAATAATAGGAGAAGGCACAGAACAATAAAAAAAACCCATCAATTATGTAAAAGAATAATAAAAAAAGGAAAGAGATCAATTAGAAAAACTTAATACAACTCAAGTTAACAGATTAATAAAAAAAAATAAAAGAAGTAGAAACTTTCCAATCTAAAATAATTAATAATTCAAGAACATTAAGTACGTTGTAACATACAAAAGTAAGAATAAAACAATGGAATATATATATAAAAAATACAAGAGGGCTTTCCCACTGATTAAATTCGAGTAAAACAAAAGACTTTAATCATCATAAAATACTTTAATTTCAATTTTATATATACATATATATAAACTCACTAATGAATAGGTAATTAGTTAGATTATCCACAACCAATAACATAGTTTACTAAACACAATCATTTATTAGATTTCTAGTAATACGTCATACAGAGAAATCAAACTGTATAACTACATTATAGTTGAAGCAATTCGAGTGGGAATCTAACCAATTCAACAGCCAAAACTATTGGATCGATGGTGGAGTGTATTAGTGGAGACACTGTGATTAATGACGCCTGTGACACAGATAACTTATTAGTTATAGATGGCTCCTAACGGGATAGTGGTCCTGGTCAGTCTGGCTTTTCCCTATGTCGTTACTTCGTCAACTCCCCATTTTCTTCCAAACTACTACCATCATTTCGCTCCATGCTTCATCTGAGTAAATCCTCAATAAGTTTACAAGATAAATGTGATTTTTTAATGGTTCCTTTTTTAAAATTTCTATGGTAATTGTATCAGAATTTCGGTTATTTTTTCGTAAAACTGTATAAAATAAAACTTTGTGGGGTTTTTTTGGGTTGTTGGTTAAGTTGTATTAGGACAGCAACCTCTGAAGATCTTGAAGACCTTTTACAGCAACCTCTAAAGATCATTAGAGGTTGCTGAAAATTGTTTTAATCTTCTTATATGACCTGTAAACAAGTTTACAGGTCATATAAGAAGATTAAAACAATTATAAAAGTCTTCTTTACATATATAAAATATAAATTTGCCCATTTTTTGTTGGTTGAGTTGTATTGGGGACTGTAAAGCAGTGCAAGTAAGTCTACTTTACAATACCAATCATCTTAAGAGTTTGCTGAGGGAAGGTCTTCATTTATACAAGTTTATAGATCATATAAGAAGATTAAAACAATTATACAAGTTTACTTTACAGCAGAAACCTGTATAGAACCTGTAGACTGATAGCTATGACTTTAAACAGTATAAAATATAGTTTAAATTTCTTCAGAATGATTATAGAATTTTTAAATTATTATAATTGATCAAGAAGAGCACTCGAGAACCATAGAGAATTTATGACCTTACAGTATTTATCCTGAAAGGTATAGGTCAGAGAAGGTCATAGGTCAGAGCAGAAGTATAAAGGACAGCTGAAAATTCTTCAAAATTTCTAAAACTATTAAATGATAAATGTATTACGAGGAGTAATCGAAAAATTGGGTAAAATAGAGTTTTGGAGTAGAGTCCTGACCTTTTGATATTGTTTTTGGAATTATGACCTTTATATTAGGTCTTAATCTACAGAATGTCATAGGTCACAACAAAAGATTAAGATTAAAAGAACACAGTATACAATTAAAGCTACAAGAGCTTCAAATGGTAAAGTAAAACTGTAGATATTGTAGATAATCACGCCTTCTTCTTGTTCTCCCTACTTCCTTGAACTGTTGAGTTATTTTTAATTATAATTATGTACTTTATGAACCAATTTATTAACATCATTTTTGTACAAATTTATGATTTGTTGCCTCTGAGAGGGTCTTGGAACATCGAAAAATGCACATTTTCTTCCAGTGCTACTAACAAAATTACAACATACAAGCATATTTAACATTATTTCCCATTTTCCTTATAATTTTCTAGAATTTTGTGCAGTTTCTCTCCCATTGCATCAGATAGAAGATGGTGTCAGGGTCATCACTAAATGGAGAAAAGGTTCAACCTTAACACGTGACTATTTATTGATTGTTGTACTTAAACCTTAAGCTTTAATTGTGTGACATTGAGATGTATTTTCACTTCGATTTGTTACTGTACAATTACAGAAATGTTCAGGTTTAAACACGTTCGAACAAGTTTAATTACGTTCAAACTTGTTAATTACAACAAATTAAAAAAAATGACGTGAGCAAAAAACAATGATAAAATACACCAAAATTACCAATTTTTTGTGCAATTTTGTGGGATTTAAAGTAGGAAAAATTTAATAAATATCATTTCTAAATTTGATTTAATTACATTATAGCCTGTATCAATCTTGCAAAATTTCTGGTGGTAATTATTTTGTAAAGGTACAATTTACTACGTGATTTTGCATATAATTCTACACAATTAACACTATTAATATTATTCAAAATTACTATAATTGCTCTTAAGTAAATATCAACGTTGGAAACGACTCTCTGAACGCATTTAATATTAATTAGCATGAATACAATCGAATTATTTATAAGGCAATTAATTGAATTTAATTGAATATAATCTATATAAGAATATTAAAGGGATAATTAATGAAAATTTAGTAAATTTACAATGTATTTTACATGATTTTTATCGAGTCTGAATGATGAGATGGTGGAATTTTTTCGGATAAAATCGATATTTTTCTGAATAATTACAAAAATAGAAGAAAGAATATCAAAGAATATGCTATTAGTTTTGTTTTCTGATCATTAAAATTGTTATTTATTTTAAAAAATTCAAGGAAAATTGTGTTTTTTTTTTTTTTAAGAATAACAGTCTGCAGTTCAATGTAATTCTATAGTCTCTACGTGAAAATATCGACAGACATTTTTAAATTTTGAACTTAAAATTTAANCGCCACCGCCAATGTACTTTTCTCGGCGTGTGATAAACGTGTATTAATTTAAAGGAATAATAAATGCATATCGATCGTCGAATTAATTGTGCTAGTGCATTTAGCGGCGTCACTTTTATCTCTAACGTGGCGCCGAAAAGACGGTTGTGTGTACTTTAAACTAATTGACATCTTTCGTTACAATATAAAAACTTTTACCGAGGTGGGTATCTTGGTAAAAGATAAATTTAAATTTGAGAAAATATGCGCGGTATATTGTTATTTATTTTAAAAAATTGAAATAAAATTGTGTTTTTTTTTTTTTAAGAATAACAGTCTGCAGTTCAATGTAATTCTATAGTCTCTACGTGAAAATATCGACAGACATTTTTAAATTTTGAACTTAAAATTTAAAATATTTCTTTTTGATTTTTAAAATACTGGTTTATTTAAACTTGTATTGTGAGTGAAACATTCAATTAAAACATAAAATCTTTACATAAATCTGCATAAATTAATACAGGCTGTAATTGTTTGATAACAGGGTAATTCGATAATAATGATGATAGTTTAATAAGCAATTCGAAGACAATAATCGTATAAAATGCAATTTTGAATAAGGAAATTAGAAATGTAATAGGACAATTTACAATATAGAACAGAAGAGTACAACCACTTGCATAGAAAGAAAAAAAAAAATAGAGCCAGTTACAGCATTGAAGACAAGTATAGCATACAGAACAAAGGAGAACGACAAAAGAATGTTACAGATAGTTATATCAATGTTATTTATTACATTTAATTAGTTTACGTTTGCATAGAGAAGAAGATATACACAATAGGTATAATAAGTAACATTGAACATAGTATGAAAGAAAGCTTAATACATCTTTGCACAAAAGCAAGCTAAACAAGAAGTATAAACAATATCCTCAATAATTATTCAAAAATTTATCATCATGAAAAGAAGCAAAGAAAACGTAAAGAAACACCACTTGAACACGTCAAGCTTGCATCAGATGCCAAGTTATCATCAAGGATATAACAGAATCAAGATAAGGAAGATGCAGATAAGAACATGATTGACAGAGGTAGAGAAATGAAATCTACTCATCTGATATTCAATACTTGCTTTATAGTTTTATGTATACGTGCATTTTTTATATATTATACACGACATTTTTATTATCTCCTTAATCAAAATAGTTCTTAACTTAATCGAATCTGAAAAACTAGAAGTTCCAACAACTAATGTCCAAACTAATGGAAGATAAAGCTGATTAATGTTACAAGTAGAACAGAGAAATGGTTTGATAATTAAAAGCAAAACAATGTTCAATATCTGGCAGTGTTCCATGCCATTAATATATCCCCGAATAGCGAAATTATCAAGGATTAACTAACGTCATGTACAACGTCAAATAAATACGAATCAATTGGATATTACACACAAAACATCGTTTATTTTTCCTTATAGAAAAGGAAATAAAATAATTTTCAATAAACAAAATATTACTTAATACTTTACGGGTGATAAATAAATCAAACATAATTCCTAAAGTGTAATAAATAAATAATAAATAATACCAAAAAATTATATATAAATAACGCAATGTCACACATTCCATCAATAGTGAAATCTTCCATAATTGATTCTGTACATTTTATGTAACGTTAAATAAATTATTCACTCAATAAATACAATTATAAAGATAAATATTACTCCTGAGAAAGCAAAACAAATACTTTTACTCCAATAGATACATTGAACCTGAAGAGATAATGTTAAGAAAACCTGAGGCTAAATAACGTCTATACACAACTTTCATGCTATTTACTACATTAGAAATACATTTTTAACCATTATATATTAATAAAATTTTAAATAATCAAGTGTAGCTTGATAATAAACATAATTGTTTCCTGTTTTCTAGCCTATAAATTTATTATAATGCGTACGAAACATGTTAATCACTGCAGCAGAATAAACAAAGTTAGGAAAGTAAAAATGTAAAAAAATAATAAATCTTATTAGAAAATATTGACTTTTTTCAGTATTTATTAATTCTAGAATGTGCATTTATAATATAGAGTAAGGAATTGTTGTAAGGTTCCAATAAGAGAACACTGAAACGTGTCACAATATGATAAAATATCTATAACTTTGGAGTGAAATATATGAAAATACTGTGGCTATTTACTGTATTTTTAAAAATATTTAAATATATCTATAATTTTTAATTGTTTATATTCGTTTTAAGAAGAGTTATAAACACTTTTTGCGTATATACAAGTGTTTACTATCAACTATCTCGAAGTATTTATGCCATTAACACCCAAATAATTGTAAAATCTAACATAAAATTATACCGTTTTCAATTAAAAACTATACTTTTAGCATATAAAAATGTATAATATAGTTTAACATAGCTTTAAAAATATGTTAAGTACGACCAAAAAATATATTAAATTACAGTTTGCTACTAGTATAGTTGCTAGATGTAGCTATTGTATCGTTATATTAAAGCACTAACTTAGTAAAAAATTGTTTTTAGTGTTTAAACTATACATTTTAACGCTTATAAATCAAATTTTTTAGCGCTTAAACACCACTTTCTTGTGTTTAAATTATATTATTTTCGCGCTTAAATTACACTTTTATAGCTTAAACCACACTTTCTAAAGGTTAAACTACACTTTCTAGCACTTAAACTGTAATTTTAGAGCTTGAACTGTATTTCTCAGAGCTTAAACCAAAGTCACTAGTGCTTAAACTATAATTTTAGGCTTGAACCATAATTCTTAGAGCCTAAAACTAGCCACCTTCTGGAGCTTTAACCGCAATTTATAGTTCTTAAACTATACTTTCTAGAGCTTAAACTCCACCTTGTAGTATTTGAGTCCTACTATCTAGCGCTTAAACCCAATTTTCTAGCGCTGAAACCTTACATTCTAGCGCCTAAACGCGTTTAACAATCTTCAAAAGTAACTACCGAAAATAAATCGACGTTACACAGTTCGATTCTCGAAATATTCCCGTTAATTCTTACTGAAATTGCGTATTAATTATCATAATAATGATAAATAAGATAATAAAATTATCCGGCTGACTTGAGGGATTCACTTTAGCAAATCGCCATTGTTAACAAGTAAGAGAGAGAGAGAGAGAACTTTATAGTTTATATTGCATATCAAATTACTATGACATTATCTAGTTGATAATAATTTAAGTTGTCCAATTTTAAAGGGTGCAATAAATAGAAAGGAACAATCTCTGATATACGAAAGATGACGTGATGCTTTGGTAAATTAGTAACTTTACTGATTTACGATTTCATTCAATTACCAGGCGATGTTTGAATAATTTAAGAGCAACTTGTTGAAAATTTATTCATTCATTCTTTAAGTATTCGATGTATGGAGATTTTTAACACGTGCACTTTAACAAATTAATATATTTTAATCTTCTAAATGTTAAGTTTTCAACTTTTATAATATAATAAAATTTAATTGAATAAAGGTAAATTCCTTTACTTTTACTTTCTACGTGTGCGATTTCCATTAAATTAAAATTCTTAATGCGTTTTTAATTGTCGAGTTTTCTTCGTTTAAAGGCACTTTTTCGGGAGGGAATTAACTCGAATTTTGGAAGGTAAGTTAGAATTCGCATGCACTCGGTAAGTTTGCTGCTTATTGTTCAATTTTGTAGTGTTTTGTCTAGTGTTCGAGCTTTTGTTCTTCGTGTTTCGGTATCTAGCACGAAACCCACTACTCAATACTGGTTGCGGGTTAGCGCCTTGTCAAGTGGAATTTTCCGGGTTTTCTTCAAGTTTTTAAAGCCTAAATGAAGACTAAGTACTCCCTTCCACAGATGGCCCACGTGTCTCTTGCTGTATACAAATGTACCAAACCAATCTACCACGAATCTTCTATTGTTCTTGAATTACTAATCTGTGTTCCATCTTGCAGCGGTCTCAAATTGCTATTCAGTGTTCATATTTGTATCTGGTGTTCCTTATCAAGTACTCGTATATTGTTACTTGGTGTTCAATTATCTACAGCTAGTGTTTTGTGTTCAATCCTCTTTCAGTCCTGTCTAGAGCCAAACCTTCCAATATTCCTGTTTTGTTATCTAGTGCTCGATTCTACTAATCTTAATGCTCAATATAGTGTTCAATATTACTGTATTGTACCCTAGCTTCCTTAATCTTTATATTGTTATTCACTGCTCAATCCTCGGATACACTTGTACTGCTCGAAGTTACTGAGTACTCAATCTTCTGATGCTCCTGTTGGTAACCAAGAGGTTCCGTTTTCTGAACACTGGGAGTACGGTCGTGGGTTCACTCTTCGCCCGGACAGGCTGGTCACTTGAAGTTTTCCGGGTTTCCTCCACATCTGTAATGCCTGAATAGGGGCCAGTTACCTTTAAAAATCCTCCCGGAAGGCATCTTCCTAGGCAGATCGCTCAAGTGTTGCATGTTGCGTTGCCGTAATTTAAGAAAACAAACAATCCTGTTTGTGAGAAATGCTCAACAGTCTTCTACTGTTCATCATCATTCTTTAATGCTATGAAAACGACTGTTTAACAATTTACTGAACATCCAACACATGATTCCAGTACACATTTGAAGCTTATTAATTCTTGAAAGGCTCTTTCTCTATCTCCAATTTAAGTTTATAATTTAAAAAAAAAAACATTAAAGAGTAAAACCCTTAATAACTTATTTATAGTTAATTTTAATTAATTCCGTAAAATTTTTATGATATAAAAGGACTTTAAACAGTGGCAAATTATAACCTAAATTTAAAGCGATCTACTTTAAAGGGGATCTTAATTATAAAAAGACGAACTTTTTAAAGGATCTTAATTACTTTGGAACTTGATTAGAATTAAATACTAAGTTATATTTAATTTGTTTTCATAATAAAAATGATATTTTCTTTTCGAAGCAACCAGATTAATTGAAGATGAATATTGGGAACATCAAGAGGAATTACTCCAGGATCGTCTCCATCACGTAAACGTAACGAAGAATAAATTTCTTATTTATTAATTAAACATTATTACTAAATCAATTTAATTATAAATTACACTCGAAGCGAGCCACAGCATAAACTTGTTTCGGTTGTTAATCATAATTTTAAGACTTTTCAATTGGCGTGATGCTTCAGGCCGTTTATAAATCGCCCATTTCGTACAGAACTGAAGCACTTTATAAAGTCGTAACAAATGGAATTGTATATTCAACCATCTGTTCAACAATCCATCCTTTAAATGGCTACTCGAGTTTTCAAAAGCTACAGTAAACAGCTCATCTGTTGAACTTATCCACTGATGCAAAGCGATCCATTCAATATAAGCTGCATCAGCTGTTTAGATGGATATACTGAATTTTCTTTGGTGATAAAGTAAATACTAAACATTAAATCAGACTTAGAAAACATTTATCAGTACAAAAAAATGAAATTTTCGATTATTTTTCTTTGGTAGGGTTAAATTTTCTATTATTTTTGTGGCATCTCTGCAGTATCTTGTAATGAATCAGAGGAGTATTGTGTTCAGAAGAATTATGAAGCAATATGCATACAGTACTTTTATTTTATGTAATTCTTTAATAGGAAGTGCCACGTACATACTTCATACACAAACACTCAGTTTAATACCCATATATAAGAATTCTCACGTTCGTAGTATGTATCATAGATCTTATGGTATGGCAACTAATTCGAGATTCGTGTATACGTATCTATCCATCTATATAAAATTCATAATCCATATACTTACTTTCATATCGTACAATTTATGAATGGGAAGTGCTATGTTTATGCTTCATGTACCAACACTCAGTTTAGTGTTCCTAGACAAGAACTATCAAAGCAAATTATGATATGACATCCAATTCAAAATCAATAGAAATGAAGAACTATGTTGATCGTATATGCAACAGAACTATAACAGTTACCATGTTCACAGCTCTTGTACAATGTTTCCACTTACCACAGAATCCATTTCACTACGATCTACAGTTACCATGTTCATACCTCTTGCAAATGCTGCCATTTGCAAGAGGTATGAACATGAAACATATCCCAAAATCCATTTCAGTATCAGCTACAGTTACCATATCCACAGTTCATAGATCACAATTACAAGATTCAAAAATTGATTATATGGTACAGTGAGAGGTACAGTACAAATAGAACCACTGATTAAGAACGTAACATAGATGGTACAATGACGTAGCATCCTACGTCATTGTACCATCTTTACTACGTATTATAACATCTCAAGAATCAGCGAGCATATAATTGAATTTTTAACAGAATATTTCCCATTTTTAACCAAAATTTAAACATAAAATAAGACATCGCGACACGTCTCTTAATGAAAATTTGACATATTAATTAGTAATAAAAGATATAAATTATCATTTACTACTTAATTACTTTTGATTTTATATCTATAAATTCTTGGAATTAATGAAGCAAATAAATTATCGTTTTAATTTCATTTAACTTAATTTTAATAGCTTTAAATAATGTTTACTTTTATGCACGAATAGGCCTATACATTTAAACTAATGAAGTGAATGAAATTTCACATGCAAAATTCAAAGCTAATTTGAAGTGTTTTTAACACATATATTTAACATAAAATTATTCATTTTTAATTTATTTATCTGTGTAAATTGAGAAATTGCTTTACTCTAGTTCACTCCTCTCCTTAAAAGCAAGGGAGTAAATTCTTTTCCTTTATTCTAAGGGGTAGGATTTACTTTACTGTACTATAAGTGGGTCTATACTTTACTGTGCTGTACTGTAAATAGGTCTATACTTTACTGTGCTGTACTGTAAGGAGTTCTATACTTTACTGTGCTGTACTGTAAGGAGTTCTATACGTTACTGTCCTGTACTGTAAGAGGGTAGATACTTTACTGTGCTTAAGCACAAGTTACAAGGGGAATACATATTACTGTACTTAAAAACAAGAAGACGAATTTTTTTCTGTTACTCTAAGAGTGTAGAATTTACAGTACTATAAGATTACGATATTTTACTGTATTTTACTAAAAGGGATAGATACTTTACTATAAAGGGGTAAGTACTTTACTGTAGACATTAAAAAGTGAAAGTCATCGAAATCAATGACTTAAACTTTTCTAATCTGTTTGTTAGAGAATTTTACAACCAACGACATTTTTAACGACTCATCCGTATGCATAGGAGGTCTTTAGTATACATTACTTTAATCGCGGCCCACATCACTAACTTGTGCTATTTTCATTCGTAACTAATTCTCCACAACTTAGTGAAGTAAAATCCTTCCTTTTTTCATTCATTTGAATATTTTATAAAGAAAAAACAGAAGATTTCTGACCTTCTCTAAGAAATTACCTCGATAATAAAGTATTATTAAACAGAGGTTTAACCCATTGTTCCATAACAAGAAGTGAGTATTATCTGCTGTTTAATTTAATAAAATAAATTAAAAATACGGAAATTAGCTCACGAAGCAATTAAATTGGTAAACTTATAAATATCTTGCAAGCATTATTGATGTAAACTGGTTTTCAGATGCTATTAGTTTAGGCCGTTTAGTTTGCGAGAAAACTTAAGGACAGGCAAACGGACGGGCATATAAATAGCTAGAGTGGTGTGCAAAGAGAATACAAAATATCAACTGTTTAGCCTGTTTAGTTTTCGAAATAGATGCGATTTTCTGTGCCATTTTTTTTATAAGAAAAATGATGGATAAGGTTTAATATAAAATTCTGTGAAGAAACCCTGTCTTTGATATCCCTAGAAATCTCAACTGTCTAAAGTCTTCTAGTTTTTGAGAAATTTTGCGGATAGACAACCAGCCGGAAAGATGAAATCACAAAGAAAGAGAATGTGAAAGATAAGATAAATAAATATTTAGTTGTTAATAATAAAATAATGCGTACGGAGTAATTTTTGGATTTTTTCATATTAAAAAAACGCAAAATAACAGAATAAAAATTAAAAATCTGTTTTTTATAAGTCAAAATACGCGATTTTAAGGAAATATTGCGCAAAAACGTAAGAAAAATAGTAAAAATTTGGCCAAAATAATGTGCAATTCTAGCAAAAAATTCGCCAAAATAATGCGGTAAAATGGCAAAAATTTGATTAAAAATTATATAAAATAAGAAAAAAAATCAACAAAATAGTAATTAATTTTGACAAAATAACACTACAAATGATTTAATAATTGTTTTCAAAAACAAAAAAAAACGAAATAAATTACATCAAAAATTAATTTATAGTAAACAAAATTAGTAGAATTTATCAGAAAATGGAAAATTCTGTCGAATAATAACGGAAATTTAACAAAAATTTAGAATATAAACCGTAAGATTTTTGTAATTTTATCTTGTTATCGTCCTCAAATAATCATCCTCATCAATGATTATAGTGATGCAGAACTGAGAAAACAATAAAGATGGTATCAACAGAGTATATTATCGTTGTATAGAATTACTAATACCGNGAAATAAAATAATTTTCAATAAACAAAATATTACTTAATACTTTACGGGTGATAAATAAATCAAACATAATTCCTAAAGTGTAATAAATAAATAACTAAAATTGGCAATATACTAATTACGCTAAACAACACTTATGACTAATGATGAAAAGGATAATTACTTTCATTGTATTTATTATTGTAAGCATCATCGTGTACAATCATAATAGCTATCATCATTAACGATAGTGACGATGTTGATAATCGAGAATAAGATGAGAATGATTCATCATCATCGTCACATACACTAAAAGTCTTGAAGTTTAACTAATAAAAATGATCATGATGATGATGAGAGATAAAATAAGATCGATACATCGTCATCATCATCTTTATGATCTCATGCACTGAAAATCTTCAAGTTTATTTGATAAAGATGACCGTAATAAAGTAAAACAAATTTATCATCCAGAAAACTGGAGTAATTTCTTAATTTAAATCTTTAAAAAAAACAATTTTATTTTACTGGAAACCTTTAAAAAAAGTAGTGAAAAATTTCGAGGGGGGTTGGACGGTAGTAAATCAAGAATTTCGTCACAGGTGTCTTGGCGTTTGGCTTGTGTATGTTCATCGGAAGTGAAGCAAGAGAATTGATTTGCTGATCGACCTTCATAGTTCATCCATTGTTCCTATTTCTTCTTTTTCTTTCTAACTCTTTGGACACTTCGTAATCGGTCATTGCTACCGATTGTCCTCGATCTTATTCTCTGCACTGTTATGATCGGATTACTTTATTGATCGCCTTACTTTTCTGTGATTAAAGATCTTAACCGAGCGTACTCGTGGCGTGTCTGTCTGTCGGTATTTTCATCCAAAAAACAAATAAAAATCGAACTTTTCTAACTTCGCTTTAGCAACGGTGTTAACAATACTGCGTTTCAATCTATTAAATACAATCGAACCTGTGAACGACGGACGCTGAGGGAAACGTAAAAAAAAGGGCTGTCATTTGGTGGTTAATTTGTACGCGTTTTTTTTTTTAATTTAAAAATTTCTTTTTAGAGATGGCCGTTCTTTTCAAGTTATTAAATACTACTTAATATACAGAAAGCTAAAAAAATACATTTTTTGATAAATTAAACCAATGACTTTTACAAATATTTAAAAACAAAATTGCTGTTAAATAAAAATAAATAAATAAATAAAATTGGCAATATACTAATTACGCTAAACAACACAAATCACAAAGTGTAATAAATAAATAATAAATAATACCAAAAAATTATATATAAATAACGCAATGTCACGCATTCCATCAATAGTGAAATCTTCCATAATTGATTCTGTACATTTTATGTAACGTTAAATAAATTATTCACTCAATAAATACAATTATAAAGATAAATATTACTCCTGAGAAAGCAAAACAAATACTTTTACTCCAATAGATACATTGAACCTGAAGAGATAATGTTAAGAAAACCTGAGGCTAAATAACGTCTATACACAACTTTCATGCTATTTACTACATTAGAAATACATTTTTAACCATTATATATTAATAAAATTTTAAATAATCAAGTGTAGCTTGATAATAAACATAATTGTTTCCTGTTTTCTAGCCTATAAATTTATTATAATGCGTACGAAACATGTTAATCACTGCAGCAGAATAAACAAAGTTAGGAAAGTAAAAATGTAAAAAAATAATAAATCTTATTAGAAAATATTGACTTTTTTCAGTATTTATTAATTCTAGAATGTGCATTTATAATATAGAGTAAGGAATTGTTGTAAGGTTCCAATAAGAGAACACTGAAACGTGTCACAATATGATAAAATATCTATAACTTTGGAGTGAAATATATGAAAATACTGTGGCTATTTACTGTATTTTTAAAAATATTTAAATATATCTATAATTTTTAATTGTTTATATTCGTTTTAAGAAGAGTTATAAACACTTTTTGCGTATATACAAGTGTTTACTATCAACTATCTCGAAGTATTTATGCCATTAACACCCAAATAATTGTAAAATCTAACATAAAATTATACCGTTTTCAATTAAAAACTATACTTTTAGCATATAAAAATGTATAATATAGTTTAACATAGCTTTAAAAATATGTTAAGTACGACCAAAAAATATATTAAATTACAGTTTGCTACTAGTATAGTTGCTAGATGTAGCTATTGTATCGTTATATTAAAGCACTAACTTAGTAAAAAATTGTTTTTAGTGTTTAAACTATACATTTTAACGCTTATAAATCAAATTTTTTAGCGCTTAAACACCACTTTCTTGTGTTTAAATTATATTATTTTCGCGCTTAAATTACACTTTTATAGCTTAAACCACACTTTCTAAAGGTTAAACTACACTTTCTAGCACTTAAACTGTAATTTTAGAGCTTGAACTGTATTTCTCAGAGCTTAAACCAAAGTCACTAGTGCTTAAACTATAATTTTAGGCTTGAACCATAATTCTTAGAGCCTAAAACTAGCCACCTTCTGGAGCTTTAACCGCAATTTATAGTTCTTAAACTATACTTTCTAGAGCTTAAACTCCACCTTGTAGTATTTGAGTCCTACTATCTAGCGCTTAAACCCAATTTTCTAGCGCTGAAACCTTACATTCTAGCGCCTAAACGCGTTTAACAATCTTCAAAAGTAACTACCGAAAATAAATCGACGTTACACAGTTCGATTCTCGAAATATTCCCGTTAATTCTTACTGAAATTGCGTATTAATTATCATAATAATGATAAATAAGATAATAAAATTATCCGGCTGACTTGAGGGATTCACTTTAGCAAATCGCCATTGTTAACAAGTAAGAGAGAGAGAGAGAGAACTTTATAGTTTATATTGCATATCAAATTACTATGACATTATCTAGTTGATAATAATTTAAGTTGTCCAATTTTAAAGGGTGCAATAAATAGAAAGGAACAATCTCTGATATACAANACTCATTTTTATTTAAAACTTGATGTAAAAAAATAGAAGTGAAGTAGTAAAGAGATCATTAAAATTATTATTGCTATAGTCAGAATAGAATTTAGAATTGTTGTGGCCCTAAGCTATGACATATAAGAAGCAATACTTACTCCTCCATCAAATAATAATAAATTTAAACGATCAAGGCCTTAAGTTGTAATCTTGTAATGCGAGGCCTTAAACTGCAGCTTTATGATGTATGAAACATTAGTAGATAAGGCCTTCCATCTTATGTATTAGTAGATAAGGCCTTCCATCTTAGTGTATTAGTAGATAAGGCCTTCCATCTTATGTATTAGTAGATAAGGCCTTCCATCTTAGTGTATTAGTAGATAAGGCCTTCCATCTTATGTATTAGTAGATAAGGCCTTCCATCTTAGTGTATTAGTAGATAAGGCCTTCCATCTTATTCCTAGTAGATAAGGCCTTCCATCTTATAAGGCCTTCCATTAATTTTTATGTGTACAGTTTAGAGGTAGCAAATAGTATATAACGATGGACAGGGCGAGATATTGTCTACTTGGTTGTTTTTAGTGGTATTAGTAAAATACTAATTTGTTCTTATAAAATTTACAGAGCTTCTTGAAGTCATTTCTTGAACGTCAGGGGGGACAATGAGCTATTGTATACGTAATTAAATGGGTGGGGATTTGCCTAAAGTATATCATTGTATACAACAGGGAGAAGTGGGTGAAAAGTAGCTTAAAAATTGCATACGTAATTAATGGAAGTGTGTAGTATCTGTAGTCTCTAAAGTGACTCCCTAAACTATAGCTTTCTGTAGCCCCACTCTCTACTGTGAGACCCTAAACATGGGCATAGCCAGAGTTTTGTTATGGGGGGGCCTAGTGGAGGCCAACCTGACACAAAATTGAATTATTTCAAATTATTGTTCATTATTGGGCACACTTATGACTACGATGATGATAACATCTAAAAGAAAGCAAGCTGTAAAAGATTCTTTTAATACAACCCCATTATAATAAATAGCAAAGTAGCATGGAAAACGTCTGCCATTTTCTCACAGAAAATGTAGGAAGAAAGAAAATATATATATATATTTATTTTTTTTTATTTCTTCATCTTCCATTTTCTTCCATTTTCTTCCATTTACAACCACTTTCAAGCAATGGGAGTATTAAACTGGAGCACAGACATACACACTAACACTAATAAACTTTCTCAATTACTGAGCCGCAATTGAACATTTGTAACTATTAAGGGTACCACAAAGTAATCTTCTCTTCGCGTAATTTGTTGTAATAACTTAACACTGAAACTCCCTTTGCTAAATTTAAAAGAATTAACATTAATCAGGCACACGTTGCCCCAAATAATAGTCCTCATGAAAACCCTAAACCCTATCACGTGATATATGCACCCTATAGAGGAATCTCTTGCCGAAAATACGATTTTGACAGCATTAAAATTTTCATCATCTCATTTTAGTTAAAGGGCCAACTGCTGAGTAGGGCCTCTTATTAAAAATTGTTTAAAAATTCTATAAAAGGGGGGCCCTATTCGATAAAATTGGAGTATTTGATAGAAGACTTCTAAACATTATTAATTTCTAATTATATTTTATATAATGATTTAAATATAATGCATAACTGCCCATTAAAAATGTGATACATATGCCTAGGGTCCCGGATCTCATCTAATTTATAAATAATTTTATATATCTACAATTAGACGTTATTAGTTTATGATGTAAAATTATGTAAAGGGGGACTAATATTCTGTGCCAGAGGCCCCGAAAGATGTTAATTCGTATATATATATAACATTATTTAAAGATTTATTATATGAATGCACCGTTAGCCATTAGTAAATGGGTGATTGGTTCACCGTTAACCGTTAGTAGGTGAGTGATGGATTCAATGTTAACCGCTAGTAGGTGAGTGATGGATTCAATGTTAACCTCTAGTAAGTGAATGATAGTAGCAGTATTATCTGCTAGTAGGTCAGTAATGATAGTACTGTTAACTCTAGAAGGTAAATACTTTGGGTCACTGTTAACTACTTATGCGTCAGTACTAATTAAATTATCTTAAGAAAAAATATTATTTTGACTCGTTATAAATAAAACTTTCCTAGTATTTTAATTAATAGTCATTAAAACACTCTTCTAGTAATCATTTAAAGAGATCATTATCATAGAAATCAATAAATATACCAAGAAAAGAAGTACAAGAAGAATTACAATTATTTAAAAACTTATTTAAAACCATTATACATTAAAATTCTGATAAAAACAAAGTATTTTATTATTCATTTAATTATCTAACTGAATAACATCACCGGATATTAAATAATTTGTGTAAAAGTAGCATTACAAGGCGTGATATCTGCTCTTTCTTATTTGAGTGCTCATTAGCACTTCTCTCTGACTTTTTAAAAGTTGGAAGTAGCTGCTAACGAGCGCTTTTCTATCTGCTGAAACTTCTCTTTTTCTTTCAATTTTTTCCCCCTCCTTATTTTTTTTTTCAAAGAAAAAATTATAAAAAATCATTTCTATAATTTNGCATATACTTAACGAATGGAAATTTAAATAATTAAATAATATTGGAATGTCAGAAAATAAATCATTTAAATATATATATATGTATATGTATATATATATATATTAATGTAATTAAACGCTTCTGTCCTCTTAACTGTTACAAATTGCTTCTAATTAATTATATTAAAGCTTTTTATAAATGATTAAAATTTTTATTTTTAACGTAATTTGTTACTTACCCGATAATTTCCAAGATTTTCTACTACACAAGGAAGCGTAACATCTCGTCCTGCAGCAACTGTTACATTTTTAATTTACATATATTTTATGTTTATGCCTTACATATTATTAAGGCTTGTATTTAGATAAGCACTCGAAACTTCGATTTAGCGCCAGAATTTGCTTATATTTTAAATTGGCGCTAAATCGAAGTATTTTAACAATAAAACATCTATAGTATTAAGGATTACACACAAAGTTGAGTATAGAAATTTGAAAATCACGTGTTTACAGTGCATAATCGTGCATTCAGTAGTTCTTAGCTACTAAAAGGTTCACTGTTTAATACGTACGAAGGAAATTCGTTTACGAATATTGATTGGCATTACATGAAAGTGGCACTACTTTAGAAAGCGCTGTATTGAGGTTTGGTTAATTTTAATTCAGTTTTTATAATACAAGATTTACTAAAATTGTATACATTCATTTTACATGTCGTAATGCATTTTTTCTATAAAGTATATCTCATATTTTACGAGAGTCTACTTCTCTCTGTTACTTCTCCCCTTTAAAAATACAATTCGTTATTATATACTTCGTTTCTTAATATAAATTCAGAGCCATTTTTGTTAATATAGTCGTAGTTTTAAGTTTTATTTGCTCGAAATTCTTCATCGAAACAACTGACACGCATCATATAGACATATATCTTCCACTAGATTGAACATATTAAACGATTTTTTTCCTATTTACTAAAATTACGAGCTGTTTTAAATTTGATAGAAAAAATTTATGTGTTTCTCAATAACATTTTAATAAAAGAAAATTATATATATATATATTTAAAGTAAAGAAGAAAAATCAGATCGATAAGTTGATGTTCATCCAAAACTCTGATAATCTTCGAAGGTCTCTTCAGCATAAGGAGACAGAAATATATTAGAAAGAATCTAAGCAAGTACCACAGAAGATGTCACAAGGAGAAAGATTTCGTGATAGTGACGCATACAATCATCAGTCTTGAAGATGAGATAGATTAAATCTACGTTTCATTCGTCAGGCATCATTTCACTCCACGATTACATCTCCACTTTCATAAACTTTCAAGAATTTTTAATTCTCGACAAGAAAACTCTTCGAAAATATTATAACAAACGATTCTTAACTAAATTATTTATCAAATTTTAAAAAAATAAATAATTTTTTAAAATGTTATGTTAAAAAAAACAATATGTAAAAGGGAAAAATAAATAATGTAATTAAGTTAAATTATGTTTTAAAATTAATGAAGTTTTGTCTATAAAGTTGGAAAAAGTAAATAAATAGAGTTACAGTTTTCTCTGTCTGTAACGCTGTATACGTTGAAAAAATAAAGAAGTAGTGTTTAAATTTCTCTCTGTAATGTTCTAAATCTGGCAAAAGAAATAGTAGGGAAGTGTACAGTACTTGAAATTCTTTCTTACTGCAACGCTTTATGTCTTGATAAAATAAAGAAATAAAGTTAAAATTTTCTCTGTCTAAAAAGCTCTATATTTCAGAAGAGTAGAGAATGAAACTAGAATTTATTATTTATAAAGATAAACACTAAAAATTATTTTCTTATTATTCTACGTAAATATTTTTTGTTTATTCCTTTAATATAATTCAGAATGATAATGATTTCGACACGTAGAAACAACATTTTGTTGTACATAAAATCAACAACTCGATTAAAATAAGATGAAAACAATTGATATTTTAAGTGAAAACTTTTCATAGTTTCTCCAAACAATAAATATAAATTTTTTTGCCTTATCCCAACAAAACTATTCAAAATGCACTTTGATATAAGTACAAAATTTAATGAAATTTTAACATAAAACAATTTCATTGCTTTTATACATTTTAACGCAATACTCTATATTATTTGCAAACATTTCTCATTAATTTCCAATAATTTCAAAGCAATTTAATTGAAAACTATACTTATTACAACACCAGAGTATCATTATGAATTATAAAGTAAAAAAATTTAAGTAAAAATGTTTATATAAAAATTAAACTATATCCTTTATAAATTAATATCAATTTAAAGCTAACATTCTGAAAAATCTCACGACAAATGCAAAAAAAGTCAAAAATCAAAATAAAATATTAAAAATCCATCATGAAGTCACAGATACATATAACGTTAAAATAAATCTTTAAAGAAATATTAAATTTTCACATAATTTAAATAAAATTATGAAATAACTTTCTACTAAATTTTACATTAATTATTTTCTAAACATTTAATATAAAAAAAGCGGAATAAAATTTCATAAATTGACTTAAAAATGAATTTTTTTCGTAATTCAATATTATTGATTATCAATTACTTCCATTAACCAATATATATATTTCCCTTGCTTATTATTAATAATGTAACGTATCAATAACTAAATAATGTTGAATAATTTGTTTTTAATGGAAATTTAAATAATTAAATAATATTGGAATGTCAGAAAATAAATCATTTAAATATATATATATGTATATGTATATATATATATATTAATGTAATTAAACGCTTCTGTCCTCTTAACTGTTACAAATTGCTTCTAATTAATTATATTAAAGCTTTTTATAAATGATTAAAATTTTTATTTTTAACGTAATTTGTTACTTACCCGATAATTTCCAAGATTTTCTACTACACAAGGAAGCGTAACATCTCGTCCTGCAGCAACTGTTACATTTGGGATTGGTTCAGCGAACGATGGTTCTGGACCTTCTGGTATTGCAACTAGAAAAATCATTAGAAAATTTACTTTTTTAATTTAAATTTTTAAATATATTTTATAATGTTAAATAGAAATTAATAAATTTTTACATTAAAAAAATAATAATAATTTATGACACTATTTAAAACCGAAAATCTTGAATTTCATGCGATAAAAATACAACATTTTAAGAATCTTTAAGTAATTTTGGGTTTTAAAATAATTAAAATTATAATTTGGACTATAAATATTTAAAAATTTGAATAAGTTTTTAGTTTGTTCATTAATTAAAATCTTTTAATTGACGATAGATAAATTAATCCATATTAAAAATGCTGAAGAAGAAGAAGAAAATAATGAAGAATTTTTAAAAAGAAACATATTGAATATGTCGATAATTAAATATTATCAATTAAGATTTATTTATCCTCGTCAGTAAACACTCAAAGTATAAGATAATTATAAAATTTTGGCATTGAAAATTCATGAAAGACAGATAAAACTAAATTTCCTAGTAAAATATATATTAAATTTATTTTTCATTTAAAATTCTTTAATTATAACAGATATAACGATTCCATTAAGTTTTCTAAACACAAACACAGGATGTCTCAAAAGTTAGTTAACCGTACTAACTTTGTTATATCTAGGTAAACTGACTTTTCAACCCACTAAATAAATTACGCAGAAAATAATAAGAAAACAATGGATTTATCTTTACATTTAATTAGAGAAAAGTTATTAAAAATATGAAAAGTTATTTTAACCACCTTGTCTCTTCGGAGACAAGGCAGTTAAGGTGTTAACCTATTACTCCTGTAGATCCAGGATCGAATGTGAAAGGTCAAAAAACCTTAGGCATATTTGGGAATAGTCTACGTCCCGTAAAAATACTTAAGTCTCGCTCCTCAACATTCAAATAGTGAGGAGTGAAGCTAGAAAAATGACCTACAGAACAGAGTCCAAAATAAAAAAAAGGCATACGTAAATAAATTATGTATAAATTCATTTATTATAAACATAAAAATACATTAAGTTTATTTGAAAACTTATCATTTCCATTACAAATTTCCACGATGTAAATTCTATCAAACCATTTATATTGATCTATAGAAACGGTTAAGACATAAAAACCAAACTCAACCAACGTGAAGAAATTTATAAATCCCATAAACCAATTTATAACAGTTAGAAAATATATATATTTATCTTTAAAACGTATAAAATAAAAGCGATAATTCTTTTTAGAAATCATTACAATCGAATTCGAAACCATTTCAGAGTATTGTAAATCTATCAAACCATTACATGAAAGTTTTAACAAATCTATATATAAAACATCTAAACCACTACGAATAGAAAGAAAAAAAACCATTTAGAACTATAGAAAATTTTCTTTTAAACCTTTTAAAATACGATTTTCCAAAATTGTTATCAAGAAAATAGAAGAAGAAGAAGAAGGAGTAGATTCTAGTTTGAAACTTGTGGGGTGAATTAGAGAAATGGCTTCACTCTTTTTCTAACCAGTTTAGCAAAACCATACAATAACAACTGTATTGTTTGCCTAAAGCAACTTCTAAGATCCACAAAAATATTAGGAACGGATGAACGGATTAAAAATAGAGAAAATAAATTGTATCTTCTGTCGATTCAATTAAAGAAAACTGATGCTCCATTCCTCTCCCCTCTCCATCTCTTTTTCTTTGTTCATATCTTAAAAAGAAGAAGAAGGAGAAGAAGAAGGAAATTGTTCATGTCAATTTTGCATGATGTTTTTTCTTCTAACAGTCTACCCGGATAATCGGATTAAACAAGTTATTGTGGGAAAAAAAGTTATATTTGATATGCATATATACATATATACATATATGGATGTATATGTAAGTTTTCATGCAATGGATAAGATTTTTCTTAGATTCTGGTTTCGTGTTTCCTTATCAGAAAATAAATTTGAAGCGAATGAAGTCAGATTAAAAATATCTTTTGCATCTCTATTTATATTCTGTCTAGTTGAAAAATTTAAATTCATAAAGTTGTGCATTTCCTCTTCTTCTTCTTCTTTCGTTTTTTTTATTTGATAAAATATTATAAAAGATTTTATTTTTTTATTATTAATGTAAGAGTCGAGTTTAACATTTTGTTTATTTCTATAAATATTTACTTATTTTTCAACATATTTTATGTATAAGAGTTTTAATAAAGTATTACTTACAGTGTAGAATAAAGAAAGGAAGTATGTAAATATGTATCAGAAATGTATTATTTATTGAACGAGTGGAGATTTTTATGTATATTTGCTAGAAAATGGCCTGTATGGGGCATGTATGGGGCATATTTTCAGTAGTGTATGTGGTGCATATACTTAACGAGTAAAATGAGACATGTGAAGCAAATCAAACATGTGGGGTTATAACCTTATTTATTCAAATGAGACATGTGGCTTATGTTTATGATAATTCAATTGGGTATGTGTTGTATATCCTTAACAATTCAATTGGGGGTTTGAGGTGCATATCTTTAATAAATCAAATGGGGCATGTGATGTATATGATGCTGGACTTCAAAGTGGTATAATAGTGTTATAATGTGTATGATGCATAATTTAAACAGTTCAAACCGTGTATGTAGTGTACACTTTTAATGAATGAAATTAGTTTTTGTCTGCAGTACAATATTTATATGAAGATTGTACATTCTATCACACAAATGGCAATATTTCCTCTATCCTGTAAAACTAATCTGATAGATGAGAAATTCATAAAATATCCTTAATGTAATTGATTCAGGTACTTAAAGATTCATACTGTGAAGCTCGATGAATTGTGTTTAATTCAATTCTATAAACGCATAGTAAATAGGAACAGAATTTTCTCACTATGATTAATTGAGATTGGAATCATTTGGAAATTAAACATGAATGCATCATTAAAAGTACGTCTACGTGTATATTCAAAATAAAATATCTGAAATAAACAACAGATTTAAGAAGATTTCTGTTCAAAATTAATGAAGATAAAGTAAAAATTATCAAATTTTCTTAAATTTTAAACTAAACACCATCCTTAAAGCATCGTTTATTTATTTATAAAACTTTTTAATTAATGGCGTTTTTAAATATTAAATTACAAAGTAAAATTAGAAAAAAATACGTGTATATATAAATATGTTTTTTCTTTAAGATAAAACATAACAGTTACATTTATTTAAATACACAAAAATATTTTATTGAAAATGCAAAGAGTCATTTAAGAAAGAATCCAATTACAGAATGCTTAAATAACTTGATCTAGAGTAATAAAAGTCTTTAAAATAAAAGTTTAGAAAATAGTAATATTATTTTTTTGTAGATTGGATGTAATAAAAGTAAAAGAATTAAGAAAAAAATAAAAATAAATGAGTTAAAACAAAGAATTAAAAATTCTTCGTCTTCTTCTTCTTCTTCTTCTTATCCTTCTTCCTCCTCCTGCTCTTGCTCCTCCTCTTCTTTTTTTTCTTATTTTATTTTAAGAGAGAGAATAGTTAACAAAACTTTAAATAGATAAAAATAAAGAAATTCTGGAAAAGGATTCATCATTCAACCAATAAATGAATGGATTGTTAGAAGCAAAGGAAAAAAAGAGATGAATTGGATGAGAGTATAAACAGGATGAGTGATGACAGAGTGTTGAAAACGTAAAAGATTGTCGACCAGACGGAAAAGCAGATAGGAACTCAAAGAAAAAGGTTTAAAAAATCAAGAAAAGGAGCAAAAAAAAATTAAAAAAAAAATCATGTCTACTTTCCTCAGATTTTTTACATTTTTAAAAATAAATAAATAAATAAGTGGCAATTTACTTAAAGTAATGCAAGCAAATTCCATTTTAAGTATCACTCCGAATTAAAGAATTTATAATAAAATTTAAGTATTTTCCGAATAGAAACTTTAATTTATCACTGTATAAAATCTTTACTCTTTTATATGTTTTTTTTTTTTTTTTTTAAATAATTCAGGTTCGAGTTCCTGTAAACAAATGTTTAATATTTTATTATATATAAACAAATAATGATGTATATAGATAAAAATTGAGTGATTTTTAATTATTCAAGAATATCTTTTCCTTCATTTATTTTTGTTTATTATTTATTAATATAATTAGAGATTAGTTCTTGAGCATCTCTTAAAACCTTTTAAATTTATACAATAGAACAATGCATTTAAGTGAAGTAGAAAGTAGACTTTTGTTACGTATTCTTTCAGCAATAAACAGCTTATGCATTATTAAGTTTGAACAAAAACGATTACGGCCTTTTACTTTATTCTTTCAATAATGTAAAAATAAAAGAATCTCCAATGTCTTTGATTGATTAAAACTTTTTTGTATTTTATTTTATTATTATTTTTTTTATTTTAAGCTTGTGTGTAATAAAGTTTCAGAATTATAAATGATGCAGAATAATGTTTAATTATAATTCAACTTAAATACATTATTAAAAGAGCATTCTTTTAGTGTAAAATCAAGCATTTTTTTAAGTTGTGCATGTAGTTTATATCCTTAATTCATGGTGTATACCTTTAATAATTCAATGGGGGCAGTGGGGGCACTTGGTGTATGTCTTTAATAATTAAAATAGTGCTGTGGTGCATATCTTGAATGATTCAAAGAAGGCATGTAATGTGTATCATAGAAATGAGTTATAGAAATAAGGTATGGAAATTGTACTATATGTTGTGAAATATTGTTCTATAAATTCGGAAATAACTCTAAATCTAACTCTAACATTAAACTAATGCTCTAACCATTGACCTTTAAAGGTCAAAATTTATTATATCTTGGAAATTTCAAACAGTGTAATCTCAATATTGTACCATATCATTTTAAAGGATTTTAAATGTAGAATCCAACAGTATAATAAGTTTTAAAATTATAAAAATTATTCAAAAGTTATACCAGAAAAACTTTGTTGTCTAAGCACAGATAATTTATTTTTATTTTGTTTGCCAATAATTCGTATATGACTCCACCATTGGGTTCTGCATTAAAAATTTCTTTAAAACTATATGCTACAGAATATACATTAGCCATTATAACATCTTTAAAGGTCACAGGACAAACCCCAAACTAATATTTGAAACATAAGCTGGAGGAATGTATTCGAGTGTAAGTAGGGCCATATGAATTTTTATGAATAATTTGACTCCGATACCTTCCTCTTTATCATTGTGGACATAGCAAAGGCTCTGATGAAAGTAAAAAAAAGGCCTTCTAAGTGCCCCAGGACGAAAAAAATGCTTTCATGCATATGTTAATATTTTAATTCTATATATTTTTAGGCTAGTCGCTAAAGTACTCTAACATTAACACAATGCTACTACATACAATTTAAAGTACTCTAACATTAACACAATGCTACTACATACAATTTAAAGTACTCTAACATTAACACAATGCTACTATATACACAAATATAGAAGAATATATTGAATATGTAAATAATGTGTAATCTAATCATAAACAGGATGATTTAACAGCTTTAACCATAGAAAAACTGTTAAATTATGGTGATAAAAGTTGTAATTTCGTATTGAGAAACAATTAAAATTAAGTTACCATTTAAGAAAACACGAAGAACGATTAAATGAGTGTTTAAAGAGTTCAGGAGGAAACAACGTAACGATATCTTCACTCCTTTTTTTTATATATATATAAGAACTCCATCAACAACACTACTGTCAATCGGGTGTGTTGCCATCGTCAATAGCGATACATCAACTTCTTTTCCAGATACCTTTTTACAGATAAAATATTTTAGAACTTTCTATAATCTTAGGGAGCGTAACTGATCCTACAGAGCTTGAAAATACACAGTAAACATAATAATTTACAACATATTTCGCGAGGAAACGAAGCTCAAAGATAATCCACATCAATCGTGGTAAATTGTACTTAAAATTATTTCTTACAACTATTAATATCTATATAATATAATCAGCGAATATACCGCAATGCACATGCAAAATCTGATAATTAGTAAGACATTATATTATAATTAATTCATTATAATATAGCATTTACATCAGTACACAAGTGTTTATTATGAATAGTTACATTTGATTAATTATAGATTAAATAGCGTAAAAGCAAACGTTAATTAATTAATTGTGTTTTAATGTTAATAAAGTATTTTATATTATTTAAAAGGGAATTATCGTTTAAAAGTTTGTGTTTGAATGGAAGAAAAGTTATGTAATAAAGTGAAACAACGATTTAATAAATCATCTTCCCATTAAACCTATATAAACAAAGGTGAAAACTAAAATAAATTTAGTAAAGATAATCATAAAAAAATATAAATGAAATAACATAAAAGTCTATTTAGAAAATGATTTTAGAGGAAGAAAAGTTACAAACATTTACAAAAAAGAAAAAAAATCCACATTTTTAAAGTGAAATACAAATATTTACAGTTTAAATTTATAAATTTATTTTATTTAAATTAATTTTTAATTTTATATAAACGCATTAAAATATATAATAATGTCCAATCACAATACGTACATAATAAAAAAAAGAATACATTATATTCTTAATTCAGTATAAATCAAAACTTATTATTTTTGTGATTATAGACGATTTACATGAACTTTATAATCTGATAATATATAAAACAATGTAGAAATAGTTTTTATATGATATGTATTTAATTATTTATACAATACCACACAAAAATAAAATTAAATCGTTATCAAATTTAATCAACTTATAGTGAAAAACATGACACATAAAATACTTTATTAAAAATTAAATAAAATATGTATTTAGAAACATTTACAGAAAGTAATTAAATAATTGTTAATTAGACAAAGTAAACTTGATTTTTGACTTCATACGATAAATCTTAATACGAATAATTTAATTTCACTCAATTTAAACTATACTTAAACCATACTCAATTTAATATACCCCAACTTAAACTATACCTAACCCATTATAATTTAGCCTAGACTATTATAGTCTAACTTAACCTATACCTAACCAATTATACCTATCACAATCCTTTTTAACCTATACCTAATCAAACATAGAGTATGATTGGTTAGATATAGGTTAATTTAGAGTATGATGGTTTAGGTAACTGAACCTATATCTAACTCCTACTGTAATTTAACTTTTACCTAATCAATCAAAGTCTAACTAAACCTAAACCCAAAGCGACTCAACACAATTTAATCGAAATGAAATTAAAATATTCATTAAAAATACAATTAGAAAGTAATATATACATATATTTTCCTCGTACGTTAAAGCATACACACGATAAAGTATGAAAGTTTCTTAAAGAATTCCTAAAAAAAGAAAATCGTTCACCAAAAGAATTTTAAGCAATTTCAACTGATTATTATTCCACAAAGTTTATCATTGGATGTCTCAAGTTATAAAAATATTCACAAATTCATTAATCAAAGAAAAATAAAGCAAAAGTTAAAAAGTAAAGCAGTTTGAAGGAGGTTGGAAGCGGGGGAATGGGGGGGAGAGAAGAATGGAACTTCTTCTTCCCTCCTTCAAACTGAGCATTGGCGGAAACTATTTAATCGAATTACAAAGAAAGAATTTCTAGTCGAAGAATCGCTAGTCCGTGTCTGGGATGGGCTGGGACCTCTCAGCAGCGTAATTAGATTAGTACCAGTTCCGAACCCCTAGCTTTCTGCTGGACTTGGGATGAGTTGAAGCGTGAAGCCTGATGACCTCATTCTTTGCACAGGCCACTTGCTAAGGTCAGATTATTTGTCAAAACGTTGGATCATCGTTGTTTTATGACACGTATCTAGAGGCTATAAATGTCGTATAGAACGCGATACCACCCTACACTAAATACCACTTTGTGCTAGGGTTGATAGACATCTTTTACAGTTTATGAAGCATGATTTGATGACAGCGATATTTAAAGAAGTTTAATTAAGGCTATTAAGGACCGTGTATATATATATATATATATATATATACTTTACACACGCACCTACACGTTGGTATGACAGATAGATTTGCTCCAATCTGACTAAATTTGAAATGGATGTGGTTAATTACGTTAAAATGAAACTCGCTATAATGAGTTTCCTCGTTAAATGTATAAAAATATATACGCGTATTTTTTTTCTTTCGAAAATTTAATTCTGTATTAATCTTTATTGCTTTTATTTCAATCAGTATGGACATGAAATTTATATTTTTCTATAATTTCATTCTAGAATGGTCGATGAGAAAGCAAGAAACAAATCAAGTTTTGTAAATTCGTGTTTGTCAAGTACAATAGAATTTGTATTTTAATAATAGTATTGTACAAAATACAATTTGTACGTTAGAAAGGGTTGTGAAAAATATCTTTTACCTTTAAAAGTATTTCATTAAATACAACTTTATATATTAAATTTAACTGAATTAAAGTTTAAACCTTTAGAAAAACAATAAAATTCTTAGAAACAAATGGATCTTTATATAAGTTTCCGGAAAAATTCGGTTCTTCGAGCGTATGGTTCCAGATCGATGATTAAATTTATAAGAGACAAACTTTTTCTCAGAAAAATAAGAAACTCAAAGATAAACAAACAAACAATTGGAGTATTGAAAGTATTGATTTGTTTGAATTCTTCTTTTTTCTCCTCCCGAATTGGAACAGGTATTCTATTTATCTCCAAAAAAACACAATAAATATATTTTACATTGTAAACTAATGTAATCTTTACATCTTCTTCTACTGTATTTCTTTAATAAACAACTTAAATTTCATTGAATTTTTATGATTTTTTTAGTAAAAACACAAGCGATAAACTCCAAACAACACCATAAATATTGCATTATTTATTTGTATGTGTACAGCGAATAGAGCTAGATTAACCGCAACGCCTATGGCCTAAAGATGAAAAAAAAGCAGATAACGAGCCAACTTTCTTTCGTATTGAATTTTATTCTATTATCGAACAATAATAACTTCTTAATACTTGATAAGTAAATAGTTATTAATTAAGCAAGGCCCTACAAGATTTAAACGTATAGGGCTCACAGGATTCAGTCTTGAGCACTTCCAAGTGGGTAGATATAACATAAATTTATTAACTGTTGTTTCGAGGGGAGCCTAAAGCCCGAAATTTTTTTAATACGGTGATATAATCTACAATAATTTCTTTAATAAAAAGTCATTTCGGGATTGATATTCTTTAATATTCCATCTACGTCAACAGGGGATTATAAGCCCTACTGTGGTTTCTTTTGCTAGCAATATACAATAAAAATCTCATACAACGAGAAAACTTTCTCTGTAACTATAAGTAAGATACCCTACAGATTTTATGAGCAATATTAATTTTCAGACTTTCTTAACACTGTCGATGCCATTGACCCATATACTAGATTATGTTATCAATACCACAGCATGAGTTCTATTATTGTAGTGTTCAATTTCACAGAGTACACCGAAAGAATTTAAGCATTGCCACAAGATAAAGTAAGATATATTAAATGCCAAGGAGTTAATACACATATCTTTTATTTATTTATTTATTTTACTCTGAATTTATCACGATTAGTTGAGATGAAGATTTACGAACAATCTTCAAATGGGAGTATTTGGGTGTTACATGCGTGAAGAATACCCGAAAAACTTCGCGTGATTTTGTTGAGGTACGAACTCACGAATACATACTAGTGGTTTTAATCCACTCAGCCAACGAGGCACCTTAACATTACGTTGAAGTACTAAATTTTTTGCATTATTCACATACTAAATGAACACAAACCGAAGAAATTCATACAGAAAAATCCGAAGAGTTAATTCCCTTCGTGCAACATGAAAATTCAATTAATTATTTCTAGTAAAAATCGTGAATGGAATCAACGATTAGCACTTTACATATTTAACTACACTGCAGTTAATTCGACTATTTAAATTTAAAATTAAATAATTTAATATACAATTTTATATATTAATCAATTAGGAAATTGATTGTAAATAGAATTTTATACGATTTTAAAGTAGTTTACACATCTTAAAAGGCATTATACATGAAGTTAATCTTAGTATTATCTTGTTAAAATTCTCGACGCTCCGATGTATGACATTTGTAAAAGTAAAATGTTACTTTACTCTTAACATGCAAGGATAATTAAGACATTTCTCTTAACATGTTAAATGCAATTACGAGTTGACAAAGTGAATTTTGTTTAAGGGGTTAAAAGTCAGTTATAAATTTTCAATTTAAATGGGTAGAGTGCTTTAGAGAAATTAAAGATAAAATCCCAACCACTGCTTAATTTTTCCAAGTAATTTTTATTTTATGGAAATTTTTAAAATTTATTATTTCACGCGAATTTTTACAGCATTCGTGTTTTTTTAAATATGAATCTTTTATGTCGGAATTTATGTTTTCGAGTTGTAAAAAATTAATTTCTTGTTTTCGGATTAGATATAAAGACGTTGAAATTTTTTAAAAACATCTAAAAATGGCATTTTTTTAATGCTTGGAAAATTAAAATATTTTACAAGTTTGGGTTGTAAAATGTTCAAATTTTTAGAGGTGACGTGAAAATTACAATTAAAATGACGTTTCTGTGTCTAAACCTCACGCCTACAGTTCATGCCTCAAAGCTCATGCCTAAAGTTCAAGCCTAGAAGCTCAAACGTAGAAGCTCATGCCTAAAGTTCAAGCCTAGAAGCTCAAACGTAGAAGCTCATGCCTAAAGTNGAACAGAATTTTCTCACTATGATTAATTGAGATTGGAATCATTTGGAAATTAAACATGAATGCATCATTAAAAGTACGTCTACGTGTATATTCAAAATAAAATATCTGAAATAAACAACAGATTTAAGAAGATTTCTGTTCAAAATTAATGAAGATAAAGTAAAAATTATCAAATTTTCTTAAATTTTAAACTAAACACCATCCTTAAAGCATCGTTTATTTATTTATAAAACTTTTTAATTAATGGCGTTTTTAAATATTAAATTACAAAGTAAAATTAGAAAAAAATACGTGTATATATAAATATGTTTTTTCTTTAAGATAAAACATAACAGTTACATTTATTTAAACACACAAAAATATTTTATTGAAAATGCAAAGAGTCATTTAAGAAAGAATCCAATTACAGAATGCTTAAATAACTTGATCTAGAGTAATAAAAGTCTTTAAAATAAAAGTTTAGAAAATAGTAATATTATTTTTTTGTAGATTGGATGTAATAAAAGTAAAAGAATTAAGAAAAAAATAAAAATAAATGAGTTAAAACAAAGAATTAAAAATTCTTCGTCTTCTTCTTCTTCTTCTTCTTATCCTTCTTCCTCCTCCTGCTCTTGCTCCTCCTCTTCTTTTTTTTCTTATTTTATTTTAAGAGAGAGAATAGTTAACAAAACTTTAAATAGATAAAAATAAAGAAATTCTGGAAAAGGATTCATCATTCAACCAATAANTCTTCTTCTTCTTCTTCTTCTTATCCTTCTTCCTCCTCCTGCTCTTGCTCCTCCTCTTCTTTTTTTTCTTATTTTATTTTAAGAGAGAGAATAGTTAACAAAACTTTAAATAGATAAAAATAAAGAAATTCTGGAAAAGGATTCATCATTCAACCAATAAATGAATGGATTGTTAGAAGCAAAGGAAAAAAAGAGATGAATTGGATGAGAGTATAAACAGGATGAGTGATGACAGAGTGTTGAAAACGTAAAAGATTGTCGACCAGACGGAAAAGCAGATAGGAACTCAAAGAAAAAGGTTTAAAAAATCAAGAAAAGGAGCAAAAAAAAATTAAAAAAAAAATCATGTCTACTTTCCTCAGATTTTTTACATTTTTAAAAAAATAATCAAGAATAAAACTAAGAAAAATGCAAAGTGAACTATCAATCGCTCAATAATTACATTAGTTGAGCTTAATTAAATTTTTAAGGAAAAGGCGGTTAAGAAAAGGATGCTGCAAATGTTCTTGCCTGGTAATTGATTCGAGGTAAGGACATGACATGTGACAATGTTTGACTTGAGCTGAAAGAATGTTTACAGACTGCCAACGGCTTATCCTCGACGAATGCACTGGTCCATGGATAATATTATGAAGACATTGCAGCAAGATACGCCTCATCAATCTTGAACAGGAGAATTGATTCTTTATGTTACTCAGGATAATCTCTGTTTTCTTTCTCTTCAATAATTTAAACTAACTTATAATTATTTCATAAAGGAAACTGCGTTTATGTATATCTTTACTATTATAAATGCACTGTCATTAAGGGATGTATGCCCCTGATTATCGTTTATTTATTTATTTATTTATTTATTTATTTTATGATGGCATGTCGTCGCTTTCGATGTTTTTATCCGAGATATTTTCTAAGGATGTGATTGCTGAACGTGATTTCTTACTTGCTGTCAAACCTGCGAACGGCGGACAGTAAATGAAACGTAAAAATATGATCGTTTCGTATGCATTTCGAGAAGAAACGTTCATGTAAATGTGGCCGCAGTTGTTGGCAGGTGGTGGTTGTAAGAAATCTTTATATTCTCTCAAACCTGCGAATAACGGACAGTGACGGGAACGTAGAAAATAGTATTTGTTTCGTGTGTATTTCGAAAAGAAACGTTCATGAAAATATGGCGAAGCTCGCAGATGGTCGTTGTTAACAGGTGGCCGTTTTAAAAATATAATTACTGAATATATGATGTTAACCCTGTGTATAACGGACATTGGCAAAAACATAGAAATCGCAATTGTTTAAGGATTGTTTTGTGAGCATTTCGATAAGAAACATTTCTGTAAATATGGCCGCAGTTTACAGGTTGCTGTTATAGGACGTTCAACTGTACTTTTATCTAAAGAAATATCATTAAATATTTTCTCAGGTAAATATTCAAGAATATTTTATATATTTTTTTAAAAATAATTACTATACATACAGTCAAACCTGTAAACAACGGACACTGATAAAACATAAAAAATGGCCGTTATTAATTAAGCAAGGCCCTACAAGATTTAAACGTATAGGGCTCACAGGATCCAGTCTTGAGCACCTCCAAGTGGGTAGATATAACATAAATTTATTAACTGTTGTTTCGAGGGGAGCCTAAAGCCCGAAATTTTTTTAATACGGTGATATAATCTACAATAATTTCTTTAATAAAAAGTCATTTCGGGATTGATATTCTTTAATATTCCATCTACGTCAACAGGGGATTATAAGCCCTACTGTGGTTTCTTTTGCTAGCAATATACAATAAAAATCTCATACAACGAGAAAACTTTCTCTGTAACTATAAGTAAGATACCCTACAGATTTTATGAGCAATATTAATTTTCAGACTTTCTTAACACTGTCGATGCCATTGACCCATATACTAGATTATGTTATCAATACCACAGCATGAGTTCTATTATTGTAGTGTTCAATTTCACAGAGTACACCGAAAGAATTTAAGCATTGCCACAAGATAAAGTAAGATATATTAAATGCCAAGGAGTTAATACACATATCTTTTATTTATTTATTTATTTTACTCTGAATTTATCACGATTAGTTGAGATGAAGANACAAAATTTACTCGAATTTTTTAAAAATTAAATTCTTAAAAAAATATGTAAGAAAGTGAAAGAATTATCTTCGAATCGTATAACAGACAAAGGCATCCACATAAAAAAATAAAAGAGGGAAACAGACACTAGAGAGTACTTGAGATAAAATAGAAACACAATTTTCGACTTTTTAACAGGGTCAAAAGTAGGATACTAAACAAAAATGTCAAAGAAAATTCAGTAAAACATCAATCTATGAAGAGAATAAATTGCAGCAGACACGGAATAGCATGACAATCCCCAAAGAGGACAATTGTAACATGACACAAGCAGAAGTACAGAAAGTTTCAAATGAGTCTATGTTGTCCAAGAGATTTTTGTTCACTAAAATTTAGTCCCCCACCCTCGCTCCGTCCCCCCTGTCCCACCTCCAGATGTAACAAGAACGTGGAACAGGGTGACAAAGAATGAACGTAATCTGATATCTAACTTAATACGCGGTGCCGACAAAAATATTGATTTTGGCGCCAAAGACATTTGACCCCGTCCGAAAATTCACTGTGTTAGCTTGGGATAAAGCAAAGCATTTGATGTACAGCAGTAACTTTCCTTTCGTTTACCTCCACTGGAAAGAAAATAGAAGACAGGAATAAGATCAATTGACAGAAAAACGCACGAGGATGCTTCAGGGACTTGAAGGGGTGGAGCGAGAGCGGGGGTGGTGGAAGAACCATTTTCTTCTGTTTTTCTTTTCTTTGCGTCATTGCATACTTAGCCATTTTCCAACACGTAAAATCTATACAACATCGTACAGGTTGGTAATTTCTGGTCGTAACGATATAAAGGTCAACCTCGCCTCGCTATAACGGGGTTCGCTATAACGACTTGCCTCGCGGTTTAATTGCAATTTGAAAAAAAAAAAAAAATTGTAAACCTGTCAATTTCCACTGTCTGCTCTTACTTAATCTCGAGAATAGATTAAAGACGAGACCAGTTTACAAGGCAGGAGGCCCCCTATTCATTATACACGAACTTCCGGTCTATATCGGAAGTTACGTGATTTAAATTCAAAAATCTTTCCCAGTACTGACCGGCACGACTCCGTTGTCATCGGGAAAAGTATGATGTACAGGGGCAAGACACTGCCAATTTGAGATCGAGAGCATATAATTTAAAATTGCAGCTCATAAATTTGACGTTATATTTAATGTTTTGGCGTACTGTATTTAGAAATATAATACCCCTCATAGAGAAACTCTTTTCGTTTTAACGAGGTGTCCGGTATAATATACAGTAAACAGAACACGTATATTATACGTTATTTAAGTGTAAATTCAAATTAATCCTCTCCGTAACGAAGATGAGTATTAGTAAGTCACTTGTTATAGCGACGTAAGGAACCTTTCAAATAACGACTTTTATAATAAGTATAATTTTAAAGCATTTTATACAGACATTTCTTTGTATTATTAATTTTTTTTTCTTATATAAAGTTAGCATCATTTGCGAGATTGATGGGCAAAAACAATTCTTTCCCAAGCAGAAAAGGAAGATAAATTTTTATTTTATATGTAAAAAAACGAGGAAATCATCTGTAAAATTGCCAACTAGAATATCTACTCATCATCATCATCATTGTTTATAACGATAGAATGGAGGGAGGTAGGAGGAAGAAAAAGTCTAGAGGAAATAATAAAGCACAAATATCCACTGATAAAAATCATTACTTTCATTGTTAATACTCTAAAACAAAAGTTAAAATTGTGTCTGGCGCAATCTGTTAAAGATTTTGTTTTGAAAAAAGTTTATAATATTAATTATTTTAACATAAACAAAAGCTTAATTTTGAGGGTAGAGATGAGTTTTATAAAAATTTGTAAAAGCTAATAACGAGTAAATTCTTCAATAAGTTCGACCCAACTGGGGATACGACACGTTAGCCCCTATAACTCCTCAACCGAGTGACCTTTAACCATCAAAATTTAACGGAATTTATGCCTCTAATGTACAATCCTCCCTACAAAATTTCAGAAATTTTGGACAAAGGGCACAGAAGTTATTAAGCTTTCTAATTGGGTGAATATACGTGTGCACCACCCACAAACAAACATCCATACGTACAAAAAAACTCCCCAAATTTTTGCATTTCTCACCGTTTGAAGGACCCCTGAATCCAAAAATGTAAAAATCTTGAGAGTAATTTTTTGACCTCCCCCTCCCAAGGTTTCTCTTCATTATACACAAACAGTAGGAAAAGCAAAATGGTAAATTAAAAAAATTAATTACGATTAAAGCAAAAAAAAAGTATGGCTCCATAAATTGAATTTAACAAATGATTGTATCAAATCTCTAGAGATTAATTAACATGGACTTGAGATTTTTTTAAGAACCAGCAATGATTACTTTCAATGCCTTCGTTTGGGTTATAAAACATAATTAATGCTACTCGAATTTCCTTAAATTTATTTTAATTAGTTAATAAGATGTAAAGCAATCATAAACAACTAAAGTATTATATTTTTATCATAAAAGCTTTCTTAAGTGATTTCTTTCGTCAATTAGTTAAGCTAAATTTAAACATGAAAGCATAAAATATATATATATATATATATATATATATATATATATATACAAGGTTGGGAAGAATAATCTGCAGTTTTTCCCCTTTTTTTTAAATTAAATTGGGGAATTTTTGATAAGAATACTATATACAGGGTGGCCCAAAAGTCAGTTAACAGAGTTAAATTGATATGCATGCATTTTGGTTAACAGACTTTTCGGCCACACTATTGTGATTATTTTACTGATTAATGAATTTTATTTCGTTAAAAATTCGTAAGCAGCATTTAATTGAGTGTATCGTTGTATGTTACGTTAAACTTTTCAATTATATAAAACAAATAGTGAATACTGTATTTGTTTGTTATTTTATATGCTGAAGTTACGTTTAGAAGTAACGAGAGAAAAATATACGTGGATAAGAGGAACATCTCACCCTTATCTAAAGAATTTTCTAGCATATTCTTTATTAAATTACTTATTACAAGTTTATGTACGTTTTACGCAAGTTCTAATTTTAAATTATCGTACAAAAATCTAAGTTTGATAAGTCAGAAAAATTCGGAACTTCAATTACGTCTCACAACATTACGCTTGTAACATCACTCATGTTCTTCAACATACAGATTGCTGCTCGATCCTAGAGGATTTCAACCTATTGCTGCTTCTATCCGGATTAGAACCACCCCACCCATTATCAGGAAGGGATGTTCTAATCACCATAAATGCTTCCTCTATCCCATTACTGCAGATTCATTCCCATCAATGGTAGGGGGAAGTTTTTCCTTCAATAGTGGGAAGGGGACATCTGACGAGTGAGAGCTTGTAATCAATTTTCCAATCAATAGTAGTCTATATATAATTAAATTTGTCAAAAGGAACAGTTTGGAGAGAGAGAGAGATTGTGAAAATAATCGAAAAAAATAACACAACCTTTAGGCCATATTCTAGATATTATGAAAGTTTCTAAACTTAGAAAATTTTATCAAAATAATTACATAAAACGATACTAGATTAAATAAACATGCAGTTTAAACTGTTAAAAATGTAAAATAAATCAAAAATAAATTTTAAAGAAGTTATAAAATGACAGATTTATTAAAATTATTTGTTATAAAACATAGGCAGACCTCCGCGATGTAAGTAATATGTTTATTACCATAAAAAACGTTAAAGAAGATTGGTCGAGCTACTCAGTTTCCTCTAATTGGTTACAGAAATGAATAAATTAACGAAGCCACGCCTAATTCCTTACATTTTTTTTTTTTTACTTTTTTCAGCCAATTAGCTTCATTATTGTTGTTTTTTAAACCAATAATCGCTAGAATTTTACTCCTCTGAAATCTACGATAGCGTGGATTTAATGACGTTAAATCTGGTATTAAATTTTATATTTTCTTACCATAAATGATACATAATTAAACTTAGTTAAGTTCTTAAATATTTTATTATATTATCAAATTGAAAATCGCGATTTTAATATGTAATGATACGAAATTATGGTTAGTAGTTAAAGAGGAATATCCTTAACATTTGTTTCACGTATCATGTGATAATAAAGGGTGCTGTAGGATTCCTTACACATTCTCGTGACGAGACAATAGTCAGATTATTATAATAGCAGATAATAGAGAAACCTAATCGTGTGCTATTAGATAATAATCTGGCTAAAACATAAACTGTGCAGTTACAGCTTTACACATGACTATTCTATCATTCAGGATGAAAGGTTATGTATATAAAATGGCTTCAAAGTTTATTCTAATGCACTTATTACAGCCTATAATCTTCTTACTCCACCATTTTGATGTCCCAATCTTCAAATGGAAGAATTTAAAGTAAAGCAACTATCAAAGATAAAGTAAAAATTCTTCTTCTTTTCTAAAAAGTATATTGACGAAAGAGTGGATAATCGGATAATTTTATGATTTATATTTCGGATTGTATGGCCATTACATCTCTGTATTGTTACTTCTTTTTTTTAGAGTGATGGGATGTGTTAACGGGAGGAAGTTAAAATTGGAAAAGGTGAAGTTTTACTGAGTGTTGATGGCTTATAAAAGTTAAATACGTAAGTGTAGAGGGATGTTGAAGAGAGAGAAATGTATAGAAGTAAATGGACATGAATAAAGATACGTAGAAAGAAGACAGTTGTGAGTGGATATACACAGAAGTAAAGAAATGTAAATAGTGATACATAAAAGTACAGGAATGTCAACACAGACACATAGAAGTACAGGGATGTGAACAAAGATACATAGAAGTACAGGGATGTGAACAAAGATACATAGAAGTACAGGGATGTGAACAAAGATACATAGAAGTAAATGTACGTCTATACAGATACACAGAAGTAGAGGAATTTCAACACAGATACATAGAAGTAGAGGGATATGAATAAAGATACACAGAAGTAGAGGGGTGTCAATACAGATACACTGAAGTAAAACGGTGTCAATAGAGAAACATAGAAGTAAAGGGATGTCAACAGAGATACATAAAGGTAGAGGAATGTGAATAGAGAGATATCAGTACAAAACATGGAGGTAAAAGAATATGAATAGAGAAATAAACAGGTATATATAGATATGAATAAAGGAAAATACATAAGCAGAGAAATATGAATAGAGGAAAACCTAAAATAATATAATAGCTATACGAATGGAGAGAAGTAAATTGAAATAAAGGAATGTAAAAATAGAAACAAAAATTGAGAGATATACTTAGATAAAAATGCAGAAAAATAGTGTGAGAAAAAATGATTTAGTTAATATAGTATCCAGATTATTATTCTGTTATAGAACTAAATGAATAAAGAAGGAAAAAAGATCAAGTGTAGAAATATTAGTGAAGTGAAAGAACAAAAATAAAAGAAGGATAAGAAATGTCAAGTTTTTGAATGAAATTATCTTATTAAAAAAATAGAAGAAGATAATAATTATAATAGAAGATAACAGCTTACTATTATAATATATTACTTTATTACTTCTAACTAAATTAATATTGATATTATTAAAAATAATTTAAATTTTCGAATAAATCATTTAGAAATATTTTTTACGCCTTAAAAATTTATTATTTTCACTTTACTATTATATGAACGTAAGTAAAAACTTTAATATTTTTACTTTTATGTTTTATTTTACGTAAGTTTAGCATAAACGAAAACAGATTATCGATTTAGAAAACAACAGACAGACAAACAAACAAACAACCAAAGATAGAAGCAAACACGAATGTCGAAATGATGTTTTCTTTATTTCCTTCCTTGAGATATTTTCAAGTATTATTTATTTATTAAAATAAATATATTTAAAGTTAAGTTTAGTAATGATAATTAAAACTAAATTTATTTACATTTTTTTTTTAAGTATAAAATTCAAGAATTTAATTCAATTCTAGAAAAATATTGAAGTGTATTTTGACTTGTTTTCAATATTTCTTCCATAGGATAAAGGTAAGCACAATATAAGAAAGCTTTTTAGCCTTGAGCAAACAACTTATACTTGGAAGAAAGTTGGAATATTTGTTGACTTACGCTTTATAAACCACATGAACTAACTTTTATTTTCATTGAAAAACATATAAGTTTTTAAAAAAAAATTCTATATATATATATANATAAATCAGCAATGCAAGGAAGCATATTTGTGGCAGGTTTACACCAAGAAAAGCAGTCTGAATTAGACAAATCTTTTTAATAGTAACAAATTTAATTCAGTTAATCCTGATGATTTGAATATTTGGAAAATTCAAAGTTTCCCTCAGCTTAGCCAGTAGTATATATATATATATATATGCTTTCATTAACTAAAAAAGTAATAAATTTATTAAACAGAAAAATAATTCATAAAGAATATATTTAATTACATATAAAAACTTATATACATCGATGTATCGAAGTCATGAATCGCTTCGTGTCACTCTTCCTCGTTTTAAGTAAATTTTCGCGCAAAAATGTTAATATTTTGCCTGTAGATTGACGAATGTACCTCGATTTAAGGACACACACTACAAATTATAACTGATCTTGTTAATTTTAATGAATTATTAGCGCTAAAATAATTAAAACTTATATAACTTTTTCGTTTTAACGAATTTATGAATTAATTCGATTTAACGGTAAATCAGATCTGTTATAACTAATTTTGATTAATTTGAAGAGATTTCAACGCGAAAATTTTAAATAAATAACATAAATTTGAAGAAATCGGTGTATAACCCGCACTTCACGCGCTAATTGTGAATGACAAACAAAACGTAATTTAAGTAAATAAAATTATTAAATACGTTTATAAATTATCATAAACTACACTTTTATAATTATAAAAGGTTTAATTATAATTTTAAATATTTTTTAAAATAATAAATAAATAAATAAAACAACTTTACATTTTATAAAAAAATTGAAATTACTAAATAAATTTTCTAAATAAATTAAATAATNATATTTAAAAATAATTAACGTTTTAATTTTCTTCATAATAAATTCATAAATAGTTTAAATTAAATATTAATTAATTGATTTAATTGTTTAAAAAAAAGAATTAATTGTTTATTATTAAAAATAATTAAACAAATTATTTATTAAAAATCGTACAAGATATTATTTTATTTTAATAACAAAATAAATGATTTATTTTTTTTTTTGATTCCCTGAATGATTTCAGCTTAATAATTTATTTACCAACACTTTTATATTGATTTTATTTAAAATATATGCTGTTTTTTTTAATTTATTTTTCTACTAGAAACATATGTTTACTTAATTTTCTTGACGAAGAAATAAAGGAAAAAAAAATTATAAATATAAATTTAAAAAAAAATTATAAAGATTTTTGTAAACAAACTATGACATGTGAGGCTGCTGGTAATTAATTTTATGCACGAAATAGCAACTATCTATTGAATTTCTTTCGGTTTTTTTAAGCGATTTAATTTAAAATTAAACAAAGATAGAAAGCTTAACTTATTCATTGATTCAATAAATGTAAAATAAATAAATTAAACTAAGTTTTTAAACAGTCCTTCGTGATATAAACACATTTCTGAAAAGTCATTTTTTTTTGCTTGACTTTTTGTTAAAATTTACACCATTTTTAAATAATTTTAAAAATTATTTTTACGTAAAATATTGAAATTTAATTAGTTTTCTTAATATAAGAATTAAAATTTAAGTAAATTTTACAATAAAATTGATACAAGTTAGTGGTTACTGTAGGCTTATGTTCATTATTTTTTTTCTTGAAGATGCTAGTGCCTTATAGATAATTAATGCTTTCATTTTAATTTTTGCTTAAAATTATGGTTAAATTAGAGTATAATTTTGAATTTTTTTAGTATAAATATTATAAAAATTTAGTAAATTTGCTTAAAAATTCGAGTTTTTCAATGGTATGAGGTATGAGAATTTTACTTCTTTTAGCCTCTATAAGCATGAAAATATACTAAATATATTGCATAAAATCTTTAAAATATATCATATTATTAATCATTTTATTAGCCTAAATGCATATATTTAAATATAAGTACAATTTAAACTCTTAATATATTATAGTTGCACATATTAAATATATAAATTAGACTTCTTTTCCTATTGAAACTTTTTAAAATTTATAGAGGAAAATACTACTTTAAATCAGCTTATAATTTCAAAAAAATTAAATTTTAAATTAAAAGACAATATATTCAATGTCAAAATAAGCTTGAAAATTACTTAATATATGACAGATCAATAACCTTAATCAATGTCGAATCGAATATTAATTTTTTCTAGTTATTATAGCTTACAATTTATTAATTTAATAAGTTTATAACAAAATATGTATAATTTTTAATTAAAATAATACTTTATTTACAGTGGCGTGTTATAGCTTCATAGGGCCCAGACGAATTTGGGGCCTCAGGTACAGTAGTAGTGTAGACTTCTGGCATTTTTTTTTTTTCTTCGAGAGGATATTTTGGAGGAAATATTTTCTTATGAAAAATTAATTTGGGGATCCTTGTTAGTGGGAGCCCTAGGAAATTGTCCTTTTTGAACATAGTATAAGGTGCCATTGGTTTGACTAATATAGAGTATAGAGAAAGTAGAAACTAAGCTTACGTACAGCACTTAAAGAGTTAAAATTCAAGAAAACTCTCTAATAGTTTGGTAGTAAGCTTATATTTTTTGAAGTTTTTCTTCAAAAAAAATAACAAACAACTATAAAACTTTTCAGTGTTGTTTTTTTTTTTATGCAGAACAAAATTGAACGGTAAACGCACTTGTCTAGAATGTCAATTAGAAAGAAATTCCAAGGAAGAGACTTCGAAATTCGATATTTGATTCTATAATGTGCCAAAATCTATCATTTATATCGCTTGTGATGTCTTGCAGAGTTTTAGAAATAAAAACTTTTCGAATTTCTCTCCAACATTGTACGAATTTTAAGCAACAGACAAGTAAAAATATAAAAGTAAAAATAAGAGAGAACAAACAAAATATACAGTGTGGCCATAATTAAAGTTTCCATATTCAGGGCGCTCTGTAGCTGAAACCAATAAGCGAATCGACACCAAAATTTGTGTACAGATCGTGCAAAGGATTAGGGAAAGGATTATGCAAAAAAAAGTTTTAGTTCCTAAAATTCCGCTAGGGGGAGCTTCGCAGAATACTACCACAAACAAAACACAGTAAATAACGAAGGCCAAACATTACGGTAGCATTTTAACCGGTTATCTTAAATATCCCGAATAATTTCAGTTCTTCGTGCCCTTCAAATTTTATACCTTGAAAATGGAGCACGTATTGAGCCTCGTTCCTCATCTCAATAAACTGCATCTGTGGAGGAATATACGCGTTTTTCTTTGTCGTGTGGCAAGTGGCCAAGTGGATAAAACCACTAAACACTGTAGGTGGTTGTGAGTTCGAACCTCATGGTCACGTGAGTTTCCTTTACCTTTGTAAACCTAAATAGGGGAATTTTCTTTAGAAAAGCTTCCCTGAAAGCATTACCCCTTCGATAGATTGCCCAGGTATTGTTTCCCGTATACAAACAAACAAACGTTGTGTTTTTGTTGTTTTGTTTCGTATATTTTCCTGTAGAGCGTCCCCTAGTGGAAGTTTTCGAACTAAAATTTTTCAACCTTTTCGGCATTCTTTGCATTTTCTGTATACAAATTTTGGTGCCAATTCGCTTATTGGCTACAGCTACAGAGTAAATAAAGAAACTTTAATTTTGACCACCCTGTAAATTCGAGAAAATAAAGGAGAAAAACACAGCAAAAATGTTCCATTAAATTATAGTAATAATATAACCACAAATGATTTTTCCTTAGATTTTTTTTTATGTTATTGATGATGACATGTTTCTTCTTCATCAATCAAGTGAAAAGTGTGAAACAATAAAGTTCCGTTTGACATCATTTAATACCTTTAAAAGTAAATTCTTTGATGTATTTTTCGAGATTTACTTCTCTAAAAATACTAGATGAAAAATTTGTATATAAAAGTTTAATATATTTACATTTTTACGTTATTTCTAAAAGAAATTTCGGTTTAATATTATTCATTTATACTTACAATAAGTTTAAATTGAAAGAAAATGTATAATTTTCTGTGAGATTTGAACTAGTGTCCTTCTACTTTGATTGCCAAATGTAAGAGCTAACAATAGAAATTCAGTTTACTTTAGATATAAAGAAACGTAGGTTCGATTTCCACGTTTCTCTGTTCCTAAAGATAGGTAAAGAAGAATTTAATACTAAAAATATGTACAGTTTTAAGTTGAAAGGTTCTGATTTCTCCGCTAAGTACACTGTACTGTGAATAGAAAGCGCAAATTAGTTCAGTTTCTTTAGAAAGTTTTAATTAGTTCACGAACTCGATTATCTTCTATTTGAAGTAATGAACTAGTTTGAATATTTTACGTGTACCAAATACATTTCAATTTATAGAACGTTCAAATTACTTAATATATAAACTGAATTAATTTTTTATAAACTAAATTTCTATTTTTAAACAATTTAAACAATTTTTTTTATAGAAATTAACGAAAGATCAATAAATTTCATAAAAGTAAACTTTTCATTCATATTAGTACTAACTAGTGTTAATTTTCAAGAAAAGAAATCAATTTGGTTCATGTAAATCGTTCACTTAGTTCACTGCAGTCAATTTAGTTCATACAAATCGTTCATTTAGTTCACTGCAGTTAATTTAGTTCGTGTAAATCGTTCATTTAGTTCACTACAGTTAATTTAGTTCATGTAAATCGTTCATTTAGTTCACTGTCGATTATTTAGTTCATGTAAATCGTTCATTTAGTTCACTGCAGTTTATTTAGTTCATGTAAATCGTTCATTTAGTTCACTACAGTTAATTTAGTTCATATAAATCGTTCATTTAGTTCACATATAAGTAATTCAGTTCATGCAATTCTTATTTAGTTTACTACAATTAGTTCAGTTCGCGTAAATTATTCATTAGTTCACATAGAATTAATATAGTTCATGAGCTAATTTGAATATTTACACGAACTAAATTAATAACTTTTGCTTTAAACTATTCAAATACAATACAATTTAGCATTAAAATTTTTTACTTTTTCTAGTCTCTAATAACGATTTGTTAATGCTGATTTTTATTTAATACTGGTATAAAGAAAAACAGTACTAAAGAAGATATTAACCATTATTTTTTCCAACTGATAATGATTAAATTTAAATATTAATTAATGCTAGCACTGATTCAATAATCATTCAGTAACTGATGCTGATCATCTGTTTTCATATATTGATGCCGATAAAGTGTTAAATGATAACTTTTCCTGCTAGATTGTGTGATATAGAAAAAAACAAATTAATACAGTTTCTTTAAGGAATCATTGATGAAAATATAATTCCAAATTAATAAAAGGACATAAATATCTTCCACTTTACTCTTGTTTACTACAGGAATACCTGATAATTATCTTGTCTTCTGTCACCATTTACACTAATTGTCAGTCGATGTATCTTGTCTTTCGTTTATTTTTACCAAAATAATACATCAAGATGTTCACTATCTCCTTTTATTTTTTTACTTTGTTTTATTTTTTATTTCCTAAAAACCGAAGACAAAAAAATAGGGGTAAAAAAAGAAAATACAAGGACAAATTCGTCTTGTTTCCAACGATACTTTTCAAAGGTGCAATAAAAGACTAAGCTATATCTTCTAGTATGGATGTTTTTTTCATTCCAAAATCAGTTAAAAAGTAGCATCTTCTAGATTTCCTATCGCTGTTACATTGAGAAATCAATAAGCTATTGAAAGACATAAAATAAAATTGAAACATCTCATTTTCTCCTCCATCTGCAATAAAAAAAAAAATGGTTTCCTTCATCTTAGAATAATTCGTCAAAAAACATCTCATTCGTTTCGTTTTATACAATATATATATTTTTTGATAATTATGAGCAAGTAATGTCACTTGGAAGACAATTGGAAGCTAACAAAGAAATGTTTATAACTAGAAAATAGCTGCTGATAAATAGCTTCTGTAAGGTTTAATTTACAAATAATTGCTAAAATTTACCCAAAAAGTTATTCTCTTATCTAGGTAAAAAGTAATTTTATCTAAAAATCTACTCATAATTGAAGAGATGATGATGATAAGAGCAGGAAAAATTGCTTTACTTCAAGCAGAAAATCGATTATAATAAGGAAAATATTATGTCTAACTGAATAATATGGCATATAATAAACATTTAACTGTATAAATATTTGTTTATAACTAAAACTTGGTTATTATTTAACAAAATAAACAAAGAAAAAGTTGAATTTATTTAGTAATGAACGTCTATTTCTAACTGTTTATTACAGGAAAGTAGCTGTTTTCCAGTTCGACAATTTCATTTATAAGTTGAAAGAAGTAAGCTTTAAATTGAAAATAAGCGCTAATATAAGAAAAATAACTATTTTTCTTGAATAAAAATCTTTTTAGTAAGGAATATCAATCATTCTTAACCGGAAACATAATGATTTACAATCCACAAATTGATTTTAACTGAATAGGAAATAACCTAAATCGATATTATTGAAAATAGTTTAATTATACTAAGTTTAATACGTTATAACTCAAGAAATTCTAATTAAATTTAGAAAATTCTTTAGAAAACAGCTCAAATCTGTNCGCTGTATACAGGTTATTTTGCATGCATTTTTATCAAAAAATAATGTCCGCTGTTTACAGGTGGCTGTTATTTACAGGTTATTTTTCATACATTTTTGTTCAAAAGTAAAATGCTTCCGGGAAAAAATGGCACTAATTAGAGGTGGCCTTTATCAGAGGTTCGACTGTACTGTACATTTTTTTTAAAAAAAACATTGAAAATTTAATATTTTTTTAATTTAAATTTTGCATTTTTTAGAAAATTGTTCGTAATTTTAAAATCGTTTCATTTCCTGTATTTTTTACGTGAAATTTTTATCGTTTTTATTATTGCTAACAATAAAAAAATTTATTGCTATAATTATTAACAATTTACTAAACCTGTTGTAATTGTTTAACAGTAATTACAGTAGACAATAAAAAATTAATTAATTGTTTGCTATATACTTCTAACTAATTGTCAGCTCAAAATTACTAATTAATTTACGATTAAATTACTAATTTTCAAAAATAAAATAAAAAAAATTTATGAGTAAAAATAAATTCAAAATGCTTTATAAAATAAAATTACATTTATTACAATTGAAGAAAATTAATTTAATTTTCTAACCTTAATTGGCGGGTTAATACACCAGCCTCTGGGGGATCCGGGATCAAATTCGGGGGAAATTTTCTAAGAATTATTACTAAAACTAAGAATTACCTAAGAATTATTACTAAACTCGACAGGTTATATAGGGCCTCAGGGTAGAGCCCCTTTTATCCATTATTAAAACAAATTAAATACGTAGAATGTTTATTACAATTTTTAAATATTTTAAATTTATTTAATTTAAAATATATGCTCTCGATTTTAGTAGCATGTTGTCCCTGTAAATCACACTTTCCCCGATAACAAGAGAGTCGTGAAGATACTCTACGTAACTTCGTCGTGGGGAAATTTTTGAATTGAAATCACGTGACTTCCGGTTTAGACCGGAAGTTCATGTATAATAAATAGAGGCCTCCTGCCCGTAAGCCTTTAAGCTTTCCATACCTGATTTCGAATTTCACCTACTCTCAAGATTAAGGAAGGAAAAACAGTAGGAATTAAGAGATACAGTATACAATTTTTTTTAAATTGCAGCCTAAATACAGTTTTAAAGATTTTTACTAAGTGAAAATAAGGTGAATTTACAGGACCCCTAGTTTAGTAGAGGACCTAAGTTTACTCAGGCACTGGAGAAAAATTCTCAGCCCCCTCTTTCAGTGGTCCTGTATGGGGCCAAGTCCTTCACCACCAATGTAGGACTGGCCGTACTCACAATGAGGAAAAAAGGCCCTTTAGTGCCCATGGGGAGGAAAATTCTTTAAAATGTGCATTAATTTCGTTTATATTATGAAAATAAAGACTTCTATGTGCTTATTTTTGTTAGTTTTATTTATGTGTTGTGCCTCCTTCCTCCATCCTGCTGCAGCTCTTTGTTGCTCTGGCAGGCCCTTTTAGTGGCTATAAGGCGAAAAATTTTTTAAAATATGCATTAATTTGGGATTATATTGTGAAAATAAAGACTTTTCTGTGTTTATTTATATTATACTTTTATCAGTTCTTCTAAGAATATCTTATTAAGCAAGCCCTATATGTTGGATCATGTTGAAGTACAGTAGACTTTCAATCCAATATGACGTCACTGAGACTGTGACGTATATTGTCGACGTCTTCTGTAAAGGGATTTACTGTCACAGAGAAGACAGTGACCAATCCCCCCGAGTAGAACAATAGAAGTAAGAAGATGTACCATACGCTTCCTGACGCGCCGCATCGCGTCGCGTCGCGTTCATTTTTTAAATCTTTTTAAAAACACGAAAAAAAAATTGAATGTATTATAGTCTGGTAAGTATAATATAAATCTATAAATCAAATGCACAATTGGCTTTTTATAAAGTTACCACACACGATATTCAAAAAGGACAATTTTTAAATTCTGAGCACGAATTTGACGTATTTATAGAGAAAAATATACATTTATTTATTTATATATTCCACTAAAATAATTTCCATACGTAAAACTTATAATACAAAAAATATATATCAAGTTAAAGTGGAAGAAAGTTATAAAATATATTTTATTTTATTGATAAAAAAAAAAAAGATGCATACCCTATAACTTCGCGTGGCGTGGCGCGTCGCATACAAATAATTTAAACGATAATCGATTAAACATTATGTAAAATGAGTTGTATATTTCACTAAATATTAATAAAATAATTTTCGCACGCTAAATTTAGTTTACTTAAAATAAATATTGAGATAAATTTTAAGAAAACTTTTTTTCTAAGAAAGAAAAAAAAAACGATGTATTTCGCGTCGCTTGGCGCGTCGCGTGGAGATAAACGAGAGTGTAATCAATGGAAGTGTCTGCAAATAATCGTATATTTCATGAAACTTTCGCTTAAAAAATTTAGTAATATTTTCAAATTTTAATTGTGAATTTAATAATTATCTAAATGTAACTTATTTTAATATATATAAAGGGATGGAATTAAATAAAGTTTTAAAACATTCCCCTCAGGTAATAAGTGTAAAAACCTAAAAATTAGCACGTGCAATTCTCAGATTGGTCCAGTGATGCGTGAAGACGAAATTCCAACTACTAACATTAAACACTTGGCTAAAGGCCATAATAATAATCTATATTGAAACTATTGCTCTGGGAATAGTTGAATTGAAGATGCTGAATTGTTGTTATCTATATAAATTTTTCGTTTATACAGAAAGTTTTCAATAAATTAAGTAATTTTTCCTGCAAAACAATAATTTATTATATATATTATATCTTTTCTTTGTATTTTAAACTTTTTACAACTTTAAAATTGTGCTTTTTTTTCCAATAATCGCTTGGCGTGTCGCTTAGCGCGTCGCGTGCTGTTTTCTTAAAAGTTTAATATTTTTTAAAACTAAAAACAGTGTTGTATTTATATTGTTTATCTTGTTAATAATAATACAATGGTTTTATATTTAGATAGGTTTTTAATGTGTTAATGTTAAAAGAATATGCTCGCGAAGCGACGTTTCGCGTCGCATGAATATTCAAAAATTGCCAAAAAATACTTAATTCTTCTGAATTATTATATAAAGAAATAATTAAAATAAATTTATAAAAAGAATAAGTTAAGTATTTTATATTATTTTAATATTTTAATTTAATTACATATTCAGAATAATGTTATAGATTGCAATTCTCGCGTCGTATCGCGTCAAGTGATACGCGTTTGAGTACTTAAATTATCATTATTAAAACTGAAATAATACACAATATATTATAATTTTCAATTATTTAACATGCAGGTTTATTTGAGACTAGCTATAATAAATTATTTTAACAATTTTGATGTTATTAATGGGATAATTTTACAATTTGACGCGCGCACGGCGCGACGCGACACAAATGGTTTTCCTGTATCACTAGTTAAATAAATAGAAAATATAAAGCAAAATACAAAAATATAGACAAAAACTTTAATATATATATATATGTATAAATGTATAATTTTTTACATTCTATAACTAAGAGTTACATATGTCGCATGCGATTCCCTCATACAGTACTATAATAGTAACAAATATGAAGTATAATGAATAAAATAAGAAATAAAAATATTATAAGTAGTAAAATAATATAAGGAATAAATGCAGCTGCAGAGATGAGGAGAGGAGCAACAAAAGCAGAGTGAGGAATGTCTAGGAAGAATAAATACAGCGTGAGGAAGATCTAAGATAGAGATAAATGTAACGTGAGAGATGTTTTAGAAAGAAATTCAGCTTGAAGAATGGTCTAGGAAGAACAATGCAGCCTGAGGGATAGTCTAAGGAGGAGAGGAACAAATACAAAGTGGGGAATGGACGACAGAAGAGGAATAAATGCAGCGTGAGGGATGGTATAAGCAGTAGAGTATAAGCGCAGTATAAGGAATTGCATGCAACCCGGCACGTCGCATGCGATTCCTCACGCAACAAATACGAAGCATAAAAAGCATCACCAATATTTTTTTTTGGAAAAATGACATTTAGCACTAAAGAAAAATAAAAATGATATTTCACTGAATTATTACAAATCAACCGAACGTGACGCATTGTCAACAATATTCGATGAGATACGTGCTACCATATTTATTTATTCTTATTGTAAACAGACAAAACACGTGTTAAGAGACTTACCAACACGGTTGCATTTGTCAATATTCAAGGAAAAAGAGTTAATGTAAAAGTGAAAATCTGTTGAATTGTTATATTTTTAATATTTCAAAAAGTGTCAGGACCACGTATAAATATTTCATCCTTTATAAAAACTGTAAATATATTCTGTCGAGAGTGGAAGTGACAACTAGAACATATTTTTACTCATAAAATCACCATTTTCTAATCGATTTTTCTAAATCGATTATATTCTAATAAATATATTTGTGAATTAAATCACTAGAAAAGTTTCCTAGAATTTTCTTTTTTATTTTTTTTTAAATTATTTAGTGTGAATAATTTTTTTATCTATAAAAATATTTTTAGATAGAAAAATAAGTAATTTTCTATCGAGAAATTTAAGATGGAGGCTTCTCTGTATCTAAAATATTTTATAAAATTAAATTGTTCGCTCAGAAAAATTGGTTAGAAAAGTATTATATTGTGAGATAAATTTATAATTTTCCTTTATGTATATAAAAAATTTTAATTGTGTGCTTTAAAACTGCTTAATAAGTGATGCTGAAGAGCAATCACTTGCATTTCCTCTTTAAACTTAAATACTATTTTATAGTAGAAATATTTTAGAAAAATTAAATAATTTTAATTAGAAAGGTATTAAATTGTGAGATAAATTTATAATTTTCCTTTATATTTAAGAAAATTATAAATATACGCTCTTTAAATCTGCATCATAAGTGATGCTCAAGAGCAATTACAGGTGATGCTGGAGAGCAATCACTTGCATTTCCGTTTTTAACTTAAATACTATTTTATAAAATAAATTCTTTTTAAGAAAATTAAGTAATTCTAATTTAAAAAGTGTAAAATTGTAAAATACTTCTTATAATTTTCGTTCTTACGTAGAGAAGTTATAAATATATGCTTCACATATCTACAATTTTTCAAATAAAGTTCAAGAGAAATTTCGCTTCAAAATTTAAATATTCTATAAAAAAATTTAAATTTAAAATATTAATTATCGATCTAAGAAAACACAAAAGTTATACATATAACCTTCTACTTCACACCTTCCTAATTAAAATTATACTTCACCTATCTACATCTCAGAATAGAAGCTCAAGAGCAATTCTAATTAAAAATTTACTTTAAACGTAAAAAAAATTATTATATATAAAAATTAAATTTTATATGAAAATAGATTAATTTCCACGAGAAAGAGCGAAATTGTGGGATATATATTCATATATTTCGCTTCTATAAAATGAAAGTTATAAATATATGCCACACATGTCTACAATTCACAAGTGAAGCTCAAGAGCAATCACTTTCATCTTCACTTCTAACCCGGTTCGTACGTTTCCACTCCATACTGAAGTATAAAATGACTTCTTCTTCTTCTCGAGCGTTGAATTCACTACAGCATCTGATACGTGACTAGAACTCTATGAAATTCCGCATCTTGGGGGATTATTTTATAAATGATACTGATTTATTTCTTATGTTATAGCATTAAGAAGCGATAATGGTTTCCATGGTGTAATTTGAAGATTTCCTACGATTTAGGGGCGTAGTGCTGCTGACAGTTTTATTTTATTACACAGTTTTATATTTCATGTCCCATTTAATCTATGGTGTGATAATAAAATTATGTTTCTAAATACAATTTCCACACAAATTATTAACAAATATCATAATTATAAATGCTGCATTTAGGTATAGAAATTATGCGGAGATTTGCAACTCTTACCACAAAAAAATCCTAATTTTATATAAATATATTTAAAAATATCCCGTAAAATACTGTCCATAATATAATTATCTTAATGGCGTTTTAATAATTAACTTTTATATGGACTTAATTATTATATTTTAATTGATATTTAACGATGTTTGTAGTAGAAACCCAATTAACACGGTTTTTCTCTATAAATTTCTATTTAATATTATTTTGTATTTGAATAATTTATTTTAAAAGACTTATTTATTATTAAAACAGTATTAAAAAGTTTTAAATAAATTTTAAATCAAGCAAAAATTGATTTTATTTCAATAAATAAACCTTAATCCCTTGATATAGGGCTTCACTGTTGACATACCTACATTGCAGGAAAGACACATTTACAGGCGCGCATAATTATAGTTAAATATAAAGCTGTTTTTTAGCACTAAAACCGAATTATTTTTGCTCTAATGTTATTTATTTTATAATATAATTATAATAGAAGAATTACTTTACGTTTAACTTAATTTTTTTTCTTTATTTTAAATAATTTTTCAACCATTTCTTTATGTTCATATTGATACTTGAACATCTTAATTAAGCTTTATAAACTATAGTTTCTACTCTTTTAAATGAAAATTTTTAAATGTTTTTATTTAAAAATTTAGTAAAGTTTATTTAAATTACGAAAATATTAAACGCTAGTATAATAAACCGTAATGTAAATATGTCTTTCCTGCATTACTCTATAGAAAAGCAAACATCTTTGTATATAAACATCTTTCTTTTGTGCTTATCAATGCTTAAAATCAATTCTTGCTTAATTTAATTTAATATAATAATTTTTTAAAAGTATTTTATAAAATATGAGACAAATTTTTGACTGAAATAAGTCAGTATAATTGGAATATTTATATTTAAACAATTGTGAATATAGAAGTAATTTTTAAATTATTCTTGTTATTAAATTTTAATGCTTCAACTAAAATATAATAACACGATAAAAATAGATAAAAATTACTTTAAAATTTGACGAGAATCATCCGGATTCATTCGTAAAACATTCAGAAAGGAAAGAGATGATATATCTTGAAAAACCTTAAGATTTATTTCATATGATACTTATATTTACACTGATTTGATGTTATTCTCCAGTATCTACAGTATAAAAAATGAGAAATATATCAAGAATACATCAATAACTTTGAAATTCATACATAAAATTTTGCAACAGCAAGATAATATATGTAACTCATAATAAATCATAGTTTTATATGTTTCTTAACTATATATTGCCATCTCCAGTATCATTTCATGTTTAGAATGATAATTTTTTTATTATAAATGTAAATTTAGTACATAAAAAGCTAAATATACGCCTTTATACAGCTTTACACAAATAAAAACTATAAGTTCTTGGAGATATTAGATGCTGCATCCTTGATCTTAAATTGAAACATCATCCGAAAGGATGATGCTGAATAAATATATCCAAGATAATCTTTCAAAGATCATTTTAATGCTTCTTCAGTTTAAATTCAAGAATACAGTATCGGAGATCGCTAAAATCATTCTAAATGAACTAAATTATCTAAAATAATTTTTGAAAGATCATCCTTCAAACACTGCTAAAGCTCCTATTACATATACAGTTTGATCTTGGATGCATCATCCAGCATCCAACATCAAAGATCTTATTATATTCAAGATTATGTGACTTATATAGCATCAATTTGATCAGGAAACAGTTAATTTTCTTACATTTATAACTGTAAACTGTAGATCAGAAGCAACAATTTAGAGAAATATTAAATGATATAATTTATTTAGTTACTAATGCAATATTCCTTTTTCACATTAGATGATTAGAATCTAAGCTAGTCAATTTTAAGATTTTAAATGAGAAAATTTATTAGTTCATTTCCCTAAAGCAGTAAAGGTCGTGAATCACTAGAAATTGTTTGCTTTAATCAAAGTTAGAGATAGTTTAAGTAGGATATGAGTCTACTTAATGAATTTCTTTAATAAATTAATCTATTTACAACTTACATGATTACTTCGCTTCTAGTCGTTAGCATTTATTTAACTGTACTTCTTTCCATTTCTATTCATTAAATAGCATATAAATATTCAATTTTTAATTCATTTATTAACGTGGCATGAATATTCTGCAGGAATTTGAATTATTAATTAATGGTTTTTCTCTTAAAAATTCATTTATTTCCATTAATTTCTTATAGAATTACGTAAAAAGTATCAAAATAAAACTCGTACTTTATTCGTTAAATCGAAGGATTTCTGTTGATTTTACAGGTTTTTTACCTTTTTATAAATGATTTGTAAACAGTAAAAGTCCTTAAGATTATTTCTTTTTAGTTTTTTATTAAGTTTTTTTAATATATATTTCAAGAATTGCTTAGCAAGACATAGCTCACTCTAACTTGATTAATGTAGTTAAAATTTATGTTCTTAGCTAAATTTTGAAATGTTATAACTGATTTATTATAGGATAACCTGCGTAATTATGCAGTTTAGAAGTTATTCTTAATATTTTTACAAAGTTTACACAGTTTAAATAATTTTTAATGAAAATATAACTCTGTAATTCGTTGTAATTTGATTAACGTGAAAGAGTTTAAGTTGTAACTAGATTTTGAGCTGTTAAAACTTATTTATAATTAGAAAAAGTTACAAAATTATTTAATTTTAAGGCTATTTTTTTAGATAATTTAGTAAATAATCTTACATACAGTATAAATTGTTTCTAATGAATCAATTTACAGCCTTGTCTACAGCATGTTTGCTGCTTAGAAGCTTCATGTCGATAATTATGATCAATGTTTCAATGTTTCTCTAATCATAAGTGGGATTTTATGTAGAAGAAACTCTTCATGAGATAAAAAATATATATATTTTTTGATAATTATGAGCAAGTAATGTCACTTGGAAGACAATTGGAAGCTAACAAAGAAATGTTTATAACTAGAAAATAGCTGCTGATAAATAGCTTCTGTAAGGTTTAATTTACAAATAATTGCTAAAATTTACCCAAAAAGTTATTCTCTTATCTAGGTAAAAAGTAATTTTATCTAAAAATCTACTCATAATTGAAGAGATGATGATGATAAGAGCAGGAAAAATTGCTTTACTTCAAGCAGAAAATCGATTATAATAAGGAAAATATTATGTCTAACTGAATAATATGGCATATAATAAACATTTAACTGTATAAATATTTGTTTATAACTAAAACTTGGTTATTATTTAACAAAATAAACAAAGAAAAAGTTGAATTTATTTAGTAATGAACGTCTATTTCTAACTGTTTATTATAGGAAAGTAGCTGTTTTCCAGTTCGACAATTTCATTTATAAGTTGAAAGAAGTAAGCTTTAAATTGAAAATAAGCGCTAATATAAGAAAAATAACTATTTTTCTTGAATAAAAATCTTTTTAGTAAGGAATATCAATCATTCTTAACCGGAAAAATAATGATTTACAATCCACAAATTGATTTTAACTGAATAGGAAATAACCTAAATCGATATTATTGAAAATAGTTTAATTATACTAAGTTTAATACGTTATAACTCAAGAAATTCTAATTAAATTTAGAAAATTCTTTAGAAAATAGCTCAAATCTGTTATAAATCATCTAGAAACACGTAAATAAATCAAATAGGTTACAGAAAATCCAAGAGAATTCATTTAATTCTGAAAAATTCCCAACGATTTAGCTTCTCTTTTTTTGTAATTTTTCCCTCTAAATTTAGAAACGTAAAAAAAGATTTTTTTAAAGATATTTTTTGGACTTTTTGGTGAATTTTTTAAGTGCCCTTCAACTAAGCTCGAATCTTAGTTATATGCAAAGAAGTCTTAAAGTACGAGTTACATTTCACATACAAATAAGGTCTCCAGAGGAGATTTTCTCACCTTTGAACTGGTAAAAAATGCTAAATTTTCGAAAAAAATAATGTGTAAAATTGATTTTTTTATACTTATTCGACAAATTTAAATGTTTTCCCTTAAGAAATTCTTTATTAAAATACGCAGGGAATTTTTTTTTATAAATGAATAATTGATTGTTCTTATTGTTCAAAGGATGTTGTCTGTTAAGAAGAAAATATAAGAGGAAAAAACGGCTTTAAAACTACTTTTCTGTAAGAAGATTAGGTGAAATCTTTACGAAAATTTAATTTATAAATAATTTAAAATTAATCAAGCATTTTGCTTAGTTTTATTGACAGAAAAAAACTGTTTAAAGATCGCTGTAAAACTTTTAGAAAGTATAGGAATTTGCTCGTTGGAATGATGCTAAACTTATGCAATTTATATAATTTTAAGTAATTATTTTAATATTTTTTCTATTTTGTTTGCCTTATAGTGAATTAGAAGACGTATAAATGCACTTATGATCGTATTTTTCATAAAATGAATGGCATAAATACAATTACCATATTTGGGGTTCGCAGACTACTGGTTGGTTTAAACTGTAATAAATTACAGTGAATTTCTTCCAAATTTGTTAAATTAATAAAATATTTTTAAGTAAAATTATTATATGTTGAGGTTATAAAGTCAAATATAACTATAATTTTAAAAACTTTTATGATTTAAGAAGTAATTCAACACTGATTATTAAAATAATATTTTCAACCTCTTAAGGTTTCATTTTATTGAATAAATATTAAAGAAGATTTATATAAATTTTTATATATTAATCCTAAATAAACTAATTAATCTTCCTCGTACAAATTTATTAAATTATGTTAATGGTATGAGCCATAATGAACAAGTTATTGGTATTAATATGAGAGATACACGAACTATGTGAAGACTTGATCATGCTTTTATCCAAATAGTTCTGTTGATATAAGGCTTCTTAGTTTGAATATGAATTTATTCGTGTCTTAGTTAGGTAAGTCCGTGTTTACTTGCCTTAAAGCATCGATATTTTAGTTAAATAAAGCAACGAGACCTTAGGAAATGTAAGGTTATCAAGCTTGTGGCCTGTCTAAGTAACCGCACAGACCTTAATCAAATGGATAACAATGTTGAAAAATGTGTCCACACAAAAAAAAAGTCAGCAGAGAAGTCAATTGCATTAGAGTAAAGTGAGAAGAAGGAGAAGAAATCTATCAAATTCCCAACCACAGAAGAAGATTCCATCAGACAGATGAGTAAAAGCTGGAACATTAACTCATTATAAAGTCATTTCCTACGTTTAAAATCGAGTTAATTCTACAAATCACTGTAGAATTAAAAAAAAGATAGGAAAAGGCATCCAAATATATTTAACAAGATACCAAAAGAGTGGAGTATATTAAAAACTCCAAGGGTTTTCTTCAAGGGAAACTTTTCAAATCGTCCTAAAAGCATCTCAACTTCAATGTCTCTTGGGCTAGGTCAACGTCCTAAAGCTGTCCACCAAAATGTCGCCTTGCTGTCTAGACTTTGCTATACATTCCTACTTGCCACTTCCTCACTTCACTATTCCATGGATTGATCGGAAGCTGAAGCAATTCAGTAAGAAAAGATATTTGATCTATAAAAGAAGTTGCTAGGGAAATAATATACAGCGACACTATTTTAACCATTTCTAAACCCGGTCCTGTGTACATCTCGTGTTAAAACTATATTCTTGAGTGTATTCCATCCCATTGTGTCCGTGAAGCTGTAAAAGACCTCATAAATTAGCTTAGAAGTTAGAAGAAATTCAATAGATTGAGCTATTTTATGAGCATCTTCCATCATTGCTCTTTATCTTCTACAAGAAAATATATTGGATAAAACACAAAAAATTTACATTCTTTTAATCGAAATTCTTACTGAATTAGTTAAATAATGCTTACTTTTATAAATTTCTTCTATAAAAATGCTTATTTTCTTATATATAAGGTGTAAATTTAACATTTTTATGAGGGCCTGCAACATGAGAAATTTAAGATTCTTATATGGAGTCGGCAGTGACAATAACTTTATTTTCATGATTTGGCGTTAAAATTTTGTAGAAAATAACACTTAAAATGGGTCCTGTAGATAGAAAACTTAACGATTCTTATAAAACATAGAAAATATTAAAGTTTTATGTTGAGGAGAATCGTTGATTTTCTTATCTTTCAAGCTCCAAGTTCAGTTTCCTTAATAGAAGAAACAAGGAATAATATAAATAAAATATTTTAAAATTTAAATTTTTATTGAAACTATATGATTGAAAATAGTTTCTATGTGTCTTAAAACATAAAAATTGAACGGGTTATAAAATTTACAAGTGTAAAAATCCTGTTTTTAAACTTTATTTATCGAATAAAATGTAAAAAAATAATAAATAAAAAATTCTTGAAGAAGGCACTACTAGCATAAGTACTATAAGAAGGCTTTACTAGTATAAATACTACTGAGCAGGTACTATTAGCATAATTACGACTAAGAAGGTACTACTAGTACCGTATAAGTACTAAGAAGGCACTACTAGTATAAGCAATACTACTACTGTAAGCACTACTAGCATAGACACTACTATAGAAGCAGCACTATCGTAAGTATTATCAGCATAGACACAACTATAAAAGTACCATTTACTTATACAAGTTTTGATACTGCTACAACATGATTACTATAATAACAAATTACAAATAGTAGATTAGTAGTTTTACAAGAAGTTTAGAATATCCGCGCCATGGTAGAAAAAAAAAGGGAAAAAAGTAAGAAAATTTTTGTCCAGTGAATGTTATAGAAGAGATTTTAAAATTCTAGAAGTATTCTTTACGAAATTTAAACTATGTAGCTTTATTTTTAAGCAAATTTCCATTAAAATTCTCTCATTTATCTTTGGAGAAAGCAAGTCTTTCTGGCCTGTTAGATCGACTAAAGTCAACTGTAACAAAAGTAAACATTGCAGACGGAGAATGATAATTGATCAAACAAGCGATGAACGGAAATTAAATTACAATACTTGATACGAAACCCTTGTTCGGTACCAAGGTAATAAAACACACACACAAGACAAAAAAGAAAAAATTCCCTTCCCCCCTCTCCATGCTCCAATCTAATGAAACTAATTTTGGACTTATAAAACTATATTAAAAGTAAGTCATTTTTGGTTAGCAAAAATTCTTCTGTTTTAAGGTCTCTGTTTCTACAAACTGTCGCTGAAATAAAAATTTTTTACAATCGAAAATCGTTCTTAGATTCTCTGGAAGCAAAAAAACTCATTTCTGCATTTTGTAGAAGTAAAAAAACTCATTTCTGAATTTTGTAGAAGCAAAAAAAACTCATTTCTGCATTTTCTAGAAGTAAAAGAATTTTCTGCATTTTCTAGAAGTAAAAGAATTGTTTCTTCATTTTCTAGCAGCAAAAAAACTCATTGCATTTTCTAGAAGTAAAAGAATTTTCTGCATTTTCTAGAAGTAAAAGAATTGTTTCTGCATTTTCTAGAAGCAAAAAATTCTTTCTGGATTTTCCTGGAAGCAAACATTGCTTTTGAGTGTTTAGAGACGAGAAACTTTCCTTAAACGTTTCGAAAAAAAAAAAATATATTATCCTTAAACTTCTTGAAACTGAAGGTTTCTCTTCAATGCTTCTCGAATTAAAAGTTTTTCTTTAAATTTTTGGAAACCAAAAATTATTCTGGAACGTTTTGAAAATCACAGATTTTTTGAAATTTATTGCTGAAATTTTTCTTCACCTTTTCGGTATTAAAAATTATTTTGAGCTTCTTGGAATCATAAGTTATTTGAAAATTTTTTAATTGAAAATTCCCTTTCGAATTTTCTTGTAAATCAAAATTACTCTTTAATTTATATTTTTCTCCAAGGAAACATAAGTTTACAACAGAACAAAATCTACGATTTTTATTAAACAAAATGTACAAAAAAATCAAAAAATGAGAAAATTACAATAAAATTTACCTATTTTTTAAAATTTTAATTTATAAATTTAACCTTAAATTAATTTTTGTTTGAAAAAAATAATGCTTATTTCGTTCAGAAACTTCCACATTAATCAATTTTTTGAATGTTTCCTGATTTAAAATATGCAAAAATTGTGCATAATTGTAAGAAGTATTGAATTGTTTTAACTTTAGTTCAAATTTTAAGTAATTTTTTATTAAAAAAAATATATATATACACTTCAAATCCACATATTTGTAATTAAGTGTTAGCTTTATCTGTAATTATTAAGCGCCCAGAGAAGATTTTGCTGAAATTTCAGTACCAAATCCTTAATTTACTTAATATTTAACCTCATTAGACATATAAAAAGACAAAAGAATTAAGTATTCACCGTTAAAATTAATACTTACTTCAACTTTTTTTACTTAGAGGACGAGTCAGACTTTGAACAAACTTACGTACATTTACTGCTAAAGATATAAAATTAAATTGAATCCGATTTAATGAAATCTACTGTACTCAGTTAGATTTTGTTAGTGTTTAATACAAGGGTAAAAAAAAATAATGTAAAAGGGAACTACTCGTTCATTATTTACTACACTTAAGAGAGAATTGTCAATGAGTGATCATTAACAAGAGAAGAAGATGGTGATGTTTCTCAACATGAAGGAGCATATTCTTCCTATACATTAAAACATCAAAGGCGGAAGAAGCGATTAATTTACCTGTCGGAAAAGAATAAAACTAACTTTAAACTCATTAACTTTCAGAAACGACGTAGAACCATTACTAAAACATCGATAGAATCAACAATATTTGCCATCTTTAGACATTGCTGTAAAATAAATCAAAAATTTTGAAGATGTTTTTGCTTCCGGATTTACAAAATTTATCATTTTTTCCGGTTTTCTCGTATACAAAACGCATTAAATTTATACTGGAAGCCGTTAAAACGCACGAAGAAAAGATGAGTTGACTTTAAAATTTCATAGTTTATACATTATAAGCCTTCATGTATACTTCTATTATATAAATTTACGCTTTAAAAACGTTTATTTAATTTGAAAAAATAATTTTGAAAAGTTAAAAATGTTGATTTAAACATAGGCAGTCCTTCGAAATATATTAAAATATGACGCACGATTAATTAATGATTGATTAGTGAAATTGACCAATCGTTGCTTTTTTACACGCCTCCCAACCAATCGGAGTTTAATTTTTGAAATTTTTAAACCAACAATTGCTTATATTAAATCTTACGAATATCCCAGAAGACTGCTTCTGTTCTGCAAATAATTTTTACATAATTAACTCATTGGCGAAATTTTTAAGGAAAGTGCACTTATTGACGAAAAAAGAAGCGAAGGTTACGCCCAAGAAGGAAGCATTAGAAACGATTGAAATTTCGCTACTTTAAACGTAATGACAATGTAACAAGTGATTACAATACAGCAACAATAGTACAATTTAAGGAACCTTTAGTATCTTGTACAACCGCCTCCTGCCTGGATAAATACGATCTTGCGTTAGTCATACAGGTTCTGTATGCTATTCTTTAACAGATTTTCCTACAGTCATTGGCAATCCTCACACTCGTAGATGGTGGAAGGTGCCGCTTCATCTGGTCTTACAAATGCTCAATGAGCAACAAATCTGGAGATAGACAATCTTACAAAATGTGACAAAGTGACTGAGACATTACCTGGTAACATTACATTTATCTTGCTGTAAAATGTCTGCTTTCAGCCTTGCCATGAAAACACGTGAAGGTGCAGGATTCACTGATCATACTGGTGTGACGTCACTGTCCCTGGTACCATTACTGTCATACGAGATACTCCCCAGACCAGCATGCCAGTAGTGAGGACAATGTGCCCAACGGTAAAGGCAGGTTTAAAGTGCTCACTAGTGGTCCCTTGATAGTCCAAATTTGCCTCTGCTAGGCGAATGCCAATGGTGTAAAAAGTGCCTTAGTTAGGCTTCCATCTGTTTCTTGATGATGGACAAAGACGCCATTGTAGCTGTTCATGCTTGTCTCGTGATCAAACGATCATCTTTCCTGGTGTTCAGTCTGGGGCAATCAAGTCTGACTGCAGTATAAGCGTGTTCTCTCGTATCCACTGCCCCAACACCTCCTCAGATGCCGGGAAATTCGGCAAAACAATCATGCTTTCCACAGCTCAATGAAGTCAAAGTAATTCTGTGCGTAATGCTTTGTCTGCATAGTACAGGCATGCCTGGTGTTTGATGACCTACAGATAACGTGTGCGTTAAAAGTTTTGGATACATTAAGCCCATGTATGCCAGTTTGTAGGATACTACAGTAGCGATTTTAACGCACTCTGGTGGCATTACCTGGCGTGCATCACGTTAAAATTGTAATGATTTACATACCTGCAGCCTAAATAATTTTTGTAAATGTAAAATAGTCCGTATAATTCATTTAAAAATTGAAATTTTATAAATAAAAATTTTATTTAAAAATTAAATTAATTTTTTTCTGAATAAAATTTAGATTTTCATACAAAAAATCAAGAAATTTACACTGAATATTTTATATAGCATTTCTCACGTGATAACCGACAGATCGACAGTCAGACGCGAATTAGAAAAAATCCTACTACATCCTTCCCAGGACTAATCCTGAATACATGTACAAAGTTTCATACGAATCGGCCGTTTTCACGTGACACTCCAACAGCCAGACAAACAGACGTGAATTCAATTTTACATAAAGAGATTACAACCCTTCAAAGTAGTGAATTTTACCGAGAATTTTACTGAAAATTTTACATTTTACAATTGAAAATAAAAGAAATTTTCCTCAGTAATTGACGAAATTCCCACGAGTTTGTTTTTTTTTCTTATCTCGTAAAATCCATCAAAAAACACAAGAAATAAAATAAAAAAACGAAGAAATTTTTAGCTTTCGGTTTTGGAAACTCTTGGAATTCTTTAATCAAAGAAGCTTTCACAATTTCCAAGGACATTTTGTAAGAAACAAAGACGAAAGTATTAAAGATTGGATAAAAAACAAAGTTTAATGCATGGCCCCATCACGAAGAGGAGGAAGAAGAAGAAGAAGAAGAAGAAAATATATTTCATCTGGAGATTTTCATTCTGTGCTCTAGTATCAGCAACAACACAAGATTTCAATTGAAATCTCTTCTAAGACAGATTTTTTTTCCTAGCTTTTTCCCTAGATATATACTGTGTACAACATATCATTCTATACATAGAAGATAATACCTTATCACTAGTTACTTAAAAAAATTTTTTTTTCTTAAGCTTAAAGTTCGTGCTGATACTTATTAAAAAAGAATTGAAATATCAATAAGTATCTTATTGTTTTATTGATAATATACGTAAATTTTAACGGTTTATTATATGCATTTTTAATTTTCCTAGCTCTTATATATACGAAAAGTATGGGAATGGGTCAAAAAATAACAAACCCTTCCCAAAATTTTCTTATTTTTGGATTAAGAGGACCTTCAAACGTCCCGAAATGAAAAAAAATCTTGAGGTTTTCTCTGTTGTATGAATGGGTGTGTAGTGTGTAGTGTGTGTGTATGCTTGTGTACCTGGTTTTTGTAGTGTGTGTGTGGGTCTTGTGCTTGTGTACCTGGTTTTTGTAGTGTGTGTGTGGGTCTTGTGCTTGTGTACCTGGATTTTGTAGTGTGTGTGTGGGTCTTGTGCTTGTGTACCTGGTTTTTGTAGTGTATGGGAGGTCTTGTGCTTGTGTACCTGGTTTTTGTATTGTGTGTGTGGGTCTTGTGCTTGTGTACCTGGATTTTGTAGTGTGTGTGTGGGTCTTGTGCTTGTGTACCTAGAGACGAGAAACTTTCCTTAAACGTTTCGAAAAAAAAAAAAATATATTATCCTTAAACTTCTTGAAACTGAAGGTTTCTCTTCAATGCTTCTCGAATTAAAAGTTTTTCTTTAAATTTTTGGAAACCAAAAATTATTCTGGAACGTTTTGAAAATCACAGATTTTTTGAAATTTATTGCTGAAATTTTTCTTCACCTTTTCGGTATTAAAAATTATTTTGAGCTTCTTGGAATCATAAGTTATTTGAAAATTTTTTAATTGAAAATTCCCTTTCGAATTTTCTTGTAAATCAAAATTACTCTTTAATTTATATTTTTCTCCAAGGAAACATAAGTTTACAACAGAACAAAATCTACGATTTTTATTAAACAAAATGTACAAAAAANAACAAAATAATTATAATAAACGTTTATTATAATTAAAAATACATAATATTTTATTAAAATTTATATATTTTATAAGGTTTTTTTAAGTATTTGTATGCCTAAAATTGGCTCGAAGTGTGTGAGAATTCTGTCAGAATTTCTATAAAGTGGTAATTTTAATGCTGTTTTGCTGCTTAATTAACTAGATATTAATTATATTTAATTGTTTTATTTGTAATATTTTGATTAAATTTATATATATATATTTCATTTTTATGTATATATTTTTCATTATTTATAGCCAGAAACTGATCTTAAATGATCTTCAGATGTCTAGACAATGGATCAGAATTTTTCAAAAACCTTAATTTTTATATTATTTATTCTGTTTAATGGGCAAAATAATAATCATATATGATTATTTTATTGGAAAATATATAAATTCTATTAAAATATTATATATTTTTCATACGATTTAAGTTTATTAACGTCTGAAATTAGCTTAAAATCACCTTATAATTAAGCTAAAATAATAATAATAAAATACGATTTTTAGTTAATAAATCAGTTAGAAATAAATAATATAATTAGAAAATAGTCAAAAAATTATAAAATAATGTTTAAACATTAGAGTATTGAGAAGAAATTCAAGATAATTCTTACTTATATCATGTATAACTATACTTAAGCATATAAATGACTTAAAATTATGCGAAAATTAAAGAAAAATAATGTTTTTCTCTTAATAAACGATAAAAAAAATCATTATAAAATCATAAAATAGTTAATAAATCAAGAATAAGAGCCTAAATATGCAGAATATTTAGCATAAACTAAGCATATTTCTTGCTTATAGGCACGAGATTTATTTACTTTATAGACTTTATTTACATGTAAATAAGTAAAAACTTCATGTTTAAACCGTTAAATTTACAAATTTCTCGTAATAAACTAGTAAAAAAGTGAGCATAAAATCAGAAAATCGTAAAAAAATTTAAGTATAAGTGACTTAATTGAGCCTAATTTAATAGAATCCACACTCGATATATATAGGCCTATAAATAATGTTAAAACTAAGCATTAAGAGAATAAATATTAAAGTAATAATTAAAAAAAATAGTGCGAATTATTCTGCCAAAACACATTATACAAGCACGTCATCGCCGTCTTTCGTCATATTAGCTGTATTTACGTCATTGATTAAATCCTCCTTTTATTCGATTGACCTTAGCTTTATCATCATAACAACTTCGGAATTCGTAAATTAAATTCATCAGGCATCACCTTTCGTAGATTTTAATGAATTTATCAGCAAAATTTAAGATTTAGGAAGGAAGCAGGGGGATAGAAAACAGTGGTTTTGACAAGAGAACGGAGTTTTTTGCTAAAGAAATGGAGATTTTGCAAGAAAAACGGAGGTTTTGGCAGAAGAACGGGATTTTGCAGGAGAAATGAGGGGTTTTGCTAAAGAAATGGAGGTTTTGCAAGAAAAACGGAGGTTTTGGCAGAAGAACGGGATTTTGCAGGAGAAATGAGGGGTTTTGCTAAAGAAATGGAGGTTTTGCAAGAAAAACGGAGGTTTTGGCAGAAGAACGGGATTTTGCAGGAGAAATGAGGGGTTTTGCTGGAGAAATGGAGGCTTTGCAGGAGAAAAATGGAGGTTTTCGACAGGGAAAAAACCTCAAAAACCAGACACAAAAGGAAGCTGATTTAATCATTTACAAAGTCGCGCCTTTTTTTCTCGCTCTTTCTTCCACTTTTTCCATAAGAAAACTGCCTAAAATTGAGAGAGATCAGGCGAAAAATGTTTTAGATTGTTGTATGTCGAAGTGTGGAAGTTCGCTGAACTGTTCAAATCTGAAGAAAAGGATGAGCTGAGGGACCTATCGATTTCCTTAATTCGCTTCAGGAAAGTATTGGTACGTGCTGTAAATCAGATTTACAAAGGAGGCAAAATATAACCCCTGCTTCTTTCCAGAATAAAAATACCAAAAGAAAAAAAAAGAAAGAAAGAAAGAAAGAAAATGTCTTTTGTTGTTGTGTCTTTTCTTCTTCTTTTCTTCTTCCTCCCTGTGTTAGGGGGGAGGGGTGGCTGGAAAGTGAGGATAAGTAAATCTCATTGGGTATACATTTAAATCAACAATTTACACTCAGTTTGAAAGGGGATAAAAATCGTTTGAATTTCTAAAGTTTTTTTGTTCGCATAAATCGCGTTATATAAGGGAATCTACTATTGGGAGATTTGTAATTATAACTTGTAAGGAACTTTATAAAATATACAGTCCTACTTCCGTCCTTATTCGTGTGTTAGATAAGGACAAGTTTTGTGAAATTTTATTGCTTTATATACTGGATTTTTATTGTAAATTATGTAAAGTTTTCTACTGTAAAATATTTAGTGTTTTACTTTGTTTTTAAAATATAAATTATATAATCTTTAACTAATTAAAAGCCCTATTTACTGCTTAAGATATGTTTTAGAAAAAGCCAATTTTTCTAGAATTTTATTGCTTTACATGAAGGATTTTTACTGTAAATTATGTAAAATTTTATTCTATTTTTTTTTAGTTTTAAATTATATAGATTTTAATTTATTTAATAATAATTTAATTAAATTTAATATGATA
>NW_019384326.1:1353852-1436588 GCF_000671375.1 Centruroides sculpturatus
ATGAACCCATTCATCTAACTGTTATTAAACCAATATTAATTGAATTTTTATATTAAATTTTTTATCTTATAGATATATTCAAGATATTCTATAATTTATAGCACAAATTTTCGAATTTATAACAATAATTTATTTGTATTGTTTCATTCTATAAGCTTAGAAGATAGTTACAAAAATTAAATTTATAGGGTCTTTCTATAAACTTAAATAGCTTAAATTTGTTTTTTAAGATTAAATTTACCTTAAAATAAGTTTAATTATCTGAATTAAAATTTATTTTTTCATTAATTTATCGTCATTAACTCCTAACAAAGGAATTAAGTCAAATTGTTATCTTTCGAACTGAGTATGCTCATATTATATAATTATTCATAGATTATTCATAAATTAAACCATGTATAATGGCAATTTTTATACGTTTTAGTAGAAAAACAATGTATATAACTCAAAAATAAGTATAAATTTATGTTTATATAGCATAATTATAGCATATTTTTAACTTACATTCTATGATCTTCCGCATCACTTATACTGTAAGTTTTATAAAATTACTCATAAATTAAGCCATATAACATTACAATTTTTCTATTTTTATTAAATAATTATACTTATTTTTATATTATATTTATTAATTTATGTTTATTTAGCAGAATTATAGCATATTTTTAATTTAAATTCATAAATCTTCCGCATCACTTTCATCCATAAATTTTACCTTTATCCATAGTTTAACGTTATAATTGATTAGCAGAAAGTGTAGAATAATTAATAATATACAGTTTAGAATACAGATATTAGTAAAAAAAAAAGCTGTAAACTTTAACAATTTTTAAGGATAAAAGACAATGACAAACTCATCTCTGCTTAACAATGTTATCTGACCTGCTAACGGTTATTAAACATATTATTGAAAAAGCATTAGTAACAGCCAATATCTTTTGTCAGAATGGAATTTTTCTAAGAAAATTCTTCACTAAGAATGAATTTTTCTCTTCCTAACTTAAATATATATCGATAAAATTATTATAGAAAACTTTACAACGATAGAATTCTCTGCCAAGTACATGCTTTAAATTTACATTAATATAAGAAAATAATAATAATTAAAGGCTAAAAAATTTAATTAAATTAATTCCGGATGTTAAATGCCAAAATCTTATGAATATATCATCGATTTTTCTTAGAATAAATCTACGAAAAATATTAGAAATCTAGAAGTGGAAGGTTGAAGATCTCGTATGTTAATTAGAATATTTTAATAAATATTTGAGAGAATAATGCAAAATTTATAGAAATTTTTACTCCTAACTTATTAATAATTAAATTGAAGTAATTATTTATTCGATTAAACCAATGAATAATCGAGAATATGACGTGTAAACCGTTCTATATGTTGGTATTTAGAAGATGGCCTGTAAAGGAACGTTACGTAGGGAGTGAGGTACTTCTTACGTTTACAACCAATAAAAATCAAGATAACAAACAATTTACTTAATATATTTGCCATAAATTCAATGATTTTTGCATCAAGAATAAAGATAAATTCTTCTCTAGATATGAATTCTAGAGAAATTCTCATTCAGTTATCTCTATATTAGAGTGTACTAGAACATATGAAGAACTTTAAATACGTTCTTCGAATTTTACTGTCAAAATTTGGGTTAAGATTGACCTAAATCGTTATAGATAAGGGCAAACACTGTATTATAAATGGCTGAAGTTGCTGATTTTGATGATATTTAAGTAAGATTTGTACACCACGTTGTACAATTAAGCATTAAATTTGCTTATTCCAACCTGTTTAAACAATGTTTACGAGTTCTAGACATGATTTAATTCAAATTTTACTATTTTATTCTCAAGAATTATAGTCGAAAGCATTAAAAATACATCTAGAGTTAGTAAACTTCTAGCCTTTTGTATAGGATAGGAGATATACTCGTATACAAAGCTATTTGATGATAAGTATCTCCTGCAATAACAGTATTCAGAGGAAGAATCGCATTTAAGAAAGTCCTGGCTGTTGGCAAAATATGCATAGCACAAGCTTAAATTGTCCTTAAACAGGATAATTTAACTTGTAAAAGAGGCCTGATAGCATCTTTAGTAAACATGAATTCATCATGTTCACTAAAGATCCCTATCTTCTTCATGTTTTACGCTTTATAGACTATATACTGCTTCACTTATTTGCATATATATAAGCCAATTTACACTTATATAATTAGAAAATGGCATAGATAACAGCTAAAACTAATCATTTTTAGACATATTTCAGGCAACTAACAATGGAATTGCAGTAAAAAAAAAACACGAAAATTGCTCTCAGATCGTTTATTTTCCAATTCAAACATCACAGTTTCGAGAAAAATATGAAGAAATTCTTCAGAAATAACTCAAGAAATCACGAAATAATACAAATTTTAAATATTGTTGAGTGTAAGATGTTAAAATCAGACCAAAACTGTAAGATTTATTCGAAGAAGAGTACAAAACGTGTTTAAAAATGGCCTAAATAGATCAGTAAAAGGTCAAAATTCATACGAAAATTGAAAAACAAAATGCAAATTTTATCAGTTAGAAGGAGAAATATACATAACATGGTTAACTGACTTACGGGCCACCCTGTATAAATTACTTTCTGTTTGATTTATTAATCATTTCTACATAATTATTTTATTTTCATGTGTATATTAGTTGGCCCAAAAGTCAATCAACCGTTGTAAAGTATAAATTTCTGTCTTCTTTTTCCAATATTTAATCATATTCTGTTGAATTGTTGAACCACTTTCTAGTTCTTCTATTGGTGTTATACTCGATCTACCACGTCACAGTCAACAAATAAACGTTAGATTTACATATGAACCCATTCATCTATCTACAAAACATGGGGAGAACACTACTTTACACTAGATATTTACAAATGTAGCTCCAGCATTGTTTAGTGTTTTATAAATGATTTACATGATTTTTTATTATTATTATTCAAATTTGTTTGAAGTTTTAACGTTAAAAATAATATAAAAAGTCATAAAAAATAATTCATTCAAGTTTCACCCATTTATTTAGGCCTTACTCATTCATTAAGGCCTTACCCATTCATTAAGGCCTCTCCCTATTCATTCAGTTTTCACTGCATTTCTTCAGGCTTTACCCCATTTATTTAGATCTTACCAATTCATTAAGGCCTTACCCATTCATTAAGGCCTCTCCCTGTTCATTCAGGTTTCACTACATTTCTTCAGGCTTTACCCCATTTATTTAGACCTTACCAATTCATTAAGGCCTTACCCATTCATTAAGTCCTCTCCCTATTTATTCAGGTTTCACTACATTTCTTCAGGCTTTACCCCATTTATTTAGGCCTTACCCATTCATTAAGGCCTTACCCATTCACTAAAAGGTCTCTCCCTATTCATTCAGGTTTCACTGCATTTCTTCAGGCTTTACCCCATTTATTTAGGCCTTACCCATTCATTAAGGCCTTACCCATTCACTAAAAGGCCTCTCCCTATTCACTCAGGTTTCACTACATTTCTTCAGGCTTTACCCCATTTATTTAGGTTTCTCCCAATTTATTCAGTCCTTTTTCCATTCATTCAGATTCACTTTATTCAATCCTTTCTCATATTTCAATAAAATTAAATATAAATTTAATGAATGAATGACGTGTATTCACGTGATTTTTACTATTTAGAAAAACGTAATTGTTGCTCGTGCCACGTGATAACGCAGTAAATTGATTCATGCGCCACGTGTCTCTGGCGCGTGCCATTCATTAATAATTGATTTCGACAGCACGTGATTTCAGCTATAGTGATAAATAAATAATCAATTTCTACTGCACGTGACCACGTTAAGAAATTGATTGATTTTAATGCGTAATTTACATTTTCATTGATAACTTTGGTGAAATAAGCACGTGTTTTATTTCATTTTATATATTTTTTTTAGTGAATTTATTTATTTAAAAAATAAAATAAAATATTTTTATTGTTGCTGTTAACAACAGAAAAAAACTTAGAATTTATCACCTGAAAGTATCATTTTTTTATGTTTCAATCTAGGATAAAGTTAAAAGTGTCATTAAAACTAGAGTTACGAGCAACTTGATTTTATTAAAATATGGAATAAGTATACTTAATATTGTAAGATAATTTATTTATGTTAAAGTTAACATTTAAATTTATATTTTAGCTGTAAGTATGAAATTTTACTTTGTTTTTCACGTTTTAAGTTGACAAATAACGATTGTCTAATTATTGAATAGCATTTTCTCCCCCTAGTTTAGACAAAACTGCAAAATTAATGACTTATAAATTGACAGAAATGGTAAACGTATTACTGTAATTTCGTTTCAATTATCTATTTCTTTTTTATTCTTTTTGCTNAACAGAAATAAATAAATAAATAATGACCGAATGAGGATATTTGTATATAAAATAAATAAATTTGCAAAAAAAAAAAAATCAATAAAATATATAAAGAGATAATTTTATTTTTAAATTTTAAGTGTAAAAAAATTGTAAAATAAATAAATAAATAAATAAATAAAACAGTAGTAAATAGTAAAATGTTCTCATTATTTAATGAATTAAATCTAATGCGGTTGTCTGATTAATGGTTCGAGAGATGAGGGAGAAGAGAAGAAAGGACATTTTATTTTGTAAATAAAGTATTATAAAAATCCAACAGGAAGAAGAAAGTGAAAGAAAAAGAATTGTGATAGATCGGTAACAGTCGTATTTTAATTCGATTTCGTTTCATTTAACTTAAACAGTGGCGGAAAAAAAATAAAATAAAATAATGCTCTGTGTAAAAAGGGTGCAAATTACCACGTGCAGATCAACATCACCACGTGTTAACTGTATGCTGATGGTTTGATAATAAGATAACGAGTTACGTGTTCACATTGCGTTACGCTGTTTTATCGATTACACGAAAGTGTGAATGCTGCAGCCATTTTATTTTTTATTTTTATTTTTTAAATAATTCTAGATATCATTTCTCGTGAATTAAAACAAACGAAATGGAAGTAAATTGTCATTTTTATCGAGAAATTTAAGAATAAACTAAATGGTCCTCGACTGATATGTGTAATTAGTTTATATTTTTCTCTTATTTCATTAAATCCTAAACGTTATGTCATGTGAAATTGGCGTTAAATCGAGTATGGCGCTAAACCGAAGTAGTTGTAAGAGTGAGTCGTATCGTGGGACAGTATCGAGCTGGATATTAGTATTTGTTCCTAATCTGGGGACAAATTTAGAGGGTTGCTCGGGGTGATAGCTGCACCCCTCTCTGGGGGTTTTACCCTGAATAAAGTGGGTATCAGATTGTTAAAAATTTTGTATGGCTTATTGTTACCTTTCTACGCCCACCCCTAAAGATTTCTGGAGCTGAGATTGCTGGTTACGATCTCGAAAATGTGAAAATTGTACATTACATTGAATATTATGTTAATTATTGTACAGTTAGAGATCTTATTCGTACAAATTAATAATTAAAATTAAGCTTTTCGGGCGTCTGGCCTCGATTTTTTTATCTGTCTAACGAGATTAATGAATAACGGACGGACACACAAACCGATAATTAAGCTTATGGTATATACAAGTGCAGGCAATAGCGTGTTTTAATGAATAATTTAGATCTGTTGCTGCGGATAGTCATACATACGCATCTTATAACGTGAAAGCTCCCGATTTAGGACGTGATTATCACTTCTGATTTGAATTTTCCCACGCGTATAACTGAAAATAAAAGGACCTCTTCTGGATCTACAATTTGATGTAATTCCTTATCCATTATCGGATCATCTTCCTATCATTGTCTTTGTTGCTGATAAACACTTTGTTAGGATTAGTTGACTACGTTATAGAAGGAAAATTAGTCTTGAAACAAATACTTAAAATACGTGAGGCTCTTAAAGTTCTATATATTTGGGATTACTTCTATATCTTACAAGGAATGGATCATTTTTATTATTATTTCTTATTCTTAATAAATAAATAGACACCAGACAGGAATTAATATCAGCTAAATTTCCTCTCATATGAGACCCGCAAGTCATTTGCTAGACTATTATTAAATGCCCAATTACGTTAAGTCTTTCGTATTAATTTAATTGTGTTATACGTTTAAACGTAATTAAGTTATCAAAGTGACCCAAAAACTAGTTAACCGTTGCGAGGGCTGGCGTATTTACGACGGTTTAATGACTTTTGGGACACCCGGTTATTTAAAACGGTAGGTAAGAATCTTGTTAAACGAGAAACTAATAGTAATTAACCCATCTCCCAGAAAATTAAAATATTTCTGAAAATCGAAGAATCTAAACAGTTTTGGAGGGAAAATTTTCACATATATTATATACAAAAAGTTCGTGAAAGAGTATTAGTGTGGGAACTCGCCACCGGGGCACTTTTGGCGCTGCCGTCAGTTGAAAGGGACACTTGAAAAGTGATGTTTATCGAGAGTGTGCCTCGCATGTGAGAAGCAGGTGAGTAATTATTATAGGACGTTGAACACAGTGTTCATCGCTTACAATAATTTCCTCGTGTCAATAAATATGCCTTGTTTTCGTGTTCAATTAGTATTATATATATTAATAGGATCTAAACAAAAGCTTGGGGGTTAGAAAATCACGTGATTTTGGTGACGACGATGCTGTTTACAATGCAAAATGCTCATTTAATAAGCCACAGATACTAAAGGGCTTTTGACATAACGACTACCCGATGTAGTGAATAACTGTTGGCCCTGTTGTTGATTTAGCTTATTCCTACGAGAGTACACTATATCGAGGTTTACAGTATTTATGGTAAAGACCCGTTCACACAAGTATTGGAGTATTTACGATATTTATAATGTCACTATATCGAAGTTTAACTCTACTTCTTTCTTTTAAGTATACTATATAGTAAATTCTCGATATAACGAATTTGAGAGTTTATTGTATACGTAAAGAATTGCAAGAACCAACGAAATTTATTCACTATATCGAATGTTCGTTATATCGAACCCCAAGATGTATATGTACATAAATATCGTGATTATATGTGTTATATTACAGTTGACCCCCCCTATAACACTGTTGATTATTCCGTTTTATATGAATTCCATGTTGTACGAGTCACTTAGATTTTAGAAATACGTGTGCCAGGCTGTGAATTGCTCACGTATTTGTAAAATATAAGTGACTCGTACAACATGCAATTCATATAAAACGGAATAATCACCAGTGTTATAGGGGGTCGACTGTATTTACTTTATGAAGGGTTGAATGCTGTAGATTCATAAACATGTATAATAATGTGTTGTATATAGCGTATTTTATACAGAATTATACGCAGTTTTATACAGGTAAAAAGTTTAATTAATAGAAAAATATGCTGGGCAATAAATTAAACTCTATTATACTGTAGAATATTTAAATATTTTATACACTTAATTACCTGTTTACATGATGTATATTTTAACTACTTTTCAAGTTTTCCCTTTACTGGAAATTTTTATCCACTCTACAAATTTTAATCTCCTTGCACCACTCGTGTGCTATAATGTGTCATTATAAACAATCATCAATCAAGTATAATCATCGTAATCCAACTTAATTTTTGAAAATAAATTAAATTTATTATATGAAAATTAAGTAAGAAAGTATATAAGTATAGAAAATTTGTTTTAAATTATTTATTTATTTATTTACTTTTTAAATATTTTAATCGCTTCTCGGATGGGATTCTTCCCTATCTTTTCCGCATCTTCCGCATTCCAAATGTGTTAAAAATTGCCCCAAAATTTAGTACTTTTAACACGAAAATCTATGTAAAAATCAGCAATTCTCTGCTGCAATCGTCCGTAGCGGAAATTTATATATAGTTAATCCTGGTCAGAGGTCTCTAATCTTTCTATATCCGATGTCTATTTTAATTTATCTAATTCCGTTCTCCAGCTTAACGAAGGACAGACAAGCAGACGGACGACGGTGTGAGTCTATAGGTCGTCAATTAGCATAAAAATTCGTATGTTAACATAATTTATAACATAAATAAAGCGTCATGTTGAGAATTTAACGAAATTCTTCAACATCTCCTCGCATCTTCCTCATACTAAATTATAGATTTGGATGAGGAAGATGCGAAGAGATAGCAAAAAAAATCTAATAAATTTTCCAACTTTACTAATTCTTCGTGATAAAAAATAATATTAATATACATTTTTAATGCCAAAATTACGAATTTTTATGCAATTTTTAACTAATATTATCAAGAAGTCAACAAAGTTTCTCATATAGAACATCAATAGGTTTTAATCACAACATCACATCTTTGTGGCATTGGAGAGATTAGACGTTGGATCAACTCCACATCAATTTCATGGTGCCAAACCTTTACTAACACTGCCATTAGTTCTTTTCTGGCTAGTAAATTCTTTTCCACTGCTCTGGTCGCAGAAATACTCTAAAGATTTCCAATCGAATTTAAATCGGATGAGTGCTCAGTGATTCCTCAACTTCGATCCATTAAATTGATCTTATTTAAATGGGGTAAGTGAGCGTCAAGAATAATGAAATATTAAGCAAAGTACAAAATAAATTCGAAAAATTTTATAAATAACATCTGCTGTAATGTCTAAAATTTTACATTTTACAATTATTCTGATAAATTTCGTACAATTTTTTTTCAAAAAATATCACGGTTTATTCCTCTACTCTTCGGTTTGTCTCGTATACTTTACACGACTTTTAGACGAAAAATTCTTAAAGAAAATAATAAAAATAGAAGAAAAATCTCTAAAATTTACTTAAAAGAAAATAAAATAATGAAATATTAAAGAAAATAAAAGAAATTTTGTAACTAACAATTGTAAGAAAGCTTCCTCTCTTTTTATACTGTAATAATTCTAATAAAACTTTTAATGTAATTTGCAATAAATTTTCCAAACTTTTAATTTTATTCTAATTATTCGTCTATAATAAAAATTGTGAAACTTTATACTGATTTCAGACTTTAAACTTTAATTAAGAATACCACTTAATTGATATTCTTAATTATTCCTGTACTAACTTAATACTTTACTTATGCAGCTTTTAACAAAAATTCTTAAGTAAAATAATAAATAACTGGAGATAAATATTCCAAATTTGCATAAAGTTAAAAAAGAATAATGAAATATTTAGCAAAATGTTAAGAAAATTTAGAAAAGTTTCATACTTAACAAGTGGAGAAAGTATACAATTTCCTTATTTTATATAAACCTCTACCATAATTTACAAATGAAATTTTTGACATTTTACTTTGTTGTTATGTGATGTCCAGTCAATACTAACTCATAATAACTCGGTGCTATCAATATGGTAAACTCACTATGTCATGTCAATTGCCATGATGCTAACCGTATCGACCTTCAACACGTCACCGAGTCAACCTTTGCCGTTTTAACGTGTCAACCCTCACCATGTAACAATACCAACCCTCTTAACCTTCACCATGTAACAATACCAACCCTCTTAACTTTCACCATGTCAACCGTTTCACCCCTCATCATCTCACCAAGTCAACCTTTACTACTTCAACACGTCCGTGTCAGCCGTGTAACCTCACCGTGCAACCACGTCAATCATGGTAAATTCATGCAAACTCAGTCAGCAGCATGGATGTAGATAACCCTACCATAACACCTCGTTCATCTCACGCATCATCTCTACGTACAGTACAGTACATAAACAAGCCACAGCCCATTGCAAAACGGAATGGTATAAAGTATACTTACAATTTTAAAAACATTTGCACGTCATTTTAGTCAACGGCTCAATTATTTTTCTACTAAATTCTAAATTTTCTTTCGTCTTTTAGCAATTTTATCACCAAAATTGACCTCCCCTCCCAACCATTCATTTCACTCCATCTCGCACTTTTTCCTATTGTTAATAATATCTAATTTTAGAAATTTTCAAATCATTCTTCAAGTATCCATTACTTTCATTAATATTCTTAAAATCTTATTCGACTTGACAGCTTGTCCTCTAATCATAATGCATCATCATCAAGTGACATACATTGTATTTAAACAGTTTTACATCCCACTGATAGACTTTTTATCAATATATAAATCCATAAAACCAGTAAAGAAATCAAGTTTTATGTTGTTATTTTATTCGCTTTCTACATCTTTTATAATAATAAAAAAACAAGCAGAAATTTGAATTTCTTTAATTCAAAATATATGCTCTCCACCTCAAATTTGGTATTGCCTTGCCCCTGTACATCATACTTTTCCTGACAACAAGAGAGTCGTGCCGGTCATCTATTTCACTCCATTCTGGGGAAAAATGTTTGAACTGAAATCACGTGACTTCCGGTCTAGACCGGAAATTCGTATATAGTTAATCGGGGCATAATACCCCTAAACTTTCTATATCTGGTCTCGAATTTAATTCATCTAACACCGTTCTCGAGATTAAGGAAGGAAGGCCAGACATATAGACAGACAGACAGACGACATATAGGTCTACAATTTGTTTTCAAATTTCAGCCCAATTATTTTTTAATAGCGGGGTGGCCCAGAAGTTAGTTAACCATTGCATGAGATAAATTATCGTCTTATTTGAAATAATTAAATGTTAATTGTACAGTTCGCTCGTTATACCAGTTAACCGAATTTTGGGCGAGCCTGTATAATTAATTCCTACAGAGAAAGGCTTAAAAGTCAGTTTACCATCGCAAACACTTAGGGGAGATCGGGGCAAGATCGGCATGTTAAGCTTTACTTAAATTTTGTGTAATAAATACTGCTGTAAACTGAAAAAAAAAGCTTTGCATATTGTCTATTGGAATGTTACCTTACTATAGAACTGGTTAAAATCAGTTTGGAAATAAAAATAATTAAAATAATTACAACTTTACAAGAAGAGAGAAATTGACGAAGTTGCCCCGGGTATAGGGGCAAGATCGGCAACTTCTCTCTTTTTGTAAAGTTGTAATTATTTTAATTATTTTTATTAAAGTTGCCCCTGGTATAGGGGCAACAGTAATGGGGCAAGATAGGCACGTATATAAAATTATGTTATTAACAATGTATAAGTTGGAATTCACTATTAAAACAAAGAAATACAAATCCAACACCCATTTAATATTATTACAACGAAATGCAAGTTCAAAGACATATATACATGAATAACAAATGCAAACATGTTTTCATTTATCATCTGTTTGATTTTTATCCTTTGCTTCTAATGTGGCTTTATGTTGCCGATCTTACCCCGCTAGTCATGATTTCGAAACATTAAGTACAACCCTGAGAACAGAATGCCAAGCCACGATCTGGCCACGTGAATAAGTTGAAGTTACATCCTTCTAACAGGAAAAGTAACTTTCGTTATCATGGAATTATAACAAAACCTGCCAATTCAATATAAATGGAAAAAAAATATTATATGGAATTGAACGAAAATGAAAATTTGCTTGATAATTCAACTACGCTTGTTGGAAGAACAATAAAACACTACACTCAACAAGCCACCAATAAAACTCAACTGCCTAACCTATAACCAAAGTCTCCTTTTAATTTGTTTTTTAAAAAAAGCGCTTGACAAACTTGCCCCGCATGCCGAAGTTGCCCCGATCTCACCTAATTCATCTTAATCGAATTCTTAAGTAAAGCCGACGAAATCGTTATGATTTAAAAATTACACAATTTACATTTCTTGCAACGGTTAATCAACTTTGGGGCCATCCCGCGTAATCGATCCCTGTATGATAAATTTATTACAATTTCTGTACATTTCGATGCAAAAGTCAGTTAACAACTGCAAAGGAGGCGGTTAACTGACATTTGGACCCTCCCCCGTGTGGATTGATTTCTACACAGTAAATATTCATTCAGTAGCCACACGGTGTGGCCCGAAAGTCAGTTGATCATTTAACGAGATAAATAAAATTCTGAACTCAGTTTAACCGGAACACGCGCCTAAACGCAAAACGCGGTCAACCGACTTTCGGAACACCCCACACGATTCATTTCTGCGTAACAACTCTATTTCAGTAACAGCGCAAAGGTGGCCCAAAAGTCAGTTAACGTTGGATAGTATCCTGCGTAGGAAAGTAGCGAGGTTAGTGCTTATTGGTGGGTTTGAAGTAATTTCTTTACTTTTTAAACGCTTTCAATTATGGGAGAAAACAAATTTGAAAAAAAATTCAATAAAGTATATAGCATATTTCACCCTTCCTCCCCCCTTTTACAAGAATTGAATCAAGGAACATCAAGGAATTCGCATTCAAAAGTGTGCATAGGGCCTCACGAACCCTTCCTCTACACGGCGTAGTTAACTGACTTTTAGTCAACCCTGTGTATATTAAAGAAAAACCATTTAAGGACTTAATTTAATTAGTAAAATACGTATATAAAGGAGACATACTCAACAGAATTGGTTGTATTGTTCTTAGAAACACTAGACAATATGGCGCATTATATGTCATTTTTGTTCCTGCTTTTGTTTTTTTTATGATACTTGATACTCTTCTTATCAACCTCATCAACCATCTTTACAGATTGAACTCCCTCTTTACTCTTCAATTGGATTTGCATCAAAATTTCCAGATGATAAATCGAATATATCATCCTTCATTTAGGATGATTATAATAAGTTAAATATTATTTTATTGGGAAGTAAATCAACACGAGAAATCAGAAACACTATCGAATTTCTAGAGAAATGGTAAATCTTGGTGTATTCTTATGAGGGAGATTTTATAATTTTATTTAAAATATATGCTCTCGATCCCAAATTAGTAGTGTCTTGCCCCTATAAATCACACTTTTCCTGATAACAACGGAGTCGTGCGGGTCATCTATCTAACTCCATTGTGGAGAAAATTTTCGTACTAAAATCACGTGACTTCCGGTCTAGATAGGAAATTACTTGTATAGTTAATCAAGACCTCCTCCTCATACATATAGGGTTTCGATTTTCATATTTCTAACACAGTTGTCATCATTAAGTTAGGATAGACAGTGGGAATTTATAAGTCTACAGTTTTTCCAAATTTCATCCTTACATATGTATTGTGTTTTACATCTAAAATTTCTTTGAATATATATATATATATATTAAGCATACAGAATTATATTTTATACTTATGTTCCCTTATAAAATGGAAGAATAAAGTCTAGTTTAAAGGCATATTGGATATAAGAAGATTGCATCCAACAACATAGAAACCTAAAAACCTTTCACTTCCTTTTTTTTTCTCCTGTTTTTCTTTATAAACTAATTATATTTAATAATATAATATTAGCATATTATGTCACACAGAGCAATATTTTATAACTTTATAACACTTTATAACAAATTCCTATCGTAAATATTCATTACTAGTCAGCAACATTACCGTAAATCATCACTGTCTGGACTCAGTCCAATTTACACTTCTATTTGTATCACGAATAACTAAGTAATTTATACTATTTAAGCTGTATTTAGTAAACTATGATGATAAGAATCGTTTATGGAATGAATTACTCATCATTTTCTACATAATTCTTGAGAAAAATATCAATTATTAAATAGTTAATAATTTCATTTGAAATTGTTACATCAATACTTAAATCTGTAGAGAAAAAAAAACTATTATTTAAGAAAAGGCTACTTATATAAAATATTTGTCAAATGGGAACCGAACCCATGCCTTTCGAGTTTCATTCAAGTAAAGTCGTGGGTTCAGTTCCCATTCGGATCGTCTATCTAGTTCTTGATTAATTTTTTTGGTTTGTATACTACACAACACTCTGTTAACAATTAAATAACATAGAAAATGTATGCTTTTCAGCAGGCATATATTCAGAAAAAATGAAATCAGAATCCATATTACCCAGCGAGTCGTGGGTTCGGTTCCCATTCGGATTACCTATCTAGTTCTTGGTTAGTTTAGCGGGCATAGGATTCCTATACTGCACTACACTTTGTACTGTTAATAAATAAATAACATACAAAATGTATGTTACTTAACAGGCATACATGTCGAAAGATAACTGAAAATAGTACCTAAGTCGTGAGTTCGATCCTTATAAGTAGTTGTTAGTTTCTTTCTTTAGTGGAGTATGAGATCTTTATACTAGATTATATTTTGTATTGTTAATAAATAAATAATTTATTAATTTACCAAAAAAATACTTTAATTAATACATTAATATGCTATTAATAAATCTAGAAAGTAATTTAAATATATTAAAATTAAACATTTAAAAAAAATGCGAGAATTTAACTTAGTACAGTCAAGAAAATATAATATATAACTAAAACAATAAATAATCTAGAATATATAATATAAAATTTTGAATTAATAAATAATAAAAACATTTTAATAATGCGTAAAATTAATAAAAGAAAATATAATTAATTAAATTGTGATTAATTTAAAACCGTCTAGACAATAATTTAGATAGATCAACAGCGCTGAAATATGTTTAAACATTCTAGAATTGATTCAGCTTTAGAAAATAACAGAAAGCGACAATTCTAAACTTTCCTGGAATTGACAATAATGGAAATTGATTATTGTAAAATTGTCAATTTCTATTATTCTACAACAACAAAAAAAAAAAAAAGAAAATTAAGTGAAACTGACAAAATTCTAGAATATGTAATCTACAACTTTAAAATTTTNTAATTTTATATAGGGCCTAAAATAGTAGGAAAATGTAGGCATTTTAGTGCACATCTATGAGGATAAATGGGATTATTCGTAACGAGTAATTTGTAACGATCTATTCATAATAACGTGACTCAAAATCTGAGTAAAGTTAAATCGAATTTCTGACTCATCTTTCATTTAACTGATCTAAATCACATGATAATGAATCCATCAAGTTATCGGCCATATCTTAAAGTTGAAAGAAAGCTCATAAAAGTCTTATATAATATTACTTTTACTTTCCCGGTTGTTATATGTGGGATAGGGAAAGCATGGCGATAGATCCTTTACATTTTTGGATTCGAGGACCTTCAAATGTAGAGAAATGCAAAGAAAGTTGAGGGATTTTTCTGTATGTAGGTGGAGAACACGATTTTCTTCGCCCAATTTGAAAGTTAATAACTCCCGTGTCTTTTGTTGAAATTTTCTGAAATTTTGCAAGGATATTTGAGCATTAGGGAGGAACGTTTCTATAAATTTTCACGAAAATTGAAGCATTTGTTCGGGAGTTATGGCCCAACCCACTTAATATTACCCGAACTAATCTGAAGACTTATATAAAGATAATGGCATCCATTATTAGAGATGAAAACAAATAAAGAATAGCAGAAAAACCCAGAAACAACGTTGCCAGCTTATTTTTTTTTTCTTTGTTTTTAATGTAAGAATATTCGTTGGCTTTTGCGAGATTTTTGACTTCATCTCGCGTGTAGCACTTATAGAAAAAAATGTTCTATAATCTATAATAAATCAATTTCTTTCTAGAAAATTGTGTAAGTGACAAAGTTTCAGAATATGTAATACATAACACATCGAAAGAGAACAATAAAATTGACAAATGATTTTTATTTATTTATTATATTTTTAAGGGGGGAATATATATATATATAAAACAAATCAGAGTTTTTATTTTCATACAGACTAGATATATTATACAAGTTTGTGAATCAATACAGGAATATAATGCTATCAATTCTGGTTTATATTAGGAGTATCTCTATTGATTTATCAAAAATATGTCATTGGTGAAGGAAAATAGGGAAAGATAATGAATATTGATCTAGTTACAAAACAATGAATCAAGTTACAGAACTTGTAAAAGATTTTATCATAAATTCAATTGTGTGATATTGTATAATATCTAGTAGCTAAGACCTGTGAGAATTTCTTATTGCTTCTAGAAAATTATATATATATATATATATTATCTTTTNCTCCCCCAAAAAAATTTTGTCATACTTTTTCTCTGTTATATATAACAGAACATGGAAGTAATAAATGATAAAGAAACGTTTGTTGTATTGTTACTATTGTTATTTTACGTGTATCGAGCGCGAATAGATAAGAATAATCATTAACAAATTTTAAAAAAAGTTGCATTAAAAACAATAAATTACATAAAATTATAATATCGTTAAAATAGTTTCATTTATACTTTAGATTCTCTTGACGAGATGATAATTTGAAACCATTAAAAAATAAATTTCTTTCTAATGAGATTTCCATTTTTATACTTAATGCTTATTTAAATTATATTTTTCTATTTTTAATCCTTATTGTTTAGTCTCCTACCTTTATTCACCATTTTTTCCTCGTTAATTTTATTTTATTTTTCACAAAAATAATGATTTNAAATGATATCCCGTTTGTCTGTCTGTCGTTTTTACATCTATAAAACTCTGCTTAATATTATCGATTTTTGTTTATTGATGTTACAGAACAGATACTGTATACATTCCCTCGTATAAAGGAATTTTTTTAATGTTTTTTTCGGCTTAATTAAATGTTTTAAGATATATTTTTAGTCAAATATCCGATATAAAATTTACATAAGTCGTAAGGAAAATGGTTATAATGGAGGAAAGATAGTAATGTATATATTTTTGATATTTTGAAACTTCTGTATAAACAAAATTCTAATAAAAGTAATGCACTCGTCGTTATTCTGTATCAATTGAGAAAAAGGAAAAGTTTAATTTAAAATTCATTTCTACTTATTTTTTAAACATTTGTTTTCTTTTCCCTTGATAAATTATTTAAAAATTTTTATTATGCCGGCTTAAAAATTACTTTTGTTACTATTCATACTTTGTTTAATACATAATAAATTAATTACTTAATAAAATAACCGAATAAATTAACGAAAAAAATTTAAAATAATTAAGTATAAACATTCTATAAACATAAGCGGTTCTCTGCGGAATAAGTAAGATGAAAAGAGTAATTGATTTAACGATGATTGGTTAGAAGAGAAATTTACTAAATGTTGATTGGTTAGAGAAGTAAAAATAGACGTCTAGCACTACCTATTTTTATTTTATTAACCAATTATCGTTATGATTACCGAACTTCTCGCATAATATCCTTAAAATCGTGCATAAAATTGTGAAGAAGACAGACTATGTTTATAGAAACAGCTTTATATTCAATTTAATTAAACACGGTTTTTTTAGTAGCAGCTAATAGTTTATTCTATAAAATTTAGTTGAATATAGTAATTTTTTTAAATAAAATGGCATTTAAAATTTATTTATACAGTCATAATGCTCATCTCTCAGCGATCAGAGATAAATCTAAAGTAGTTTTATCTATTTAAATATTAATTTATTGATAGAATACATTATAAAAAAATTTAATTAGAATAATTTAAGCAAAAATTTATTGAAATTAAATTGCTTATAGTTGTTTTCAGCCCCGTTTAATCTTTATAAACCATTTAAATTGATTAATAGTAGCGTATAACGAAGCCATAAAGCTATAAAAAATAATAAATGTTTTAAAAAATTTTTTATATTATTTAGAAGCCTGCATTTGGTTTATATGAATTTATAATGCAGCAATAAAAGAAGAATGCATTGTTTAAATCAAAAACTTTAAATCTTAGCAAAATATAAGATAAGATAAATACATTTTTCTAACATAAATTTATCATCGTATATAAAGTAAATGAGGAGAAAGACATGTCAATAAATATCATCGACATAAAATTTGCATAACTCTTAGCAAAATCACAGGATATAAAATTATAAAAAGTAATAAAACAAAGAAGAAAATTCTCCCTATCATATCCTAAAGCATCATTATACAAATCGAACAATAAATAAATATAAATATATATAAAATTCTTGAAAGCAAATCATTTTTCTGTCACACTTCCCATATAATTTCCCCAACAAAAAGGAAATTTTCTTCCTTTTTTTTTTATTTTCTTTTATATTTTTGAATTTCAAATCAGCAATATTTCAGAATATATTTTCATCTGTTAAACATTTTTATAAATTTTACTGTTATTTAAAAATATATATATATATTTAGGTATAAATATGCTATAAATAAATAAAACGTATGACAAATTTGAATTATTTATTTATTTATTTTTCTAAATTCCATTTCATTTCTATTGTTTTATTGAATTTTAATGCATTTAAAAAAGAATTATTATAAATTATTAATTAATAATAATTTTTGTAGGACCAAAAGTCGGTTGACCGTCGTCATGGCTAATTTCGTGTCTTTGGTCCTGTTATTTTAACCGGTTTTCACTAATTTTATAAAGGAAAAATCTAAAATTCGAATATGGTTAACTGACTTTTAGGCCACCCTAAATATAACTTTAATGATAAATTTATTCGGTAAAAATTAATAAAAAAATTTAAATTAATTAATTTTATATAGGTCTAATAATTTTGCAAATAAAAGCCTCGAATATTTCTTAAATTTCGTGTATTTTATTANTAGCGAATGATCCGTGACGTAACACAGATAATATGCCTGGGAGTCTCTTTAGTCTCCCAGGCATATTATCAACTAATTAGTAACACTGTGCTGAAAATATTTATAGTGTTGCCCATTTAATAGACTCTAAACAGTTATTAACTTATTACACGTTTATTTGCCAGTTTAAAAATTATTTTAACCAATCAGAGTTTGAATAGACTTATATTTAACGTGAAATAAACATGAGTTATTGCTTATTGGTTAAATTCTAAACAGTTATTAACTTATTACACGTTTATTTGCCAGTTTAAAAATTATTTTAACCAATTAAAGTTCGAATCGATTTATGTTATATTTAACTTAAAATAGACGTGATTTATTGCTGTTAAATATTTTAAGAGAAATAATATCGATTCAATTCAATTTCTATTGTATTTTTAACGATTTTATGAGCAAATACATCATTTCAGTTAATTAAATTAATTGAATTTGTCCCGTTCTCATTGCCGTTTGTAAATATTAACTTGTGTCCCTCCTTTTCCTGTTCCATTTGTTAAAATATGTCTTCCTTCCAGCTCATCCCTCTCAGTGCCAATGTAATTTCCCTGAGGATAGCAAACCATCAAAGTACCAAGAAATGCTGTATTCTTCACGAATCGCTTGATGTATGACCACGTAAATTAGTATCTCATCCACGTAATCTTTAACTTTACTAAACACATAAACAATGTTTACTTAAATAAAACAAAATATTTTAATGTAATCTTTATTTATTTATTTATTTATAATAAATCTGGTAAAATAATTTTATATAGGGCCTAAAATAGTAGGAAAATGTAGGCATTTTAGTGCACATCTATGAGGATAAATGGGATTATTCGTAACGAGTAATTTGTAACGATCTATTCATAATAACGTGACTCAAAATCTGAGTAAAGTTAAATCGAATTTCTGACTCATCTTTCATTTAACTGATCTAAATCACATGATAATGAATCCATCAAGTTATCGGCCATATCTTAAAGTTGAAAGAAAGCTCATAAAAGTCTTATATAATATTACTTTTACTTTCCCGGTTGTTATATGTGGGATAGGGAAAGCATGGCGATAGATCCTTTACATTTTTGGATTCGAGGACCTTCAAATGTAGAGAAATGCAAAGAAAGTTGAGGGATTTTTCTGTATGTAGGTGGAGAACACGATTTTCTTCGCCCAATTTGAAAGTTAATAACTCCCGTGTCTTTTGTTGAAATTTTCTGAAATTTTGCAAGGATATTTGAGCATTAGGGAGGAACGTTTCTATAAATTTTCACGAAAATTGAAGCATTTGTTCGGGAGTTATGGCCCAACCCACTTAATATTACCCGAACTAATCTGAAGACTTATATAAAGATAATGGCATCCATTATTAGAGATGAAAACAAATAAAGAATAGCAGAAAAACCCAGAAACAACGTTGCCAGCTTATTTTTTTTTTCTTTGTTTTTAATGTAAGAATATTCGTTGGCTTTTGCGAGATTTTTGACTTCATCTCGCGTGTAGCACAAGAAAAAAAAAAAAAAAGTTAAATAAAACAAAAAGACAAAAAACAAATAAAGGAACCAGAACAACAGTTGCCTAAAGGTAAAAACAACGAAGAAAACTCTATTTAGAGAGAAGGATAAACTAGTCTAGCAGAAAAACTTGATCTCCAATAACAACAAAGTCTTTTATAGTAAATGAAGTTTATATCAACATGATTTTATTTCTGATATAAACTACAATAATAATAATAAAATATCCTTCAAAATTAATATTAATAATTGTAATATTTAATTTCCTTTCTACGTTTCCTGCATCAGTAACCTAGCAGCATCAATATGTTACTATAGTAGTAATCCTTCATATTCAACTTTTCAGAATATATTACAATTAATTAATTGACATTCTTCTAAATCTTTATGTTTGGACATGTCATTAATTGCCAGAATGAAATTAATTGCCACTTTTGCTAGAATTAACGGCTTTTGTTACATCAACCACAATTCATGTGACATTATTTCATCATCCTTTCATTATATCATCTCTTATTGTTACGTACATTAATGCAATTTAGTCATACTTATGACAGGCTTGATGTCGTATGACTGCATGGGGTGACTCTTGTCGTTTCATGTGTCACGGAACAGTAAATATCATGCTGTGTTGCTTTTATTTACTGTATTTCAAATGGGGCTTTACTTCTACCAGATTTATTACCTTCTTACTATGGATTATTATTCATTTCTTCACTTTTTAAGCATATTTATAGGCTAAATAATTCGTATAAACACGGAAAAACTTATATTTTTAATCAATTTTGCCGTTTTCCCCCTCGAGGAAACAACTTAATTATGTATTTTGGCAATGTATATTCTCTTAAAAATTACTTTTAAAACTATTCAATTATGAAATTTATTTCAATTATTGATTTATTTATGTAAGATTAATACGTCTAGCTTCAATTTATAGCTAATAATTGTAGTAAAGATTTATCTATTGGCTTTAAAAAAAATGATTAAAATGTCAATAAATCTATAAGAAACTACAAATTTTAGCATTGAAATGATTGAAACTTCCTTTTAACAGTCACAAAAACGCTTATTTACCTACTAAAAAATAGGATCTACTAGCTTAATTAACCATTAAATAATTTAATAATATTATATTATCATAAAAAATTAAGTTTTTTAATTAAAAAATAATTTTAAAAATACTTAAAATTTATTATAAGCTTACTAATTAGCATAATTTATGTTAATTAGTGAAATGTACAGTACATATTTATTCTTACGTATGACTAAGAAATTGACATGTCGCGCTCTCATTCGTCAATTACAAAAATGTTTTAACCAATAAAATGAATGATTTTTATCGGGAAAAGTTGTGATTGGTTTTAAGCGAAATTTTAAAATTTTTAAATGCTTTTAAGATTATAAATTTATCGTGTTTTTTTCCTAAAATTTTAAGGATAATTTTCGAGTAAATAAGCTTAAAAACCGTATAAATATTACATAAATTAACGATTGAAATATTAATTAGATAGATAATAGCTGAATATTAGTTTATAAAATCGTAAATTAACTTTTAAATGATAGATTATTTTAATGTTTATCTATATAAATATTCTTTAAAACATTCATGTAAACGAACATTAAACATGACATTATAGATTTACGGAGTGTAAAACATCAAAAATATCTTTAAAATAATTAAAATTTTAGTTTAAAAATCATAAATTTAAACGTTTAAATTTTAATATAAGCTGCCATTTATGTAAATAAGCTTGAAATATTCATGTAAAAATAACATAATCGAGCATTAAACATGAAGGCATTTCCATAGATTTACATGTATATATACGTGTGTTTTCCTAGTCATTACAGACTTCAGGATGAACATTTTACATTTGCTTATTTAAATTTTATAACTGTTAACGGCAAATATTTCTACCAAATCTATTAACGAAACGTCACTGGAAGCAGACGTCTGGAAACTTTGCAGTTTTGATAATTATTTTTCTTACAAATAATTTGTAGATATGGACGAATCAACGTATTTAAAACAAAATTTATACACAAAATAATGTATACGTTAGAAAAATTCTTAAGGGGGAAGCTTCAAAATTTCATAAATTTCTCTACCAAATAACGAACCTATCCTATCATCTTCCTATAGTATTTAAGCGATTAATTATATATATTTTTTATTATATTATTATATAATAATAGTTAATTATAAGTTCCTTATCGAATATATATATTCGAAATATCGATTTTTATTTGAATTTTTTACGCCTTTTCTTTTTTTTAAGGGAAGAATGCCTACTTCTAGATACGTTTCTTGCTGCTTTTATTCTTTAAGATAGAGCAGAATAATTTCTTTAATAACTAGATTGTCTCTTATAAGTAAACACGTAGACAGCTGACCGCTCCTTACGAGTGAATTTATAACTCAATTAAGCAAGAGCAAAGGAAAACAAACTCTTTTCTCTTTATCTTCGTCCGTCACACGATAATGAGACCATCTAAGTTCGTATAAAAGAGAAAAAGTAAGGTTGAAGTGCGAAATTTTTATTCATATTTTTCTTTTTTTCTTTCTGAATTTCCATCTTATTTTTCTTATCCTCCACTTTTACGTTTAACTTTGAACCTACACATCATAGAATATCTCGTACAAAGATACTATTAAAAGTTAAGGTATTGTTTAAATATTTATAGAGATTTTAATCAAATTTAATTAAAATTTATCATTTTCTATAAAATAACGCCTTTAATTTCATTCGAAATAAGTAACTGGGTACATAAATTGTCATTACAAACACGAGTTTTTACCATAAAATAAGTTTATCCCCTCAAAATTTTTAAGTAAATTTGCTTTTATAATTTATATTTTATTTAAAAATATCGATTATAAAAGTATAATTAGTTATTTAGAAGATTAGGAAAAGATTTTTAGGGGTTTTTAGTGTACAAATTTAGTAATTTTCTAACATTTTAACCGTAATTAAATGTGTTATTATAACGAACGATGCTATTTCTTATCAAAAAGTATTTCATTATAGAAAACTGAAATTCTAGACAAAAATCTACATAAAAAAATTTAAAATATCAATTAATTGTTTATCTTTTATTATATAGATTGATCACTACCAAGTTAAATTTTGCTTTAAAAATGCTAAAAAAAATTAAACGTTTGGAGTAGTGGAGAGGTAGAGAGAATCTCTTATTTGCTATTTTATTCTAAGCGTGATACGCATAGCATAAAAGAGTTGACTTGGTAGAGGCGGACAACACAATTACTTGCCTCTAATTGATTGACTTTGTTTTCTTCTCTGATTCGGTTTAGCGACAACTAAATTAACGTCTACGGTTTATCTACACCCCCCAAGGCCCTAGGACACACGTTTGCAAGCAGCAAACTTTCCTCAAAACACTAGAAACACCCCTCGAGCTCTGCATAAACCTCAGTTTTTTTTTCTTTTTTTTGTAGGGGGGATGATTTAGGAAAATTTATAGGATTCTCTAGTCATAAACAATAGCAAAATATAAGAGTGGATCCTCTTATATTTACCACCTACTCCATAGTATATGAGGAAAGAGAGAAAGGGGGGGTTTGTTTGGAGGAGTAGAAAAGTATGGATGGGATCGCAATGTGTAGTTGGCCTTGGGCTACGTTCTCTGCCACATTTATGTTCAATGGATCAATGACTAGGAAGAGGAAGTCCCTCGAATCTCTTTCACTCACTAGACCAATGCCATAACGGAAATAGATGCTCTAGCAAGTCGGCTTAACTCTCGCATACCCTCTGGCAACTTTCCACAGTAAATCGTTCTGGTAGACATCATGCGTTGCAAACAAAGTGATTTTTGTTCCAGACAACTTTTCCATTCTATCTGCCCACTTGATTATGACTTTTTCATTCATATCACTGCTCCCTCCTCTTATTTCTTTTGATGGGTTTTACTTGATGATATGTTTCGGATGAAAAATAAAGAGGTGAAAGCGTGGTTTCCTTTTCGTTTTTTTTCCTTTCTTTTTTTTAAGTCAAATTTATTAAGGAAAACGTTTCTTCGGGTTAGAAAATGGCTAATATCCGTTCTTTGTAAGGATTTCTATACGAGAAGGCACCGCCATCTTCTGTTTTCAATGTTAACACGCTCCGTATTGAATTTCGCATTTAAATGATAGAAGAGGTGCAAGGATATTTGAAATTTTGATTAAATTCATGTTTTATTTTCGATTCTTGTTGTTTAATTTTTGCATAAAATCCATTCTTACGTTCGTAATAATTACTGTAAAACATACTTTTTATATTCATTACTGGCTTGTGAAGTATCAACGAAATAAATGAATATATTCGAAAATTTCGTGAAATTTTTAGCTTTTTAATTAATTTTGAATTTAATTATTCTTTTTTAATACAAAATTTATTATTATCTTTATCGTAATTATTGAAAAACACTTTTTTTTTTACTGGTTAGCGCATGAAATGTCAATAAAATATTTGAAATTTCGATAAAATTTTATATTTTAATTGAAATTTTTAGCTTATTTATTTAATTTATGACTTAGTCATTTAAATTCCGCATAAATTTTTATTTAAACATTATAAAAATCACTGAAAAAAACGCAATTTTTCCACACTCACTTATCGTATGAAATATAAGCAAAACGAATAAAAGAAACAGTTAATATTTTGGTTGATTTTTATGTTTTAACCAGACTTTTTAGTTATTTTAATTAATTTATTATGTAACAATTCAATTTTTATTTAAATTTAATTATTATTTTCATAATAATTGCTGAAAAAAACGCAATTATGTTCTATTTAAGGTATCAACGAAACGAATAAAAATATTCAAAAAATCGTAGAATAACATTGATTTTAGCAATTCAATTAAAAAATTTCGGGCATTTTAACTGTGAAAAATCTGAATTTATAGTGAATTTCTTGTATAGAAAACATTGTTAACACCTTCAAAAAAAAATACTTTATTTAGCATCATCAATTTTTAAATTCTACTTTAATAATTAAGTATTAAGATTAAGGATTTAATTTTAAACTTTTCTAAGTTCTAAACTTTGTTTACGACTTTAAAAACTCTCTCCCTCTGTGAGAAAAATCCAATTAACCAAAAGAAATATTTATATTATGTTTTTATTTTGATTTATTTATTAAAAATTGAGAGATAAAACGAGGTAATTGTAACTTTAATCTCTAGATTAGATAATCGCATTAATTATGTAAAGATTAATTAAAAAAAACTCTTATTTTTAATCTAGAGATAATTAATGTAAAATTAAAAAGCCAACTTTCGCATTTATGGCCATGTTTTTGCCATATAAGTACATATAAAACATTAAAAAAAACGAGTAATAAATATGAAGTTATGTGCAATATTTATTCTAAAAACCTATTTTAAAATTATTGTCTACATAAAATAAGGGCCCTCATCTTAGTGTAACGATGGGGGTATGATTTATAGCCATGTTTTTTACCTTAAAACACTTATAAACTGTATAAAATACATTACCTAACCTTTATATTTTAACATAGAAACACCCCGAAATACGCATAAATCATATAAGATACACTATTTTACTGTTATACTTTATTATAGAAATACCCCAAAACCCATAAAATGCACTAATTTACCATTATACTTTTCCATAAAAAACACATAAGCAGTAAGAAGTGAATATAATTTGCACATAAACATACGAATTTATCATACGAATCTATGGTACCATGCATAGAAATACATAAATATTATATAATTAAAGATCTTTTTAAAAGAAATAATTGTTTAAGAAATTATTATTTAAATTTAAAAAAGTATTTTTAAGGATTTTAATTTCGATTACCGACCATTAATGAATAGTCTATAATTGTTTATCGTTTAATTATAATTAAAATAATTAATTATAATTACCGAAAATGTCATTAAATTTCAGTTTCAAAAACTAATAGGAAAAAAACTTTTTTTTTAAATTAAATTTTCACTCTAAAATTCCTCAATTAATTTATTTTAAGTTACAATTTACAAATAAAATACAACTTAAGATTATGAAATTCTAAACTAAACATATCAACAACGAAGCCAACAATTGTAAAAAGTGTGTTAAGAACGTACAGACAGACACACGTCTACATAACCAACTCATGAAAAATCCATATACGTCAATGTAAGGAGTGTTATTGATGTTATGCTTATATTTATATCAATGTAAATATCATCTAAACTGTGCAATACACTATAGAGTAGTGTGACGTATATAATGAATGATAGTGTTTTTGGATAGTGAAAGGGAGACATTTTGAAATCGGTAAGGGACGAGAAAATCGGTAGAATTTTTGTAGAATTATCTTGACACTACATCTGTCATAACTTTACCTCCTCTTTCTCGTGTGCAATTCACTTTCTTCATCCATTTAGTGATTGATATAAGCTGTTGTGATGTATGCTGTGTGTAGCGAATGATCCGTGACGTAACACAGATAATATGCCTGGGAGTCTCTTTAGTCTCCCAGGCATATTATCAACTAATTAGTAACACTGTGCTGAAAATACTTATAGTGTTGCCCATTTAATAGACTGTAACTTATAAAGTCGTGAAATTAAAAAAAAAACAAAAAAAATGGCCTTTTAAACTTTACTGTTGATAATAAAGTTATGCTACTTTAATGCCCTTTTTTTATGTTAGTTGTGTTTCTTTTAATTATATTTATTAATTTAAGTGGATTTTTTAAAGTTTTATTAATGATTAAAAGGGGGTGCTTTTACTCGTTCATGCATTGTACTGTACAGTACAATTATAACACCTCTGTAGGGATTCTGCAGTTAATTTTACAGCTAGACACTATAGAGTTTGAATCCTTATAGCAAAACTCATATAGTTAGAATCTATAAATAGAGCTTTAGAGAATCCTATAGGAATCGTTATAGCTCCTGAAGGATCTGCATAAACAGAAACCCTTTGTAAGGATCCTGCAGTTGATTTAACAGCTAGACACTATACAGTTTGAGTATTTATGGCAAAACTCCTATAGTAAGAAGTCCAGGATTGAGATTTATTATGAAAAGAAGTCCTGTATGATCATTCCCCTTAGAGTGTGTAGTAAATGTTTATATAATTTCCTTAAGGATCTCTATAATTAGAACATTTACAGAGAATATTTTCTGTATATCTTATTTCTCTCTGTAGGGATCCTACAGTTAATTTTACAGGTAGACACTATACAGTTTGAATCCTTAGAAAAAACTTATCTTTATAGTTTCTGTAAGGATTAGATAATCCTGTATATCCCTATATTCTAGCTTATGTTTCCCTATATTTAAGCCTGTATATATTTAAAATTTTAAGCTATTTAAAAAGAAAAACTGTAAAATAATAATAATTCTATTATGACCCTGTTATAGTGAAACCTCGATATAATGAATAAATACGTTAACTATTTTTTTTTAATATACAGTGAAGTCATAATATAGTAAACTCTTAATACAGTTAATTGTTGGTAATTGGTACTGGTGATCACCTGATATAGTGAATTTTTGATATAGTGAACTACGTGTTCGGTTCTTGATATTCTTTGTGTTTAGTTAATTTTTTACATAATGAATGATTCAGAATAGTCCTTTGAGAGTTTATTATATCGAGATTCTACTGTATAGTGAATGATTTAGATCAGTCCTCTGGTAATTCATTATATTGAGAAGTTATGGCCATGTATTGTGGATGATTTCTATATTTTCAGAGTGTTATGCAGAAAAGTTTGCAAAAATTTTGCTTTTTTTTTCTTCATAAGTTTATCTCATTGAAAGAAATTCGTTTTTTAGGTTTTAAGTTTAAAGAAATAATGCAACTTTACGCTACTTCTTTTAAAAAAAAAACAGTGTGAGAGACGTAAGATATTCCTATAAAATAGTGAGTAAATTAGTGAAAACTGTGCAATAAAATGAAAAATGCGCTAAAAAATTTTAAAAACTCAGTGAAATAGTAAAATAAAATTTTAAAAAACGCAGTAAAACAATGAACTAAAATGAAAATCTGTAATAAAGATTTAAAAATGCAGTATAGAAATGCTATAAAATGAAAACACGCAGTAAAACAAGGCACTGTAAATAAATAATACAGTTAAAACAGTTTAGTAAAATAAAAAAAACTCAGTAAAACAATGTACTAAACATGAAAAAATGCAGTAAAGTTGTGCAATAAAACAAAAAAAACGCAGTAAAACGGTGCACTAAAATGAAAAAAAAACGCACCGAAACAATAAAACAAAAATGAAAAAACGCAATAAAACAATGCACTAAAAATTTTTTAAAAACGCAGTAGAACAATGCACTAAAATGAAAAAATTCAGTAAAACAATGCACTAAAAATTTAAAAAAACGCAGTAGAACAATGCACTAAAATGAAAAAATTCAGTAAAACAATGCACTAAAAATTTAAAAAAACGCAGTAGAACAATGCACTAAAAATTTAAAAAAACGCAGTAAAACAATGCACTAAAACTTTAAAAAAACGCAGTAGAACAATGCACTAAAATGAAAAAATTCAGTAAAACAATGCACTAAAAATTTAAAAAAACGCAGTAAAACAATGCACTAAAACTTTAAAAAAACGCAGTAGAACAATGCACTAAAATTAAAAACGCACCGAAACAATAAAACAAAAATGAAAAAAAGCAATTAAACAATGCACTAAAAAATTTTTAAAAAAGCTCATTTTATTACCTAAAAAGCACTAGATAAAAAAAAATAAAAATCAGTGAATTTTTAAATTGATTAATCCCGTCAAAAGTTGTAAGAAAAAAAAAACACGAGAAAATGAAGAATTGTCAATGCCAAAACTCGGCTTTCCTATAATAAAATTATTGCATCTTTTCACAACTTTTTCCACTTATATATATATATATATATATACACACAATTTAGATAAATGCTATAAACGGAAAAGCGTCACACGAGGATGATTGAAGGAAAAGGATCCAAAATTCCAACTCGCTTCCACCATCAAACAATTGGTGTAGTCGCCAGGATGGCGCCTAACAATGTCATTGTTAATATACTTGCCAGTAAGCATGAAAAATCACCTCCCTTCTGACAATTTCAGCCAAAGACTTTCTCATCTTCTTATACCCTTAATCTGTTGATTTTTAAAATTTCCTCTGTTCTTTCATTGACGGGAAATTCCTTCTAAGACATTTTCTTTACCTTTTTTTTGCGGTGAATTTTAAGAAAAAACGTGCCTCTTCGAAGTTTCTCAATGAGACTAATTTCTGAATCGCTTGATGCAAATTTTTACATTTAAAATACTTTGATTCTTTATGGTGTGAATGAAACTACGTTACTGTTCTAACGTGTTCGCGACTTTGTGGTTTACTCTATGAAACTACTTTATGCTTTTGCTCTACAAAAAGTATGTAACTAATCCATAAGCTTTTGCTATATAAAACTATGAAACTAATATGATTTATTTTATGAAACTACGCTGAATTTACTCAACAAAGCTACGAAAATAAAATGATTTATTCTACGAAAATATACTATTAAATGATAAAAACTGTCGTTTTCGATTTAATATTTAAAGGAAACTAAATATTTACGTTATATAAATAGGTAAAGTCTCTGATTTATTTTCCAACATAGAGTAAAATATTCATTTAAAATTCTTAAATAAATATGAATTTAAATGGGATGAAAAGATTTAATTAAAGATTAAGAAAAATAATTTATTCTCATTCTCTAAAATTAAGTCTCATTTAAGAGGAAGAAGGGATGTTAAGCAGCGTCAGAGAGTGATAATTTTCTAATTTTTTTTTTATTTTTTTATTTTTAAATGAAGTTAACGAATTAACCTCGTACAAATTACCTGACTACAACGAGGAATATCATCACATTTGTACACAATCAACTCGATTTTGAGCGACTCTCACGTCTCTTTCGCGTTATATTCCCACTAATTTCTTGTTATTTCGGTTAAAAATGAGACTAAATTAACTGAAATTTAAGTAAAATTTGCTTCAATGAACATTGCTAAAGAATTTCGTTCGTTTGTTCCACTGAAATTGACGCTAAATCGAATGTATAAGAAAATACAGTACGTACTAACGAGGTTCAAACACGAGTCTGGTACTTGAAAGTCACATGATTCGGTGTTCAAATGTAAGTTATTCATAGATAATAAAGGGTTCTATAAATAATCTTTACGGAGAATATTTATTAAATTAGGAAAGCATTATAGCGAGGTTTGATTTGAAACATTTATATACATTTTTAAGCTATTATTACTATAAGAGGCATTCGTTTTGTATACCATGGCATCAATTTGGCAGTAGAAATTACGTCAAACTGACGTAAAAATTTATAACTGTACACACCAAAGATGAATTCGTGTCATTTTTGACGTCATTCTTATGCTACTTTTTATAATGAGAAAGCGTAAAATGACGTCAAATTGACGTAATGGCGTAAACTACTCTGAGGAAACAAAGCAAATTCTTCAATTATCGCGCGTATTAATTATAATAGACGGGAGTAGGAATGTGAATGTTTAATTTTTATAAAACATAATAAAATTCTCTCCAACATACTTTGCATATCCTTATTCTTGTAATAGTTTCTTACGTCAACATCTGCAACTGAAGTGTTTGAACAAATTCGTTTGTTCACTCGAAACCGTCATTCACAGAAGACAATTTTTTTTTTTTATTTCTCTCGCCATTTCTGTGATTTTTCTCTAACTTTTGCTTACTTTAGATTGAAGAGTGTGCAAAAAAAAGTTTTTTTTACTGATTCTCAGGAATCTTCTGAAGTAATAAATGCAATATTATGAAAGAAGTGGGAAAGAATTGATAGGACAAGAGAACCTGAAAATTTGAACTTCAAAGTTTTCCTATCCTCTCATTTTTCTTACCCGAAAAAAAAATTGGATAACTTGAAAATGAACTAAATTAATTTTAAATCGACAAATTTAAAATTAATTAACATATCAACAAGAAAAATATCAAATAAAATAATGTAGATCAAATCAATTTAGTGTTGTCTAGTACGTGACACTACAATCGCTTAGGCATTAAGCTTAATCGACAACAAATATTCTGCATCGGACACTACTGATGCAAAACGTGATCCTCCCGTTGCCATAGAGACGATCCCAGCATCTCTCTCTCTCTCTCTCTTTCTCTCCCTTTCTCTCTTCCTCTCCATCTTCTCTTCCTCTCGCTCTCTCTCTCTCTCCGGTTCACATGAGTCGCCGATGAGATAAATTAAACTCGTATCGTTTAGTAAAATTTATTGCTTTTAAGTTAAAATTCTATTATAATATTTAATTAAGTTTAATTTGATTTATTATATTAATAAATTTTTGATTATTCTGGAGATTATCCCGTTTGTGTATCGCTCGCTTACCATATAAGCTGAAATCTTTCATTTTTAATTATAAATATATTACCTGTGCTTGTAATTAAAGTTTATAATTTATTTAATTATTAATTATTCATTTTATTTAATAACTTAGCGAAATGAAAATTTTTACGCGTTAAATGCCATTAAAAACGATTATCGCCGAGGCAATCGCTAGCGATAATCGCGGCGACAGTCGCGGCGTTAATCGCCAGCGATTCATAATTAAATTTTTTTTAAAAATTTTTTTAAATACGTAAGAAAATAAATTAAATAATCTTTAACAAAGTTATATCAACGTAATTTAAAATATATAATTATATTATTTTTTTATTAATGATTAACTTATTAGAAACAAAAAATTCATTTATAAGTTATTATTCTTCAATGTGACTAGCGATTTTTTAATGACGATTTTCTCGATAAATATTAATTAAATTAATCGTTATTAAATTAAATTATGTATTTTTAAGGATTTTCTTTTTCCTTAAATATATGTCTTCTGTACAATTTCTCTCAAAGGATTTAACACAAATATATACACATATACATAGATATTTTTAAATAAAAATCTGATGGAGAGGAAAATATTTTAAATTAAATATAATTGAATTAATTTTGATTTATAAATTTACATTAAAAATTACTTAATTTAATTATTAATTGAAAATATAAACTTATTCTCTCGGCACTCAAAAGTTTGCAGTAATTATGACAAACAGAAATATTAAAAATCCAGCAACGAGTTGCGTAACTTTCCCGGCAAAAAAGTTAAAATTACGTTTGAGGCCATCTGTTATGAGATTTTATTTTTAAATGTTGATCAAGAGATGAGTTTTATAAAAAAAAAAAAAAGAATTGTAAATGGTAATAACTAGTAATGTCTTCATTACGTACGATTTCACTTGACATATGACACGTGAGCCCCTGTATCTCTGACCTCTCGACTTTTAACCTCCAAAATTTAATATAATGTATTTCCCTAATACAGAAATCTCTATGCAAAATTTCAGAAATTTTCGACAAAAGGCACAGGAGTTATTAAGCTTAAAATTGGATTGACATAATCGCGCTCTCTACAATACATCCACTAACATCCATATATACAGTAAATATCCCCAATCTTTTGTATTTCTCGATGTTTCGAGGTCTTCTGTGTTTTCAAAAATATAGAAATCTTGGGTAGGAGGGTCAATTTTTGATCATTCTCCATACTTTCCCTCTGTTATACATAACAACCAGAAAAGTAAAGACGATAAAGTTTGATAAAACTTATTAATTTTTGAGTGATTTATCTTTATTAAAATCATATTTTTAGTTACTTTTCCATGATATTGCATGGAATTTAATACTACTACATCAATGTTTTTCGCCTGAACATGATATTAAATTGATAAGCATATGTACGGTGCTGATATCCCTGCTCCAATATATTGTTTTCTTAATGATTTTCTCTATATTCATGCTCATGGTTTAGTTGTAAATAACAAGTGGTAGCATAACTTCGGTTACAATTCGAATTACTAGAATGCTCCGTTGACAGTTCTTAAATAACTTAGTTAAATTCCTGAATTATTATTATATTATTGGTATTATTATGATTTAATAATACATTAATCAGTAGACGTTCGTCAATCTGGCACCTGTAGAACTGGATTATCAAAAATGCTGGATTACTGGACCTTCCCGTATTTTATATGAGATCCGAACGTTGCAGGTTTTGCTGTACCGTACAGTACATTTTGTACTAGCGCACACTCCTGTGGGCTTGCAATTTGTTTATGCATCCTCTTTAATTAGTAGGAACACAATACAGTGAATGACTATATTTTAAGATCGAGTGAAAAGCCCCGAAGTATGCATACTTGGAGGCTTTTCAATTGCTACATCCCGATGATGATGATGATGATGATGATGCTCAATAGATTGGAGCATGAAAAAGCTCCAAGTAGTGATGATGAGAATGCATGATAAATTAGTTTTTAAGTTATCATTTACTTTTCGGAGAATGCCGGATAACCGGACATTCCAAATTTCGGGTGCCCGACTAACTGATATTCTACTGATAGGCTCAGTAGTAAGGATAGGGAATAATTCTGAATAGTAGGATTGGATGCCGATTTTAAGGTGTATACTTGTACCTAGGAATAGAAGAATTTCAACGCTATCCATCGAATTAAACTTAATATTTGGCCTAGTATCACGAGTAACAGGTCTCGAAAATCAACAGTAACATCAGAATAAGCATCTTTTATGCAAGATCCATTAAATCCTTTCAAAACTAATATGCAAAAGTGGTGTGGTAAGTAATTCCCGAAAGCATCTGGGCACTTAAATTGGCAATTACTTCTGTTTAATATGGAAAATTTGTCCTTTAGAATGGCTACAAAATGAAGAGTTGTTAAGACAATTAATAGAATATCTCTCTACCCCTGTTTAGCAGCTTTACAGAGTGGATGGAGTGAGGTAACTATGGAAGCGTGTAAAGAGTATCCGGACTGTTGGTATCACTTCTAGAAAATGAATTGGATAGATAACTATCGAAGCTTATAAAGGGTATCCGGCGGCTGGTATCTCTATAAATTGAAATGGAAAATCAGAAAGGAGAAAACTTCAAGGGGGTATCCGGCCTAACTGATATCTCTTTAACTGAAATGGAAAGATAACCATGGAAGCTTAAAGAGATTCCGGCCCCAATAGTATCTCTTCAAGACAAACACAAGCCATACCGTAATGGCTTCCGACTTTAGCGCACTTTAAACTAATTACAAACACTCACGATTGTAAAATTTACAACAAGATTACGGTTATACATCTTGCTTTACAAGGAAATTTTGAAAAAAATTCCGAGTGAGAGGGGGATTTACACGCTATAAACAAGTTAATAATTCAATGAAGTATATAGGAAGATATACGGCATTAATATGCTTATTAATGTATTTTACCTGGACTCATATATCATTAGTAATTAAGGGAATATATTTTCCTATATAAGATTTAAATTTTCCAAGATTTCTGAGAGGTGGAAATAAATTGTGGAAATTTTACTAATTCGAGTTAATGGTCCGAAATGAGCGGGCGAAATTCGTAGTGAAATCTAATCCTTCTTCTCTGTCAATTGCAGGAGTTCTGTGATGTTAAACGATCCAAACAATCTTCCTTTACTCTATGTATTTTTAGTTTCCTGTGGATTACATTACAAATATTATCTTACTCAATTATAATTATATATCATGTTATTGGCACGTGTCTATTTCTGGAGTTGAAGCAAAGTTGTAAAGATTATCGATCGTTTTTTTAATGTAGAATCTTGCATGGAATATTTAAAGAATAATTTAAGGTAAAGTTACTCGTTACTAAAATTATTTATGTGTAAAAATACCTGAATGTTTTCGGGTTCGTATCTAAAATAGGCGATTCATTTTGCCATATTTTTTAGATTTTTGTGTCACGCATGATTTTGTGACATATTTACACAGAACGCAAGCGAATTTGTTAGATATTTACTCGAAAAACACGTAATTTTGCTAGATTCTCATACAAAAAAACACAGGTGATTTTGTTACAGTTTCAAACACAAACGTGATTGTTTCAAATATTCATACAGAAACATGCGTGATTTTGTTAGATATTTATTCAAAAACACATGTGATTTTATTAGCTATTCAAGCATAAAACACACGTAAATAAGTTAGATATCCTCTTAAAACACGTGAATTTATTAGATATTCATGCAAAAAAAACACCAGCGATTTTCTTAGATATTCATTCAAAAAGCACGTGATTCTTGGCCATTTTAAAGATATTCATGTTTAAACTATGGAAATATTTTTCTTATTTTTAGATATTGCCTAAAATACATGTGATATTTTTGTCATATTTACATATTCATGCCAAAAATACCCGCTGTTCTCAGTGATATTTTAAGTAATAATTCTAAAATATACGCCCGATTTATAAGCATTAACGTCTAAATACGACTGATTTCCTTAATCATTGTTGTAGATCTTTATATCTAAGAACACTGAAAATACTTCAGTCAGTATTTAAATATTCGTAAGAAAAAACACGAAATATTCTCGATTATTTTTAGTGACTTTTTAGATAATTATATAAGAAAACACCACACTAAAAGTTACTAATCCCTATTTAGATATTTAAAAAACTCTAAATTTATCTCTAAAATTATACTCTTGTTAAGAAAAAATTCTACATAAACAATAAAATTAGCTCACAAAAGAAGATTGAAAACAATTTTCAAGCTAATTATAACAATAGCAAAGTTTATCAGCATGGTTCCCCATTGAAGATTTTCTACAGACCACGAAAATAATTGTTACATTATTAGCATGAATTTAATGCTGTTGTTGGACAAAATTATAAAAATATTAACTTTTTAAAAAGTGTATGTATACATGAAGAAATGAGTCAGTTCATTAAAGTGTAGTTAGCCATTGTTTAAGTATTCAGGTTTATTTTAAAAATTGATGAGTTTACTGCAGGCTGGATGAGTTTCCCAGCATCATATCAGATTAGCCAATAAACTAGCAACTGTTCCTAGTTCACTGCAGGCTGGATGAGTTTCCCAGCATCATCTCACATTAGCCAATAAACTAGCAACTGTTCCTAGTTTACTGCAGGCTGGATGAGTTTCCCAGCATCATCTCAGATTAGCCAATAAACTAGCAACTGTTCCTAGTTTACTGCATGCTGAATGAGTTTCCCAACTTCATTCCCGATGAGCCAGTAAACTAGCAACTGTTCCTAGTTTACTGCATGCTGGATGAGTTTCCCAACTTCATTCCCGATGAGCCAGTAAACTAGCAACTGTTCCTAGTTTACTGCAGGTTGGATGAGTTTCCCAGCATCATCTCAGATGAGCCAATAAACTAATTAAGTTCATCTAAGAAAATAACACTTCAATCTACCAATTCTTAGTCTAAAAAAACAATAAAATAACACTTAAAATTTATCTTACTTTCCCAAAAATCACCCGAGAAGATATAATCAATCGCATCTTAGGTAGAAAATATATTTAAGAAAAGACAACAATATAATCGATCTTACTTATTAATTGCTCCTAGTTGTTTTCCAATTTAGTAAATAATCACGGCAGTAAACTAACGTAACTTGTTAGCAAACTTATAATTGAATATTATCAATATGATACCACGCCAATACGTTCATCAGCATTGGAATTGTTGGAGTAAATCATCACGGTATCGTCCTTCAATACTATCTTTTACATCAAAGAAGACACTAATGAAGCTGAGCATCTACGAGTATATCTTCACAGAACAGTAAACAATTTTCTGATCACGTTTCAAAGGAAACTTTCGCCTATCCTTTAAAATTTTTCGATATAAAAAGTAAAAAAAAAAAAAATATTAAATAAAAATTTCGTATATCAAATTACTTTATACAGCAAAATATATATAAATTTATCATTAACTTGTAGATTTAATAGCCCATTTTCCGTTTTCGGGATGTAAAATTTACATTGAAGTATCCTTACTTTAATGCATAAAAATACCAGTGTTGGATGCTATACACCCCCAAAAAAGGGGGATGTTTAGAATCCAGCGAGCTAAATGACGTTCGGATGAGGTATCAACGTTTCAAATTAACTAATGGTTCCAAAATTTAATATTTTTCTTTAGCCTCAAAGGGGTTGAAAACTGCATTAGTGAGACACGTTACACTTCTTAACAACCTATTTTATTATTTACTTTATCCTGTAGGGATGCGGATGTAACGTTCTCTACTCCTTCCTTCTACTACTAAATACACAATACTGAAGGAATAATAATGAACTGAATGGTTTTTATCTTCTAAGATTATTTTTTTTATATATATAAAAATTTAACGGATTTTTCAACTTAATGGAAGTTATTCTAAACGTTTTAGTAGCATCTTCCCTCCCCCTCCTGCCTTCGTTATTAACTTGAAATCATAAAATACAATTTAATATTTTAAAAAAATTATAAAATAAAAGTGAAAATTGAATAATTAATTAATTAATATCTTTAAAAATGAGTTTTTAATTGTGTTTTTTATGAATTTATTCCTTACAAATGTTTAAACTTCTCTTAAATCCGTGCGTGTTTTTGTGAATAAACACTCAGAAAATACAAGTAAAATGTGTTTTTTTTTAAACGTAAACTTAATTTATTATCCTGAATTTTATTTCTAAATTATTTTTAAACAATTTAAAGATGTATTTTTGCTTCCTAAATTGAGTTTTGTTTTCTTTAAGGATTAACTTTGGTCAGATAAGAGAATTTCTTTCATTACTTTTCATTATGATTTTGTAATTTGCATTTTTTGGAGGTAAAAATGCGATTTGTTAATATTTTTTCTTGTTATGAATTAACTGTAATGTAAAATATTGAATAATAAGTTTTAATTCATCGATTATGATGCGTAATTTTATACAGAGAGTGATGCTGAAGTAAGTATTGGGAATGCTGGATTTCTTGTTATAAATCATGTTGATTTCTTAAATTAATTATGGAAAAATGTATGAAAAATATAAATATGAGGAAAGACACAATGTGAAATATACGGAAATGAAGAAATTTGAATGTGGAGTGATGTAAGATGAATGCATACGAAGAGAAAAGAACACGAAGAAAATATAAGAAAATGCAGGAATAAGATAAACAATTGGTTGATAGAATTGAGGAAACAAGGAAAATGAAATAAATTTAATAGGAAGAGGAGAGATGAAGATACAAGCGAAGAAATATAAAAAAAAGAAAGAAAAAGTGATGCGGAAGATGTTGTGAGTAAACTTTGTGGAAGGTAAGTATATGGAACCTGAAGGTATGAGGAAAAGGATAGAGGAAATTTGATCGATTATTCTATAGCTTTTAGTTTTATCTCATTCCTATTTTCCTTAGATTTTCCTTATACTCTATTTTCTTTATTTGCTCTGATATGAAGGCGTGAGGAAGAGAAATTCGAAGATAAAACTAAAAGGAGAGTGATGAAAGAATGAATGGAAGTTATAGATATTAGGAAAGATGTGTGTTAAGAAAATATTTTTTGAGAAAAATTCAAACTTCCCTCATGCATTTTCCTATAATTTCATTATTTATGCGATGTCTCGCTTATTCACTTTTCTGCTTTTACCTTCCATTCATTTCTATTTATTCTTTCCTCACTACACGAAAGAATAGAATATAAAATTTATGCAAGCGAAGGAAAAAAAAGAAATATAAAATAAAAAATAGAAGGAAAAATCCTGAATAAATACGAGGGAAGCGTTAAAGAAGCATTGAAGAAGCGTTATAATTAAAGATTGATAGAAAGAATGGGTGACAAAGACGAATGTGAAGAGAAAATGAGAGCTGTAAAGCGTATAAGAGATAAAATAATATGCAGAAAATAAGAGAAAACAGTATGAAGCGAAAAGAAAAATATAAGAATAAAGAAAAAAGGAATAAAAAGCATTAAAAAGAGCATAAAGAGTAAAAGAACACCAGGAGCAACCGAATGGAGAGTAGCAGAAGATACTAAATAAAATGATTTTAAATTATATAAAATTAGCTTAATTATTTTATTATTAACAAATTATTCACTTGAATGATTTGAAGGCTTATAACAATGAGAATGTGCATTAGAGACATCAATATAAATTTCCCTTTACATATGTTCCAAACAGATATTCCTGAGCTGCATGAAAGAATAGGATGACACAACCCGGACAGCAAATAATCTCGAGAGGCCACATAAGTGAACGATTGAGCCATATTGGTTGGCAAATAAGCTTTGGACATCCGCTCTGTAATCTTTACTCCATATAATTCTGAATTATGGCTATAAGTTACTCGACTATCTGGTAATAAGCTAGCAAGAAGAAAAATTTACAAATTATTTTCCAGGATTTGTTCGTATGTCTGTACTATGTTTAAGGCAATAATTTACCCTTAGTTTATTAGTGAAGAATAAGATAAACACGATGGTAACTTTGTTTTACGTTTAAATAATGTAATAGATTTTTAAACTCGTATCGTGCGTGCGAAAAAAAAGATCTAAAATTATTCATTTATAATTAAGAATTTTTACGCTTTATGTTAGTCCAAAACCCGCCGAAATTTAAATATTTTTAAGATTCTCGAGTTAAAATTTGACAGGTTTTGGTCATTTAGTAACGTTAAAAATATAATTTTGACGTTTTTAAGTGTTATATTAATGGATTTAATATAATCTTTAGCGTAAATTCTATAAAAAAAATGTTTTTTTTTTATTATTTTAATCGAAAATACTCGATTTAACGTCATGAAAAATCAAACAAGTTAAACCACGATGATTAAACAAAGAAAAACATGATGATGATGATGATGATGAAAAAAGGAGAAGATAAAGAACTTAAAAGCGGAAAGAACTCATAGAAGGAAGATTACGAAGAAGTTACTGTATTCTTACTGATTACTGTATTCTTCATCTTCTTATTCTTTCCTTAACTTGGAAAGAATAAGAAGATGAAGAATACAGTAGGGCCTCGATTATCCGACCCCCGATCAACCGACACCTCGGTTAACCGTCCGTCCTAGTCGGCAAATTTCAAATGTCCGCTAGTGATGTGGCGCTACAATATTTGGCTATGTCTTGGCTACTTTAATATTATGTTTACGTGTTTAAGCTGGCAACACTTATTCGACCATGAAAGGGAGCCAGTATTTAAACGTGTTTTAATTTTCTAATTTTTAACGATACAATAGCGACGATTATTATTTTTTAAAATTTTTGTTAGGCTTAACATCGATGAAAATTCAACGCGAAGTAGGTTAATAGCGATATACTAATTACATGGGATATAATAATATACTACACTAATAATGGATTTTTTCATACTTTTCGGTTATCCGACTATCCAATTATCCGACCAATCCCAGTCCCCAATTGAGTCGGATAATCGAGGCTCTACTGTATAAAGAAGGAAGATGACAAAGAATATAAGGTAAGAAGAAGACGACGAAGTATATAAAAAAAGAAGAAAGATGATGATGAAGACAAAGAAAGAAGAAAGAAGAGAGAGAAGAAGAAAGAAGAAATGTATATTAATTTGCTAAGAAAATAAGAATTTTTTTTCTAAAAAAAATATATATATATATATATCAAACTAGCTATAAATATTAGTTTTTAAAATGTAAATCTCGAAATTAATAAAATAGTTTCAAAACTTTCAAATTGCAAAGTAATTGAAAATTTCCATAATTAAGTTTTGACTTTTCAATACTTTTTTCTTCTTATTTTCCTTTTCCATATGTATGATAAGAAGAAGTAAAAGAAGAGCAAGAGCAAGAGCAAGAGCAAAGAGTAAAAAGAGGGAAGGTTATCTTAACTACTGAAATTTAATCTTTTTTTCTCAATTTTTAAAAGGCTCTAATTCTTACAGGTGACATTAATTTTTCTAATGAATTTATTTCTTTTTACGAAATATATTGATTCTCTGTACAAATCGTTCTTGAATATAGACAAATATTTTTAAAAAAAAAATTAAAATTAAATAACTTGTACTTTCCCTCATCAGTCAAAAAATGACCCTTCAAGACTTTTACATTTCTGGACTCAAACCACTTTAAAACGTAGGGAAATGCAAGAAAGTTTGAGGGTATTTTTCTGTATGTATGGATGTTGGTGTACGTGGAGGAAGTCACGATTTTCTACACCCTATTTGAAGCCTACTAATTCATGTACTTTTCGTCGAATATTTCTGAAATTTCGCAGGGAGGTTTGTTTATTAGAAGGACTGATGCTATTAAATTTTGGTGGTTAAAGGTCGAAGGGATGGAGAGATAAAGGGGGTCTTATGTCATATCTTCAGTAGGGTGTGACTTAATGACGTTTTTTCTCGTTATTAGCATTTACAATTTTTTTATAAAACTCATCCCTACCCTGAAAATTAAGATTTTTTGTTATTTCATAACAGTTAAAAATATAAAAAATTGTTTAATAAAATATGATAACAGATGGTGCCACCAAATGTTGCTGGGAAAGTTAAGCAACTCGTTGCTGGAATTTTTTATTCAATTCAATACTTCGAAAATTTAATTTTTGATACTGAAAATAAATTATTATTTGTTTTTCATCCCTAATAATTGCTACCTTTACCTTTATAAGTTTTCAGAATAGTTTGGGAGATGTTTAAAGGGATGGGCCATATCTATCGAATAAATGGTCCGATTTTCCTGAAAATTTCTAGAAATATTTTCCCCTAATACACAAATATCCCCGCAAAATTTCAAAAATTTTGACAAAGGGCACAGGAGTTATTTAGCCTTTAAGTGGTGTACATAAACGTGTTCCCCACAAACACGCACTAACATCCATACATACAGAAATATTTATGCATTTCTAGAGGTTTGAAATACCTCAAACCTTTATCCCCCAAAATATTTATGCATTTCTAGAGGTTTGAAATACACCCGAGTCCAAAGATGCAAAAATTTTCGGGGGAGGGTCATTTTTCTACCGCTCGCCATACTCTTCCTCTGTTAGTGTGTGTGTGGGGGGTACGATTTTGCTCACCCAATTCGTAGCTTAATAACTCTTCCACCTTTCCTCAAAGATTTTTGAAATTTGACAGGGAGGTTCGTTTATTAAGAGGCAGCGATGCTATCAAATTTAGTAGGTTAAAGGTCGAGGGGTGGGGATATATGGGGATTTACAATGTTTTATAAAATGCGTCTCTACTCTCGAAATTCGAACTTTTAACATTGTATAATAATTAATAACAAAAATTTTTTAAAAAGTAAAATCTCGTAACAGATGGCGCCACAGGCAATTTTAACTTTTTTACTGAGAAAGTTACGCGACTAGTCGCTGGCATTCTTTTCTTTAATAGAGTTTTTCAACTTAAAAAGTAAAGTATTTTTTTTTTCTCCAATGATTTTACAAACTTTAAAGAGGAAATTATCAGAAATATTGTTAAATTCGTGTGACGTAAATAACAGGGATGTCAGTTTTAAAAGATAATTTTAGAAAATTTATGTAATGTTATTCCATTTTGACATTGAGTTGATACCGATGCTGNTTTTTTTTCTCCAATGATTTTACAAACTTTAAAGAGGAAATTATCAGAAATATTGTTAAATTCGTGTGACGTAAATAACAGGGATGTCAGTTTTAAAAGATAATTTTAGAAAATTTATGTAATGTTATTCCATTTTGACATTGAGTTGATACCGATGCTGTCAAAACTGTGAAGCAGCCATAAAAGAGCTTGAATATATGAGAGTGAGAGATGTGTTGGAGCGCAAACACATCCTCTAACTATATTAAATCGAATGTCAATCAAACAATTAAGACGCAACGTTATAAGGGGGGATAATTCCATATCACCATTGTCATTTCCTGCGCCTAAAACTACAAAAACCTGATTAAATCAGCTTACGAATTAATATGACAATTTTAAAGCAAATTAAAAATGGACTATTCTGACACAACCTCGATATAACGAAGCTTTCAATGTTGCCAGCTTCGTTGTAGCGCGTTCGTGCCGTTCTTTTATAAGCTTGAAAATAAAGCCGTTCTACCTCTTGTTAGAAATTATTTTTAAGTAAAATCAATTAAATCCCGATGTTGCGAGCCTCGTTTTATCGACTTTCGATTAATATTTCTAACTCGAACAGTCATAAAGAAGGATGTAATACGTTGTCACCACTGCATTATTTACCCGAAACTACTAAAACCTCGTTAAAACGGCTTCTGAATTAATAATACAATGTTAAAGCGAATTAAACGAACTATTCTCAAGTAAACGACACAACTTCGATATAACGAAGCCCTCAATGTTGCCAGCAATATCGTGTTCGTGCTATTTTTTAACTTTGAAAATAAAGCCTTTTTCCATCTTGATAGCAATTATTTTTAAATAACATCAATTAAACCTCGATGTTGCGAACCTCGTTATATCGACTTCGATTGATACTTCTAACTCGGACAGCCATTACCACACTAAAGAATTCCAAATAAATTTTGGTAATGATTATTTCTCTACAAATATTAATTTAACCTCGCTATTGCGTGGTTCGTTATAACGAGATCGTGTCATATTTTGAATTACGTTTTCAGTAGGAGTTCAACTACCTTTATTATAAAATAAATAATCGCCATATCGAAAGGCAAATGAATTTATTCAACAGTTTGAAGTTAAAAATTTGACACGATCTCGTTATAACGAACCACGCAATAGCGAGGTTGCATTGATATTACTTTAAAGTATTTATTACCAAAATTTATTTCGAATTCGTTGATGTCCACGTTAACTGTTTGAGTTAGAAAAAAAAAATTTAATCGAACTCGATATAACGACGCTCGCAACATCGGGGTCCAATTATTATTATTTAAAATTATTCTCGATGTTGAATTCGCAACTCTTTGATGATGATTATTCGTGATAGAAAAATACCACAGTCTCGTTATAACGAAAGTTCGATATAACGGGGTCTATGTTTAATTATTATTATTTAAAATTAATTCTAAACTCGTTGATCTTTGATAATAGCTACTCAATGTATTAAAATACTTTAATACCCCGTTATAACGAAAGTTTGATATAACGGGGTCTATGTTTAATTATTATTATTTAAAATTAATTCTAAACGTGTTGCTCTTTGATAATAGCTACTCAATGCATTAAAATACTTTAGTCTCGTTATAACGAAACCTCTAAATAGCGAGGTCTAATTACTGTTATTTAGAAACTAAATTATTTTATTAGAAGGGGATTAGAAATTTCAGATGACGTCAAAAATATGTTTACAAAATTAAAAAAAAAAATCGAAAGTCATTTTAAGATTTAATTCATTGAATAAATTTACATAAGAGTAAATAAATTTAAAATTTAAATAAATGTTTTATTAATATTAAAATAACGTTATATTATTTGGTACAACGAAAAATTATACATTTACATACGAAAATAATAAATATTTAATGTATTATAATTAAATTTTTAAATATATTTTAAATATTTAAATTACAAATTCGTTTTTTTACACTTAATATACTAAAAATTTGTTTTATTTTGCAATTTTTAGAACTCTATACAAATAATACAGTGGATCTTCGATATAACGTACTCTCAAACGACTAGCTGAGATCATTCGCTATATCGAGAGCTTACTACGCGCGTAAAGAATAGCAAGAACAAATAAAATTGTTCATTATATCGAATATTCACTATATCGGGTGCTCACTATATCAAACAATAGGAAGAACCAACAAAATGATTTACTTTATCGGGTGATCACCGTATTATGTCCATTGTAAGTTATTATCAAGAGTACAATTGATACATAGAGAATAGCGAGAATTAATAAGATTGTTCACTATATCGGGTGTTCACTATATTAAGAATTTACTATATTAAGAATTCATTATATAACCTATATCAAGAATTGTGAGAACCAATAAAAGAATTGTCTATTATATGGAAAGTTCATTATATCGGGTGATCACGATATCAAGAATTCATTATATACGTGAAACATAGTTAAAACCAATAAAAAAATTGTTCACTATATCGGGAAATCACTATATCAAGACTTCATTATATTAAGAGTTTACTATATACATTAAACAAAAACCCAATAAAACTGTTCATTATATCGGGTGGTGATTATAACAAAAATCCGATGAGTGATGACAATAAAGTACTAAGAATTTTTTATATATAAAGTACTAATTTTATATAAATTAAATTTTAAAAAATCAATTTAAATTATTTTACTGTATAATTTTATAATGAAGATAATTGCGACTTTATTAAAAGTGCATTCGTTTTATCGAAATAACGTACAATTTCACGTCAGATTGACGTCATTATCACAATTTATTTCATAAGGAAACTATAAGAATGACGTCAAATTGACGTAATATTATACACTATTCGCAGAAAACGAATACTTCTTAAGTTTTACAAGAGTAAAACTGTTTTAATCCATCGATTTAATGATTAACTTCGAAATAAAGAATACAAAATATTTAAAAATTTTAAAGTATTTGTCATTAACGATGTGAGTTTTTGCAGTATAATTTTATTAAAATATTTTAAAAAATTACGATATATAAATTTTTAATTGAGATATCTTAATAATTAAATAAGTAAAAACGTTATAACGAAGCTCGCGACGTCGGGGTTAATGCATTTTTATTATTTTATAGATATTCTGTCAACAGATATAATAATTAAATAATAAAAATAATTCCTGAAATGTCTCCACAAAACGCTATAACGAAGCACGTAATATCAGGTTTCAAGTATTATTATTATTTATTAAAAGGTATTCAAATTGTTATATTGAAATATCGGTGGTCTTTCGTTAAATAAGGAAGATAAAAAAAACTTTAAAGATCCTAACGAACGATTGGCTAGAATCATAAATTCCTAAAAGACAATTGGATGAATTTAAAATGAAACTTACTCCTCTGACCAATCCTCGTTAAGACCGCCAATCGTTTCAAAATTTATCACTATAAATTAAATTATGTATTCTGCAAAGGACCACATATTATTTTCGTTAGATATAAGCGATCGTACTTGGTTAACCGAGATTCTTGCTTGCTTACGCGTATCGGTTAATCGACTTTTGGACTACCCTCTCTATTTAACACGTCGTAATCTAGTAAATATTTTAATTTGATTCCTGGGATTTGTTTGTAGGAAGTGTTTATGATTCACTGAATGACTTAACACGATACTTTGAGAGATTATAGGCATTGTTACTTTTCTTTTGTTTTTGTTTTTTTTTTATTTTTTTTTTTCCACCCCTCCCTCGTCTTTCTCTGTTGTTAACAAGGGATCAAGTGGTCTACAACGGATTCACCCGTCAACTAATGACTGACATTTACACTTTTTTTCTTTTTACAAGATCAGATTCTGAACTTTACACTCTTTGTAACGTGTGTAATGGACGGAAAGATCGTGTCATATTTTGAATTACGTTTTCAGTAGGAGTTCAATTACCTTTATTATAAAATAAATAATCGCCATATCGAAAGGCAAATGAATTTATTCAACAGTTTGAAGTTAAAAATTTGACACGATCTCGTTATAACGAACCACGCAATAGCGAGGTTGCATTGATATTACTTTAAAGTATTTATTACCAAAATTTATTTCGNTCAGATTCTGAACTTTACACTCTTTGTAACGTGTGTAATGGACGGAAGAAGGGGGAGGTTGACAGATTGAAAATCTTTTTAATGCCCCCGCCCATACCTCTAAAGTGATTAATTATAAACGAGCTAAAAGAATTAGAAAAGTTTTTTTTTAATTTACTTTTCTCTTATTTAAAAATAAAAATAAAATACTATTTTAATGTAGTAAAAAGAAAAGGGGTGGCCCAAAAGTCAGTTAACCGAGACACGTCGTCTCTCAAACCTCCGTAGAAAAGACACTGATGAGAACATTGGAAAAAAATGGTCTTTTTTTTAAAGGTTATTTCGCATGTATTTCAAAAAGAAACCACCGAAAAAACGGTTTAGAGGGGCCGTGATTGTGAGGTTGACGTTACTCGCATCTCTAATAACGTTTTTTTCAATGTAAAAATAAAGGTTTACATCATAATAAATAAATTTTCCATTATCCCCTGCAAAGTCATGTAGATATATCCCACATAAAACAAAGTTAAATAGCGTTATATAGGGGTTACAAAATGGCTACAGCCATAGCTATGACTTATTACAATAGCCTTTGCAACTGTATATAACGCTATATAACTCAACATTAGGATTACGTAGAGTTATAACTCGTATATAATTTTATTTTATAAAGGATTTTTCAGGAGACAGTAGAAATTTTTTTGCGTTATAAACGTTTATTCTATGTTTAAAAAGTCCCAAATTTTAATATATATAAAAATCTAGCAACGAGTTGTCTAACTTTCTCGGGAATAGTTAAACTTGTGTGTGGCGCCATCTGTTACGAGAATTTATTAAAAAATTGTTTTTACATTAATAATTATTATAAAAAGGCAAAAAGCTTTATTTTGAAGAGAGAGAGATGAGTTTTATAAACAATTGTAAATGCTAGTAACGAGTAAAATCTTCATTAAGTTCGAAATGTGACAAGTGATCTCTTCTCTCTCCCCATCCCTTTGACCTTTAACCACCAAAATTTACTAGTATTAATTCATTTACTACCCGAATTTTCATGAAAATTTTCAGAAATTTTCGACAAAAGGCACAGGAGTTATTGAGCTTCAAATTGGATGAGCAAAATCGTGCTTCCCCACATCACACACACACACACACACACACACACAAACATCCATACGTAAAGAAACTCCACCCACAAATTTTTACCATTTCTGGACGTTTGAAGGTTTCTCAAATCCAAAAGTTTAAAAATATTTGGGAAGGAATAATTTTTGACCCATCCCTATACTTTCCTAGTGTTATATATAACAATAGAAAATAAAATTAAGAGCATAATTTAGGTCTCTCTCAGTGCACTTAACTAGATTTTTCCATTATAAATGAAGTAAATGCATTCAACAATGTGGAGAAGAGAAAAGATAAGAAGAAAAAATAAAAGAAATTTAAAATATAAGAATTAAAAGAAGCCAACCAATGACACGAAACAATGTAAAACAATGAAAAAACTCAAAATAAATGGAGCATAGAAAGTGGAGATTGAAACCAACTTCTCTACTCTCGCATCCTCACTACTCTATCAGCCTCACCACTCTTTCAGCTTCACATAGCATCTTCACTACGCTTTCTAAACTGCTCCATATTTTATTTTATTATATTTTTATCCCCTTCAATTACCAAAAGACGGGGGGTGAGGGACTTTTAATTGTTAAAACGTTATTTATTAATTAAACAAGTTTCTATCTGCAACTGCTGCAACTTTGTGTTAAAAGCAATCAGAGATTTTGGATTGTATAGCGACTACTCGATGTAGCGATCTCTATCAGAAATGGGAGTAATGAGGTAGGAGGAGAATGAAGCTCTCATCCCGCTTCTATTGTAGGCAGGGATCGTGTTGAAACCTGTCATTTTGCTTCTCGCGTGACTAGGATAGAACTGACATACGACATATAATGGGACAGCCCTTTCTCACGCGCTAAAGCAAGTAACTCAATTGCCCTACTGACTTCTAGAATCGATAAGGTGAAAGCCAACAGGGTATGTTTATAACCTGAGATTTCTCTCGAGGGATTCGCAAATTTAACCCAAATAATCGCTTCAATCAGTTGAAAGCTCGAGCTCATTATTGAGGAAAATTATGTTTGCCTTTAAATCTTCAATTATTTCAAATTCATTTTAATTAAAGTGAACTTTTAGAAACTTTTTTTTTTATCATTAGAGAATTTGGGTTCGATTTAACAATATTCTTCGACTGTACGTTATAAAAGGGTCGCATAGTTTAACTCTAAATTTTAATTGTCACAACACAAAAAAGAATGTTGCATTTATATACAATGCATTTAACAATACAATTTTCAGTTTTCTTGTGTAAATTTAATGTTAAGAATGAATAAATAGGGATTAAATTCGTCCCCCCTCCCCTCTCTCCTTCTACGTGCATATACATACAGAAGGAGTAAGAAAGGGAATTTAATCCCTATTTGGACGTTCTTAACGTCACGTGTGTGTATAAACAGTTTAGAAACATTTTGTACATTTAAATCTTTTGTAAACACTTGATTTTATTAAATAAATATTCATTTGTGTATGCATTTTGTATAATGTTATGTACTGTATATGTATACAAACATACACACATAAATTGCATTGGATATACATGTGTGTATGTGTAAACTATATGTATGTATGTAAATATATGAGTATGTAAACACACACACGTATTTATATACAAAAATAGAAACAAATAAACTAATATTGCCTTATATTTATTGAGTAAACAGTAAATTATAATACTTTAAAAAATTTCAAACCGCAAACTATTAATAAAAATTTAAATTTATGTATTAAAAGTATAGAATTTTGTTAAAGGATCCTCTTATTAAGCTTCCTTTAACGAGCAATAATAATAATAATAAATTAATTTTTTGTAGGTATATCATAGAAAAAAATTCATATTTTCTCTACAGAAAACGTGCATGAAAAATTACTAAAAATTTTAAAAGTAATACCGATTTTACTCTAAATTGCTTCAATTATCTATGTTTATATAACTGAAAAATATTAGTAAATAAAATCTATTATATTTATATTATTTTTTAAATAATAAAAATTTCTTTCGTATTCTAAGAGATATTTTATTGTTTTTTTCTTTCATTTTTACATGTCTAACTTCCATAAAAATATCAAAATACAAGCAATTTATCTGGACTTAAATCTCTATTTATACATATATAAAAAGAAGAAAATTTAGCTGAAAATCTGCCAATTCTAAGCTTGAAATTTTATGTACCCTGTGGAAATTTTATATAAATTCATATCTTAAAAGGTCAATAACATAACTTCGAGTTGAGTTTATCGAGTGAAAAATGTAGAATTTTTTTAAAAAATAATTTAATATAAATTTATAATTAAAATCATTTAAATTCAATTCAGGGATAAAGTTTCTTTTATAATTTTATGACTAAAATAATTTANATGTGAAAAGAGTGATATAAAATATAGAAACAAGGAAAATTTTATGACTAAAATAATTTAAAAAGCCCAATTTTCTTTCAAAAATCGAAAAAAAAACTCTATTAAAATTTGTTTTGTTACGTAATAATAAGGAAATTTCTTTAATTTCGTGACGTAACAATACCTGGGTTTTAAAATTGACCATTCGAACTGCGTCACTCCGATTCGATGACGTAACAATAACTTTTGTTATAGATTTTGTGATGTAGTAATCGTTATGACGTCGTAATAAGTCATTGTTAATTAGGAGAATCGTTATGACGTCATAATTGATATAAACGATTGTTTCGTCAATTATGAAATAGAATCATTTATATTAATTTTGGATTATTACATCATAAATGTTATTATTGATTGTTGCCTCATAGACGCATCAAAATTGTTACATCATAGTTGCATTAAAAATTATTGCGTCATAATTATTATTAAGCATTGTTGCGTCACAGTTGGCATTAAGGATTGTTGCGTCACGGTCAGTTTTACGAATTGTTACGTCATAGTTGGTAATATGGTTTGTTGCGACGTAGTTGGTAATAAGGATTGTTACGTCATAATTGGGATCTAGGATTGTTACGTCATAATTGGGATCTAGGATTGTTACGTCATAATTGGGATCTGTGATTGTTACGTCATAATTTGGGATCTAGAATTGTTACGTCATAATTTGGGATCTAGGATTGTCACGTCATAATTTGGGAACTAAGATTGTTACGTCATAATTGGGATCTAGGATTGTTACGTCATAATTGGGATCTGTGATTGTTACGTCATAATTTGGGATCTAGAATTGTTACGTCATAATTTGGGATCTAGGATTGTCACGTCATAATTTGGGAACTAAGATTGTTACGTCATAATTGGGATCTAGGATTGTTACGTCATAATTTGGGATCTAGGAATCTTACGTCATAATTACATTTAGATGTATTGTATCATAATGACGTAACAAGATGTAATTTCCGTTCTCAAGTGATATTGTTAAATCACAGTTAAAAAAATGACGTAACAACGTATATTTTCGAAATAACATACGTATTGTTGCGTAATAATATATATTTATCCGAAGCGAAATTCACTTTTCAGTATAAGACTGCAATTTTTAAAATAAAAAAGCACGTTGTTACGTAATAATGTGCATTTTTAAAGTAAAAATGCACGCTACGTTAGCGAAAGTATATTGTTACGTAACAATGCTTTTAAACAAAAACACGCAATTATTACAATACATTTAAAAACACACATTATTACGTAATGTATTTTACAAGAGTATTTTTACGTACAAAAGAGACAAGTATTACGTCATTAATCGATGAAATAACATTACAAGACTTTGAATAAAGATAATTTAAAACTTTTACCGATTAAATAAAAGGAAATTCTATATAAATGTGGCATTTATTTTACAAAATTATAGGAATAATTAACATTAAGATACTGGAGTGGAGTTACATTCTCTTACATACGAAACCGCAGCAACAATATCTTCTAGTAAATTGATCAGTAACTGTTTTAAAGAATTTTAAAACTTAAAATGTATATATAAAGGAGTATCTTATCATGATAATGTGAATATCTTATACACTCGATCCATATTTTAAACAAATGGACGTATCGAAGCACTCATAAACTTCCTATGTTTCTTCCTCTGATTTTATAAGCTACAGCATCATTCGAGATGCAATGGGATAGAAATACGAAACATTTCATGAATCTTTATGAATCTTTAAGATTTTTCAAGAAGATTACGAGCAGAATCTAAAAATTTCAACTAGAGATAAACGTTTATATATAATATAAATGATAAGGAAAGATAAAAAGATGATGATTTAAAGGGAAAGTTTTTGTTTTTCGCACGTAAAAACTGTTGAGGAAAATAAATTAAAACGCCTTATTTCAGGAAATTTCATGATAAAAAATATAAAAGTATGTAATTTTTTTTTTGTTGTGTATAACTTGCTGTTTCTTGTAAATGATACACGTGCCAATGTTTATGATGGTACGTCAAGTTTAGGGGTTCTTTCCTGAGTTCTTTTATTGAGAACGATGTGAAGAATTTTGGAGGATGAAGGATGATTTTTATCCTATATCCTTTAGAATATTATGATTAGGGTCGTGTAAGAGGTGTAGAGAAAAGGATCATTTGCAGTAGCATAGAGAGAGGTATCATATGCAGCAATAGAGGTGAGAGGGAAGTAGAGAGAGGGATCATATGCAGCAATACTGGTTAGAGAGAGATCATATGGAGAAATATAGGAAAGAAGGATGTAAAGCAAAGGATTTTACAGGAATATATATAAGAAAATCATATTAAAAAACTTTTAAAAATAGGAATATGGAACAAAGGGCTGTGTGTAGGAATTTGGGATAGAGAATCATAAACAAAGCATCGTATCAGGAAATTATGTATAAAAAAGGCTGTTGTAGAAGACTAGGGACTAAGTATATCATAAAAGGAATATGGGAAGAAAGTCATTTAGAAGAATAGAAAACAAAGAATCACAAAGAATAAAGCATCACACATAAACATGTGAAAAGAGTGATATAAAATATAGAAACAAGGAAAAAGAATCAAATATAAGAATATAATATTATACACAAGAATCTAGTAATTTTGGAATATTGTATAAAGAAATATAGAGAAATATAACGAAAAGTGAAGGAGTAGAGAAATAAAAACACATGAAATAAACTGGATACGAAGCAAAGAAGAAATTCTAGAATAGAAACTAAGAGGAAAAAAAACAGGATTATTTGAGTATGAGAATATTAGAAATGATATTCTGTGACAAAAACGGCTTTGGAATATGAAGAATAGAAATGAATATGATAGATGTGACTATGATGAATGAAGATGAAGATATGAAAAAGAGATAGAAAACAGGATTAAGAAAGGAACAGATGCGGAAGAAAAAGATACCAAAGAAATGGAATATGGATAAAAGGAATATTATTGAGAACAGTTGGAGAAAATGATGAAGAAACAAATGTAAAGAGAAATAATGCAAAGTGTTATATAAAGGAGCATTTTAATTAAGGATACAATATGAAAAAACAATATGTTGGAGAAAATAATATGAATGTGGAAGAAATATCAAGTAATGAGGAAGGGAAAAATAGAAAAGTAGGGAAGGTGGTGGTGTGGAGTGAAATAGGGAAGATGATGGAGTGGGGAGAAGTAGGGATGAAGTAAGAGAAATAAAGAGGTTGGGGAGTAAATATAAATATGGAAGATGATGATGAACAGAGAAAACAAAGGTGAATGGAAGAGAAATTAAGGAAGGAAAGCACATATAAAAAATAACCTTTTAAGCAGAAATCCTTAAAACTTAACATCAATGTCCATCTTTTACGTTTTTCTAATTAATTTTCTCTACTTCGATTACAGTTTTTCAAAACCAAACGTATAAATTTTATATATTTTAAAAACTTTATAAAATACCAACACGAAAGACTTTTAAACAAACATAAATTAGTAAGTACATAGGAATTTTTATCGATAATCCTTATATATATATCTTTTTAGAGAATAATACAGTCGAGCACCGATAATTGCTTTAAACTTTATCAAGCGTAAGGCAATAACTGTACATTTCTATACACTTTGATGGGTGCTTTCCACCTGTTAAGCACAGAATCTTTCCTTGGAAAAGGCTAAATTTTAATAGTTCTAAAGCTCTCTTATGGTTTATATTACTAACATTTTATGCCCAATAAAGTTTAAGTCAAGTATCACTAGTAAATTGTCTGTGATGGTCATTAGGATTTTCCATACTTCAAAGTGTGATTTTATTTTATAAAGTTGAAACACGTGTTTGAATAGTTAAAAATTTTAAATCGATAGAAATTTAACAACTTTGTATATCGAGTTAGAAAATTGTTAGCTATAGATATATCAGCTGCACGAATTCTAGTACACGAGAAGACTTCTAGATTGGTTGGTGAATAGGGAGCTATCAGGAATCGAATTGTGGATTACAAGCGGAATAATAATGTGACGTGTCTTCATGTTCGAATTTCGAAATCAGCATCATTCACATCAAGGTGAAAGCATCGAGAAATCTTTATTATTTTATATACAAATGAATGAATAAGTTTCTTCTGTAAGTTTTCAATTAGATAAGTTAATCCTTTGTACGTTCTTATGCATTTTCTTCTGATACCAATCGCTGAATACTGGTATTTGGTCGCGGGTTCGTACTTCGTTAACGGGCTGGCCACGTTGAATTCTGTTTTCTTCACGTGTATAACACCTAAATAGGGCCACCATCCTGTAAAATATCCTCTTGTAAGGTAGATTGCCCACGAATAGAGGCAACATTCCCATAGAACGTCCTCATTAAGATTGCCCACTAATAGGGGCCATCTTCCTATAGAAAGTCCTCATATAGGCAAATTGCCCACGAGTTGAGTTACTTTACCCATCAAACCAAATCAATTTCCTAAAGTGTTTAATGTAATTAAGTCATATTTTATTTAAATACATCATTAATTTTAAAACTGAATTTAATTCTGATTATCAGTAATGCTTTTTTCCCCCTTAAAAATCCCTCTTTTAAAGGAGGTTAAATTATTCTTTGTCCTATAAAAAGTCTTTTATACAATCAAAAATTTAACAATATTTTTATATTTTGTAGTTAATTACACTTAATTGATTAATTTTAAATAAGTTATTAACATTTTTACACTTTAATTAATTCATTTAAACTACATTTACTTTCAATTATCGTCCCATTTTGCTCTGAAAATCTTTTTATTAAAGTGGAGATGCGACTTAAATTCGAAGCAATTCACTGACTTAAAATTAATTTTAATTTAATTCAAAATACAAAATTAAAAAAAAAGAATTAAATTTTTTAGAATTTCTGATTTTTTTAAGATTTTTTTTTATTGAATTTTTATGATTATTTTTTTTTTATCGAAGATTTTCATTATTGTAGCTTTATATATAAACTTCTTTACGAGCAATTCTATAAAAATTTTTCTCCGTTCGTTTTTATAGAATTTTCTTAAGTGAAATTTCTATTTTTATTCCTCCAGAAAAAATTTATTCTATAGAATTTTTTACATTGTATCTATGATAGATTTTTCTGACTCTATTGCTTCTATCCCTGCAGAAATTTTCATAATTATATATTAAATTTTCCTTATTTTTAATTGCTTTAAATTAATTTATAAGGGAGATCCAAACTTGTGTCACTGTTGGTGAAGGGTGTGGTTCCTGTCTTTCAGTTATAGAAGCCATACAAATACCACATCTTTGCATCCTTCGTGGAGGTTCTTCATCCCTCCTACAAAGGGTATATTAAATGATGTAGTCTTATAAACACCACATCCTTTATAGACATCCTTCTTGCTTCTTATAAAGGCCCTATATATAAGAATAAAGTTCTATAAAGTCTACCTCTATAGAAACCTCTTATAAAGACCTACAGACAGGAATGGGTTCTATAAAGGTTACATCCTCTATAGACATCCTTCTTGTTTCCTATAACTACCTTATGTAGAGGGGTGTTGTTCTATATAATATATATATTATAGATACTGTTCCTGATTCCTAAAAACTCTACAACAAAAACTGAGGTTCTACACAGACTATACTCTTTGCAGATATCCTTCTTGCTTCCTACAGAAACACAATTTAAAAGGGGTGTAGTTCCTTTATAGACATCTTTCCTGCTTGGTACAAAGACAAATCATACACAAAATTGCTAAATCCTTCTGTAAATCTACATTTTTCTGTGGATAACAGTGGTATGGACGTATTTGTCGCCTATATAAACTATAGAGAAGGGTCCAAATTATATTATTCCTACGAAGAACCTGTTGTTTTTTTTTATCTTTAAGTATTCATAAAATATAACACTTCATTCACTCACACGTCACATAAAAGCATCCTTACATCCAGTAAACAGTACATAAATTAAGTCACGTTCAAGAACACAAATTCTCCATTAGAATTAATTAAAATTCATTAAATTAAATCTGAGAAAAAAAAAAATAATAAATAAATAATTAAGACATTTTTCAAAAATATAAGAACACGTGAACGGGAGTAAAAATATGTAATTTTTGGACACACAATCGGCTCGAAAATCTCGTCAAGTTTCAACACTTAAACATTAAAATTATATTTTTATTTTATTTTATTTTTTTTACTGATACAAGGGGGGTTATTTCGTATTTAATTAGTGACTATATTAAAAATTTCTTGATTGCTGCACGCGTCACACAATCTGCCAAAACCAACGACGAGCCAACAACATTCATTGATTCGAAGTCACGTGATCAGCAATTTAGCGTTGTCAGCAAATAATAACCGCTTACCCACGCAAGGTCCTTGTTAGATAAGGCTCTCTTCTACCCTTCTATAACCCCTCCTTAATACTGATGACTAGTGTGCCGGTGTGGTAGTAGATAAGCTATTATTGAAATGAAAGTAAAAGTAGTGTGTATGTGCTCGCGCGCGCGCGCGCTTCCACCCTCTCTCCCCCCACCCGTTCTTGTACTGTTCTTCATACTAAATAGGGGGAAAATGTGCCAAAAGGTTAATTGGAAAGAAAGACTTTTCCCAAATTAATAAAGTTTAATAAGACAATTCTATTGTTATATTTAGTGTTTGTTATCCTTTCTAAACACTAGAACTTCCTCTTTTCTCCTCGCTTGTGTGACATCACTAAAATCGTTTCCAACTAATTTTCTATTAATCCCATCTATCTGATATTTATCACGTAAATTATGAAGGGAATGGTGTAGTTAAAATGAGGATTTTGTGTTAATATATGATACTTGTGTAGTTTATTTTGTATTTTTATTATCTAATTTACACCTTCCAATCTTTGTTTAGTCGAGAAAGATGATAATGATGATAAAATTTATGGTGTAAATGGATGCTGTGTTACATTTGCTTCTATGTGCTAAGAAGATTGTGACTGTTGTATGATAGGAAATTAAATAGGGACAAAAGGATTTAACATAATAAAAGAGGAATTCTTTACTATAAAGCTGAAGATAATTCGCATAACATTCTTGTAGGGCCTCAGTTATAAAGGTAAGACCTCATGACATTAAATGGAGGCCTCTTAGAGCTTAACAATACCAAGTCTATAGGGCTAAGCTAGTGAAAAACAAGCGAATACGTGAAGTTGAATAAATATTATTACTTTTTATGAGTTTACAGAAGAAAATAAAGGCTTTATTATGCAAAATATGACGAAACAGTAGAGGAAAGTAAAATGATGAAACAATACAAAGAAACAGAATAATTACACAAGACCAAGCATTTAATTAGCTCAAAATACGAAAAATAGTGCAAGAAGACAATGTAAAAAAACACAATTTTATGTGTAAAACATTCAACTAAATTTAGAAAAAAGTAAATTAAATCATTACTAAACCAACATTTTCCAACATTCGCACCCAATTTATTCTCTCCCTTTCAATTAATTCACTTTATTTTTACAAAAATTCAATCAACGAATGTTATCTTAATGTAAAAAACAAAAAAAAAAATAGAAGAAATTTCTAAAAATATACATTTAAATAATCATGCTACTATAATAACAATGAAGTTAGATTTAATCAGTGAAACAATATCCTGTTGAATTTGGAAGGGAATTGTTACAATTCTTTGTTGAAAATGCTTCTACACCTCTGCTAAATGCTTTCAATGGTGATATATTGATGTATATCTTTGGCAATTCATCTAAATAGTCATGTTCCTTTGACATTTCATCTATTTTAGTAATGGTATCTATTGTATTTTTCCATTGACTGTGTCCACACCACGTATACTTGTGATCATTAAAATAAATAAATATTGTTTCCCACACTTCTCGTTGCCATCATCAGATCATTTGGTTGGAAATTACACCAATTTCAATAGGAGATAATTACCATTTGGTGTAAAAAAAATTTGAATTTTTCGTATATAAAATGTTATAAATACAGCAATATTTATATACTTTTTAACTAGAAAATCTATTTATCAACTGTACAGTGTATTTTACGATATAATTATAGAATTTATTGTAAAAATGCTGGCAGTATTGTTGCTGGAATGTTTTTAATAATTTCTAACATTGCCTTTAAGTCTTCAGATTGACTGTGGATATATTAAGGGTGTGGGGTCGTATCTCTCGAACCAATACTCCGATTTTCTTGAAAATATCTGAAAATATTTCTCCCTAATACACAAAATAACCATCAAAATTTCAAAAGTATTCGACTAAAGGCACAGGAGTTATTAAGCTATGAATTGTGTAAACAAAATCGTGTCCCTCTCCCATACACAATAACAACCATATAACAGAAACCCCCAGCATTTTTTGGAATTCACTATGTTTCAAGGTCACCTGAGTTTAAAATGTGAAAATCCTGCGGTTCATTTTTTTGGGGATCGCCAAACTTTCCCTCTGTTATATATAACATCTATAATAAATTTAGTAAATTCATCTTTAATGTCGGAGGAATTTCTCTCTTTGATATCACCTACCAGTGGCTGAATGGATAAAATCACTGAGGTCGATGGTTCACACCTCAACACACCTAGTCACGTGCCGTTTACCGGGTTTTCTTCACGTGTATAACATCTAAATTGGGCAGTTTCCTTTAGAAGAACTCCTATTGGCAGATAGGCAAGTGTTGTGTTGTTTTATTTCATCAACCAACTAACCAAACCTTTTTGACATCCTCAAATTTCCCTAAATAAACTATGATTTTTAATAACTTTTGCTTTTGTCTTAAAATTTCTGTTATTTTCAATTAATTTCTCCTTTAAATATTCCGAATTTTCTCAAACAACATCGCTTTTTTCAGGGAGGTTAGTCTTCTTCATGCCTCAAAATTTCTCAACTATGTTTAATTCTCAAAGAATTTCCCTTTGTTGCAGAATTTTCGGGTAGAATAAACGGAAATTCCTTGAAAATAAGATACTTGGGGAAATTTTGAAAATCGAAAAAAAAGAAGAAAATTAAACATCACCGGGAATTTCGAGATATCAAAAGGGAAATTACTTTAAAATTATTCATTAACTTGCCTTCAAAATTAAGTATTTTCAGGGAACGTTAAACAACTCTTTTTTTTGTGCTTCAAAAGCCTAAAAAATGTCTTATTAAAATTTTTTTTTCTCTTTCAAAATGTTTTTGAAAAACAAAATAGTTTTAGGGAAATGCTATAAAATTTCCCTAAAACTATCTACTTTTTTAAAAGTTTGATTTTTTTTCACATCTTTAAATTTTCTGAACAATCTTTAACCTGTAAATAATTTTTCCTTTTAATGCCTCTAAATTTCACAATAATATCTTATTTTCGAGGAATTTCTTATTTTTATGCCTGATAAATTCTGTAATTATCAAGAAATCTCTGATTTTTATACCCACAAATTTCTTCAACAATGTCTTATTTTCAAGGAATTTTATTTACCAATACCTCGAAATTTCCTCAACAGCATCTAATTTTACAGCAAGTAATTATCCTTTTTGACATTTAAAAATTTCCCTAAACCTGCTAAATTTTCAAGTAATTTCCCTTTTTGACATTTAAAAATTTCCCTAAACCCGCTAAATTTTCAAGTAATTTCCCTTTTTGACATTTAAAAATTTCCCTAAACCCTCTAAATTTTCAAGTAATTTCCCTTTTTGACATTTAAAAATTTCCCTAAACCCGCTAAATTTTCAAGTAATTTCCCTTTTTGACATTTAAAAATTTCCCTAAACCCTCTAAATTTTCAAGTAATTTCCCTTTTTGACATTTAAAAATTTCCCTAAACACGCTTAATTTTCAAGTAATTTCCCTTTTTGACATTTCAAAATTTCCCTAAACCCGTTTAATTTTCAAGTAATTTCCCTCTTCCTTATTTAAAAATATCCCTAGGTTCGCTTGATTTTCATAGAATTTTCCTTGTCATTTACTCATGATTTCCCTGAAGAATTTATGAAAATTTCGCACGAATTTCTTTCACCATTTTCTTCATTTTAATTCTAAAATGTCGTCAATCTATGAGCTTAAAAGTCAAGAAAATTATCTTAGAAAGTATTATAAGAACCTAATAAATGACTAATTAATTAAGATACGTGTTGATTACATAAAATATGAAGTATTTAATTTGTACAAATTAGTTACAATTTAATATTTCTGTATTTCAAATTAATTATAATTAATTTTGGCAAGTAAAGGTAGTTAATTAAATTTAATTTTCATTAAACTGATATAATTTAAAACCGGTAAAATAATAATGAATTCTTTGGTAGAATTTAATTGGTTCTAAGTGGTTGTAAATTGATAGGAACTCAATGAGTACTCTTCAATAGTTTTGTACAGAAGTTTATTGTCTTAAAATATATCAAACAATTTAAAATTTTTAAAGATTTTTCTAATTTTCAAGATATTTCTAATCTTTTGTGCTTTAAAATTTTTGCACTTTTAGGGAATTTCACGTTTTAAGGCACAAAATTCCCCAATAGTGTCTTATTTTCAAGAAATTTTTCATTTCTCCTTTTCGTCCTTCAAAATTGTTGCAATTTCACTTTTCTTTGCCTCAAAATTTCCTAATGATGTCTTATTTTCAAGAAAATTTTAACTTTTTTTGCTTCGAATCTTCTTCATTTTTTAGGGAATTTTTATCTTTCTTTGCCTCAAAATACCCTAATAATGTCGTATTTCCAAAAATTTCTCTTTCGTGTTCTTGAAAACCTCTTCAATTTTAAGGAAATTCGCTTTTTTTCCCCTGAAACTTCCTCATTAAATGTTTTATTGGCTAGGAATTTCTTCTTTTGATGTATCACAAATTCTTCAATAGCATAACTTTTTCAGAAGTTTCCTTTTCCTCTTCTCAAATATCGCTAAAAAATCCCTTTTAATCATCAATAAATTTCCCGAAACTCTTTTTTTTCCCCTCAAATATCGTCAAATTTCCTGTAAAATACACCAAAATTCTTTACCTCGTCGAAAAAAAAAAATTCATTGTCTCAAATAACTTCAAAATTCCTATAAAATAGGTAAAAATGACTTTTAACCTCAAAAATTCTTGAAATATCTGTAGAAATTCTCTGTAAATGGATCAAAATTTCTCAATTTTCTTTAAAAAATATATTTTTTCTCGTTACAATAATCTGTAATATGTTTATAAAGTTGTTAACAAATTTTTTTATCCCCAAAACTCTCTGAAATCTCTTTTCTTTTTCCCCAAATAGCTGCAGAAATTGCCTATAAAATAGATAAAAAATTCCCCAATTCCCTCTAAAAAAATGTTTTTGCGCGACATATTTTCATAAATTCTATGGAATGGGTTAATCTATATTCATATAATACGACAGACCAATATATATACAGTGAAATCCCTCTAAAACACTATTTTTGCTTGTAACCATTAGTAGTTACAAAATAAGACATTACTACGAAATTTTGAGTTTTTAAAAGTGAAATTCCCTAAAAATTGCAAAAATTTTAAAGCACAAAAAAGTAAAATTTCTCGAAAATGACACGTTATTAGAGATTTTCAGAAATATTATTGTTATTATTAGGGGTTTACGTATGAGTTTTATTTAGTAAACTCCCTACGTAAATCCTTATTAGTGTAACTTTATATATAATATTATATTATTTTCTTAATTAACTTTAAGCTTGTCCCGAAAGTAAAAAAAAAATGGTAAAAGGAAAACAAAAAAGCTACTTTTCTTGATCATTATATTGATGTTCATTGAAGTGTTGTGGACAATTGAAATATAATCGATATTTTTCTGATCTTCTTGTGCAATTTTCTACCTTGTTAAAGATCTCAAATGTTCGTTTTTGCCTTTTTTTTATGTCTTCCCCTTCTGTAATTTCGCCATATGTGTGCTTTGATCTAGTAAAGTATGACATGGCCTACTCTTGTACATGTCATTCTAGATATTTGACATTTGCGGTTTTCTTTTGCTTATTCATCTCTTTCTTCTACTTTTTCTCATAAAAATCATTCGTTTATCTCTTATTTCCTTCCTCTTCTTCTCGTCTCTTATCCAAACAAACGCGTTCATCCGTCGTTTCTATAGAAAATTTGGGTTTTGGGGGTTTATGTTTACAGATCTGGCAGTTTTTCTTTTTCCGATGGGGTCATTTTTGTAAAAAAAATTAAATTATTTACATTTCAGGAACCATTTTCGAGTGATTTTCTTAGTTAGAGGAGGATGCAAATTGATGAAATCAATCCATCGTCCATTGTTTCATGGTTACGAATGAGGTACAGTCGACCCCCTATACTGTTGATAATTCCGTTTTAAATGAATTCCATGTTGTACGAGTCACTTAGATTTTACAAATACGTGTGCCAGGCTGTGAATGGCTCACGTATTTGTAAAATCTAAGTGACTCGTACAACATGGAATTCATATAAAACGGAATTATCAACAGTGTTATAGGGGTCGACTGTAGATTATTGTGTACTGTAGTTTGACACGTTCTCGTGAAATTTCTAGTTCCTTGATGTAAAAAAATCGTCGAGAATTTATAAATAAAGTCAAAATTCTGCGCTTAAATCGGCAAAAAAATCAACAAACAGGATGGTCCAAAAATCCGTTAACCGTGTATTGTATGTTTCACATACACTCGTGAATTGGTATGGTGGCTTTCCTTTACAAAATTATTACAGTTGGCTACAAAATAAGGCAGCAATTTATTATCTACTACGGTTAACTGATTTTTGGACCATCCTGCGTATATTTTGTAATGAATTGATGGATCGAATGCAACAAACTCTCTTCGAAGAGAACAATGATTTTAAGCTTACAGGAGCATTATACTATTTAAAAAAAAAATGGCAATATTTTGATATAAAGCAATTAAATTTTAAAATTCTAAAATTAATTCTGTATTATTTATTTATTTTTATATAACAAAATAATTTTTTTTCCTTTTAAATGACAGTTTTATAACCTTCAAAAACTCATTTTTCTTCATAGTTTGGGGCGTAACGAAGGAAAAGTGTTCAGATATTTCGATTTAAAATGTGATTTCTTAGCGTAAATAAATAAATAAATTTAGAATTACTTTTAAAATTCTACATTAAAGCTATGTAATGATCTTCAAAAAAAAGAATCATTTATAAATTAAAGAAGTTAATATTAAAAAAATCAGTCACATTATTCAAAAAAATTACAGTTTGTTTTGGCAACACAACACTTGGGCGATATGTCTAAAGGGATGCCTTATTAAGGGTAAATGGCCCTTATTTAGGCGTGGAGAAAAACCGGCAAGGAGCGAACCCACGACCAAAACTTCTAGCTTCAAAAAGAAATCGCTTGGCCACAAGTGAGCCGAAGAAATTACATATAATCTGAATTATAAACAAGCAGAAATTGTTTAAAAATTAACGCTTTTTTTAGATTTTCCATTAAAAAAAGTATTCAATTTTGGAAATTTTTAAAAATAAATTTAGAATTTTTAAAAATATTTTCAGAAAATCCTATGTTAAGCTCAAATAACTTCAAAATTCCTATAAAATAGGTAAAAATGACTTTTAACCTCAAAAATTCTTGAAATATCTGTAGAAATTCTCTGTAAATGGATCAAAATTTCTCAATTTTCTTTAAAAAATATATTTTTTCTCGTTACAATAATCTGTAATATGTTTATAAAGTTGTTAACAAATTTTTTTATCCCCAAAACTCTCTGAAATCTCTTTTCTTTTTCCCCAAATAGCTGCAGAAATTGCCTAAAAAATAGATAAAAAATTCCCCAATTCCCTCTAAAAAAATGTTTTTGCGCGACATATTTTCATAAATTCTATGGAATGGGTTAATCTATATTCATATAATACGACAGACCAATATATATACATACAGTGAAACCCCTCTAAAAAGTTCACCCTTCATAAACACTATTTTCAGAAATATTATTATTATTATTAGGGGTTTACGTATGAGTTTTATTTAGTAAACTCCCTACGTAAATCCTTATTAGTGTAACTTNAAAAGTTCCAAAAAATTCAAAAGTTCCAAAAAATTCAAAAGTTCCAAAAAATTCAAAAGTTCCAAAAAAATTTAAAAGTTCCAAAAAATTCAAAAGTTCCAAAAAAATTCAAGTTCCAAAAAATTCAAAATTCAAAAAAAAATCAAAAAAAAAACTTCAAAATTAAAAACAAAAATTCAAAATACCCTCAAAAAGTAAAAAATTAAAGCACTAAAAATTCAAAAAAAATCAAATTTTTAGATAAAAATTTTATTATATTATTCAATAGCTAAAGTCACATCCCTCAAAAATTTTATAAAAAAATTTAAAAAAAACGAATTAAATATTAAAAAAAAACCTTGAAATAAATTGGCGATTTTTTTAGATCTTTTAATAATAATTTCAAGTTGAAATTTCTTAAGGAAAAAATAATAATAATAATAAAAAAATAAATGGAAAGTATTCCCATAACAGGAAACAATTTAGGATTTTTTAGAGATTTTTTAAGGATTTTTTTTTTATGTTAAAAGTTGGTGGAATCGATCGAAAAAAAAAATCCGGATTAAATTCGAAGTGATATGATAAAATTTTATGGAGAGTCAGTTTGACAATCATTCAGTTTTATTGCGGCAATGGTGCAAAATATGATATATTGATTGTAAAGGGTGACCAAACAACATTCATAAAGCATAATCACGTGATTTTCTGCAGCTGGTCAGCTGATTAAAGGCGGTGTTTATCGATAGAAGTTAAGAGGAATAAAAATAAATATAATTAATTTAATTAGTTGACATTCTAAAATCACTGTAACTCGACACCCTTTAAAGGCTTTAAAGAGTTAGGAAAAAAAATAAAAAATAAAAATTTGATTGATTTTCTCGTTAAAACTTAAAAATAATCTTTAAGATTAATATTTTATAAATTATTTTAGTTTCTTCAGTCATTTTTTACTTACGTATCTCAATAGGTAGCTTACGATCTACTTGTTGGGTAATGACAACGAGATAATGACACGAAAATCTTTAATTTTTTTTAATTTTAAAAGTAAGATTGTATTTTTTTAGCAATTTTGGATTACTTCTCAATCACTCAACTATAAAATATCATTTATTAATATAAATTTTATTAGAATTTTTTTTAAATACCGAAGTAATGTTTGCATTGATTTTATAACATTTCAATGTGGAGATCGCGAGCTACTGATTGGATAGTCATTTAAAAAAACTTATAAATGTACGGCTTTTCTATTACGTTTTAAATATATTGAATAATAATAATAGAACGATTTATATAAATAATTAACAAAAAATATAGTTTACATGTAAAATTACAACTTAAATATATGCAAATTTTAATAACCAGCGTTACTCTTTTGACTCAACCTTCCATATAATAATTAATTTAATGTTTTAACTTGCTAATAAGTTATATTACATTGTGTTAGATACACTAATTAACATAAAAATTAAAGAGTTAGATCTATATATAGTCTATATAAGAGGCTTATATATATATATATATATTTTTTTTTTCTTGTTCAAAAATTCCATCATCCTATAATAAGAAAACATTGGAATCCCTATATGGCCATATATGGAACATACTTTCTCAATTGCCAGCCAATATTGCTTGGTGATATCAAAAACATGTTTTTGTCCATCTAAGAATTTCCTTCCCCCCTGTGCCATATCAAAAAAAGCAATCCACTACCAATCACTAAAGTGCACTTTAAGGAAAATATCTTGGTTATACATATCCATAAATGTTGCATAATATAACTACATATAAATACATATATATATATATTTTTTAATTTATAAGGCATATTTTTAAAATTATATTAATTAATTTTCGATTTTTAATTAAAACTTGTTTAAGTTTAAAAACAAATTTTCTATTTTTTTTTAATTAAAGATTTGGTAAAAGAAAATTAGATATTTGATGGAGTTTAATAAAGAAAATATATCATAAAATTGGAAAGTAGTTGTTAAGAGTGTAAGAAAAACAAAGGAAAATTACTTTAAAAAAATCAGATTTTAATAAGCTTTTTTTTTTTTGGTGTAAACTTTTAGAATTTATCATTAAATATATCTTATTTATTTGTTATTTTATTATTATTTTATTATTTATTAATTAATGGAATAATTTTCAAGAAATAAAGTGAAAAAAACATAGGTGGTTCTCTGCATAAATGAAGTTAAAAACATCTAATAAATTCTAAACGGCGATTGGTTGGTTATATTATTATCTGAGTGCAGATTGGTTGAAGTGAAAAAAACTAGGAGAATTAAGTATATCATTAGAAATTTCTACTTCGTTAATTAACCAATTGTTTTTTTTTATTATCATATGAATTATAGCCAATTTTTACAAAGCTTTAAATTATTATTTTAATTAGGTTATATTTAAAGGAATTTTGTTATTTAATTATTATTTTTTCTCTTTTATTTTGACAGTTATTTTAATCATTAGAAATTCACTGTAAAGTATTGTTCATCTGCGTATAAAGAACTCTTAAGCTTATAGATGTTCTAGCCTCTGTTATAACTAATATTAGGACATCTAGGCACTAAAACTCATATAAATAGTTATAAAAATTACAAGTTATAACTCATATAAATTATATGGAGTTATAGAAAATCATATATAGAACATTTATGTCATAGCAATAGTAATATATAAGTAGGTTTTTTTTTACATAAGGAGAGATATGCATTATGTTATAACTTCTTCCAGATGTACAGACGAGCAAATGTGTAATAAATTAATAACGAAAACAATGATATTAATTTAAATAATATTGTGAGAGTGTTTAAAAAATTTATAAAAATTCCAGAAAGGGCACCCTATTTATATATGAACCAAGAATATATCAGTTGATAAAATGATATTTTCTAAGGTGGCGCTGCATGTACTCGTGCTGTGATAAATTCCGCGCCTCAGCGCCACCTAAAGAAAATTTTACTATGAACTGTAATATTATGCGTTTCGACTTTATCGATATAATTAAATTTTTATTGGTTTAATTTTAATCTGTTTAGAATAAAAATATAAAATTCACAAAAATTTAATATATTATATAAGCACTAATTTAAAGCAACAGACTAATACATATATTAATTTTTTCGATGTAAATTCATTAGTGTTGTCTAGATAGAAATACCCAGCAAACTATGCGCTCAATTCATAAAGAAGCTAATAATAAAATAAATTGATTAAGTAACACTAGGTATTGATATGAGGCATTGTAAGCTACATACTCTACCACAGTTATGCCCATTAGAGGCATGCCTGTTCCACAATGGGGTTGACCAGAATATGTAAAAGATAGGAAAATTATGCCCCAACTTTACTGTCAATGTTAAATTATAAAGGTCTAGATGGGTTGGAATAAATACATAAGCACGAACATCAACGCTTTATAGGATTTATGGTTAATCATAACTATGAATAGCCTTCAATGTGGCTGATCAGCATGAGAAAAACGATGCCTTCACTTGTATTACACATAAAATATTAGTGGTTTCTGGTCTAGTTTGAACAGAAAAACCTGAGTCACCAGCGCATTAAAGCCTTCGTGGTTGTCTACATTTACGTCTGTTACGTCAGAATCTTCTTACAATGGAATCGACCATCATGGATGCGGAGTAGGGAACAATATCTCTTTATCTCTCATGTCTGGATCGGATTCAAACCAGGGGACCCACAGCGATAAGGTAAGACCTTATCATGAGACCCTCTAGCCAACCAATAATTTAATAGGAAACTTTTACTACTTTTGTAACAGAATCAATAGAAAAATTCAAGTATTTCAGATAAAAGAATCCGACATCGAAAAATTGTAAATTAAGGAAGTTAGAAATCATGAACATGTGTTGTTAAATCTTCTTCTAAAGAATTCTTCTTTTTACTGTTAAATAATTTATACACACTTTTCCATGAATATTCAAACAATAGAAAGTTGAACTTCCTCTGAAAGGATAATAGAATTTTCTACTTCGATAATTCTTCAGGAATAATATTTATAAATTAAAATTAATTCTTATATTTATGACAAAAGTTTTAAACAAAAATATATAAAACTCTTTTAAATTTTATCAACTTAACTTTTACTTTATTTAATTTAATTAATAAGAAAAGATAAAAACATAATTTTAAATGAAATTCTTATTTTAAAATTTTCATAATGAATAATTTTTTAACGTTAATTACATGCACTTGAAACGTATATACAGGTATTGAGCTACCATTGGTTGTTTAATCGTTTAAAATCAGCCAATGAACACAAAGATGCTATTCAAATTGACTAATGGTTGATATTTTGTCATTTTTAAATTCATTATTTCTCGAGATAAATGCTTTTAAACTGATCAATAATTCAATTATGTTATTTTAAACTACTCGAATAAAATCAATAACAAATGTAGCATTTTAAATTGATTAAATTTCGAAATATAACGTTTTAAATTGATAAAATAAAACTTTTAGCCTGCCTACAAACTAACCAATAAACTGAAGTATTATTTAAATTAGCCAATAATTCATTTAAATTGATCAATACGTATTTAAAAATCGATCAATAATAAAGCATCGCTTAAATTAACCAATAATTGCGAAGTATCATTTAAATTAACCAATAACTACACTGATTAACTTGCACTAACCAATAATAGCTAACCGTAAATTTAAACTAACCAATAATGAGCCAATTATATTTGAAATTAACCAATAAAGTTTTATCTTTCTTTCTTTCCAAGCAGAATAATATAAGAGTATAAAACCATTAAAATATAAACGATTTTTATTGATTATTTTCAAAAAAATCGACCAATAAAAAGATATAGCTTTCCGAATTAACAAAAAAAAAAAAAAAAAGGAAAATAAATCTCTCTCGAACTAGCTGATAAAGAAGATAAATAGAATTTTAAATTGCTAAATTATTATTTACATATTCTTCCTTCCATATATCTATCTCTTTAGCTGATATAAAGAGAAAAATAAACATTTTAATTATTATTTTATTACGAAAATATTCTTGTAAGAGATTTATAAGATATATATATACAATTGTAACTATTAGTTCTCTATACCATTACCCACATTTTACTCAAAATTTTATTTCTTTACATTCACTTCTTACATCTTCATATGAAAAATTCATTTTTCTTCCCCCTCAATTTTCTCTCCACTTTTCTTTTCCATCAATCATTTATCATTACTCAAATATCTTTCTAAAAATTCATCTCTTTCAGGAAAGAAAATGATATAAAGACGAAGAATATATATATATATATATACACTTTCTTTAAATTGAGTGAAACTAAACAAACATTGATATTTATTTTCTCTTTCACTTACTACTTTATATTAAATTTGTACTGTACCTATATTTTCTTACTATATATTAGAATATATAAAAATTTTTATTTCTATTTAATTATTTAGAATTTATACAAAATAAATATTTCATAAAAATACTTTCTATTTTCATAATTAAAAAAAAAAAATGTATATTTTTTACTATTGGCCAATTTAAAACGAATTTCCTCTCTTATTGGCCAATTTAAAACGACTTTCTTCTCTTATTGGTCAATTTAAATAATATATTTAAAATTTCTTTAAATTTAAATTTAAATTAGCCAATAGAAGACACGTTATATAAAAAAACGACCAATAAGCAGCCTTAATATCTTAAACTGAACAATTATAAATTTACGTAATTTAAATTAACCAATTATTTAAACATGCCATAAAAACTGACCAATAATACAAGATATTTATTTAAATTGAGTATAAAAAAAAAGAGTCAATTTTATTTCAAATTGAATTATCTAACGTTAAATAAACATTTATCTTTCATCACAGTACATTAGGCTATAAATATTTAAATAAATTCACACTTGTTTACATTTGTACGATTTCTTTTTGTAGAATTCGACAATAGAAAATTCTTTGATTTTTAAGTATTTTGATAAAATTTTTGCCATAATATTCACGTATTATTATTATTTTTTTTAATTTGACATTTTAAAATGATAAAATACATGAAATTTTAAGTTGGAAAAGTCACGTTAAAGGGGGAGGAAACTTTTTTATCATTCAATTTTCTTATTAATTGAATTTTTTATCTTAATTTTAATACATTTATTGGGTTTATTAATTATTTATCCATGCTTTAACAACCTGTAAAGATCAATTTTTATATCAAATTTTGTAGCTTTACATGGTTATAACGCAACAAAAGCTATGAAAATTTGCATAATAGCTGCGGAAATAAATTACATAATTTGTTGTTATTCAAATTAGAAAGTAAAATAAAGTTTTAAATTTATTTTTAATTATTTAAATGACAAGAACATAGTTATAGTAGAGATCATACGATGAAATTGCTATGATTTGGAGATGTTTGTAGGTATAATTTAGGGATATTTAGGGAATCTTATCCTCAGAGATCTTTGGATAAATTTACAGTAAACATATTTAAATTCTGTATATTTTTATTCTAGTTTTAGCTAAAGAAAATTAAATATTCATTCATTTAACTTGCAACCACTGCTTTCAATTCATTAAATTATTGTCTTATATTCCCACTAGAATGATTTACATAAGAAAAATTTCCACAGTTTTCACTACTAAATAAACTTAAAACATTATTTAATTTGTTCGATGTGTAATCGATAAAGATAACTGGAGACACTCTAAAGGATATCCCACGTGAACGGATACGTTTTGTGATTCAACTAGAATCATGAAAGAGACAAGAAGCCATTTAATCGACGAAGTAGAAGAGAAATCAAAGAAGTTTCACACTATGGCAGTGTCATTGATTTTACCGATTTTTCAAAGAAAATTGTGAAAATATGAAAAGATCTGATGCTGTCAGGAAAGAGGAGAAAGCGCTTCTCAAAAAACACGATTAACTGGCGTATCGATAATGTGTCAACTGATATTGAATTGGTTGTAGAAAAAAAAAAAGACTAAACTTATGCTAGAAATTTTCCCTTTAGGAGATGAATCGACTACTTTAAGCGGCTAAACTTAGACCTTCGTCAAATGTCGAAGGTATTGATGTGGACTCAATCAAAGAAAACTTTCTATATGAAATCACGTAAAGTGGAGCAATAAAGATAAAATATTTTTTGTTTTCTTCAAATTATATATAATTTACATTATAAAATTTCATTTAAAACGATCTAGAAGATTCATTGGTCAATTTTTACGGCATGTTTTCCTTATTGGTTAGTTTGAATTTTCATATCAATACAATTGGTCATTTACAGAATACTGTATTTGAATAAATAGGTGATATATTCAGCATTTCTAATAATATAACGTAATGGGTCGTGTTCAATAGGAAAGAAATTGGTTGTTAACTAATGTCCCACAGATCTTCATGTACTGGATAGAAGGCTCCACCTCTTAGCTTTCTCGTAATACAACGGGACTTTCAGACCTGAGCTAGGTGACTTTCCTCCATATAAATATATTCTTATTATGGTTTGGTTTATTTGTATAAGAAAACGCAAAACGCGGGCAATCTGCCGAGAGGGGATACCTTCCGGGAGGACTTTCTATGAGAAACTGAATGTTTAGGTGTTACAAACGTGAATAAAACCCGAAAAACACCACGTGACAAGCCCGTTGGCGAGAGGCGAACCCGCGAGAGGTGGTTTTATTACACTCGACCACTGGTGGGCACGACTCTTATTACAGATTTGTTATATTAATTCTGAAAGAAACTAACTCAAACCTATATCATGATTAGGTGAGCGGAAATTCGATTAATTGATAGAATGCCACAGCCAAAAACTCCAAGTTAAATAGCTTTACAACTATCTAGTCTCTACAGAATGATATCAAATTATAAGTTCATCTCCAAAGAATGTTATCGATTCATCTTAATACATTTACCTAGCGTACATTTATACGAACTGATACTGAATATATCTTAACAACGAAATCCCACAGAGTAAAAGAGAAAGCAATTGACAGAAATTGTCAAGCATAAGATGATAATTGCTCACTCAACCATGACTCCAAATTAAGAATCACTGATCCAGAAAGTAATTTATGAATCATACAAATCAAAGCAGTTTATCCCTAAAGAATTATACCAATATCGAACATATTAAAAAAAAGACCTTCCCTTGTAATATTTTCATCTCAACCACATCCAAATTGGTGTCGAGGAATTTTTCTTTCGTCGACACGGACAATTTTAACAATATTTCTTGAATAAAATCCTTCTATTCATTTAATTATCTCGCTTATTGTCCCTTAATGGAGCACAAAATCCATATTTTCAGATAATAGCATATTAGTCTGACTAAATTTATTAAAATCCTATCAGGAGTCATTTTTCTCTGATTTATATTCACATAAATAAAGAGATTCATCAATATTCATGAGAATTTCCTTCAAAGTGTAATGATAATACTTTTCAATTCTCCTTTAACAAATTTACCATTTGTTCATAAGAATAATATATTTTTAATTAAAATTTATTTTTAAAAAACGTATATATCTATATATATTACACAAACCTCTTGCAAATAATCAAACTTAATTAAGTATTAAATAATAGTCAATTAATTTTTTAATTAATTAAAATTTTTGTAGTAAAAATAAAGTTGTAACACCAAAATTAATTTTTAAGCGAATATAATTGTAATTTTTATATATTTAATTAAACAAGTTTTCAATAGNAGTACAACAGATTCTTATTCTCCATTCAAATATTTTATTTTGTATCTTGAAGATATTGAAGAATCGCATTGCTTTGCTGTATATGAATCAAATATCCAATTTGTAGTTAAATAAAAACTTGAATTTTGTTATGAAACATCCAAAAAGTTTTTCCTTTGAATCTTCAATTCATGTCATCAAAGCTTTTCTTAAGAATGATAAAAAACTTATAAAAATTCTTCAAAGTACAATGTGATCTTATTGTTGGATCGTATGGGGTGGTTCGTTTTTGTATCGCGTATTCTGTTACTACTTATCTTACAATTTGTATGGAAATATAAAATAAAAATTGATGTATTATGTGCTGTATACACGCTTCTACTAGAAAACATTGCTACTTTGACTTCTTTATTAACTGTTAATAAATTAACTCTCTTGAGGATCGCATGAGTGTTACATTACTATCAGCACGCTTCATTCTAGTGAATTGAATTTTACTTCACTACAACAAAAATCGATTAAAAGGTAAAAATTCAATACTTTATCACTATTAGATTTAAAAAGATCCCCCAATGATGGGTATCATTCCCGTGAGCGTGAACTTACTAAAGGGTCATTATTGTAAGGGACAATAATGACCCTTTAGTGGGTCCACGCTCACCAGTGGCAGAGTGGCTTAAACCACTGAGCACTGATAGTGATAGATGTAAAATAATAATAATTATTATAATTATCAACAATTGCAACAATTTCATGTATTTATCTAGATCATAAATGCTTCATCTTGTCGTTGAAATCAAGTTCATTCTGCATCCTCTTCTTCTTCTTCTTCTTCTTCTTCTCTATCCCAATATTTTCCCTTCAATGCTATTAAGTTAATTTTGCTTTTTCCTCCTCCAAACACTGTAACAACTCGATTTAATTGTATATGTGTGTGTTTTTTGAAATTTAATGCCTGGAATATTGGTAATCATAATTCAAAATCAGCATGAGTGAGTATTATATTGTATTTTAGTAAGCTTAAATGATTGAATTCGCACATTATGTTGCCATTTCATCAATCTTCATAACGTTTTTTTAGTTTTGAAAGACTACAGAAACGTCATAAATAAATTTAGGAAGCTTATTTACAATTTTTCTATTAAATTAAATATCCTATACTCACATATTTATATAAAATAAAACTTATATTGCATGCATGCCAGAATAAAACAAGAAGTTTAACCTGCAAAAAGAAAGTTTCTCACAAATAATTCATTGCTTGCCGTTATTTTGATACTAAACAAATGCCAATTTTGAATTAATCAACTAATAATTATCCAAAGTCTGCAATGCCATTTGAACTTTAAACCGTTTCACCAGAAAGTGGTAACACTGAGACAACACCGCTGATGATGTAGTAAATATAAGTTACAGTAACCTATTCAAAGTCAGGCCTTGATATAATAAATCCTTAATATTAAATATATGCCAAGCCTTAATATAATAGAGATTATGTTCATCCGTCTTACTCTCATCATGCATCGCGATGTATCGTTCGGTTGGTTGCAAAAGTAATCTTTCTGCAAGCTCGCATCTATTTGTGTTCTTTCATGACAATAAATCACTCCAGTTGCAGCCGAAATGCCAAAATTTGATCGATTTATATATAAATTTGTATGTTTCTACTTTGTTTCTTTGAATGATTTAACTTTCTCTTAAGTTTCTGCTCGTCTTTGATTAGTTTAAATGCTACAAAGCAGAAATTTTTAATGACATTTCACGAAATTCTTTTGATGCCCGACGCGAGAGTAGAAAATTTCATCTAATAAAACGAAATTTAATTGTTTTAAAATGTCTAGATTTCGTAAACAGCAAAAAACTTCCGTAAAACTTCATAATTTTCCCGTGTAAACTGACTTTTAAGGCAAATATTTACGAGTTTTTCATCGAATACAAACAAATAACATGATAAAACTGATCATGGATCACAAAATTTATTTACTTACAGCCAATTTAATTATTTTTAACCAAAACAAGAAAAAAAGATAATAAAAAAAAATACATTTAAGAAAATATGTTTGAAAACATCGAACAATGCAAATGAGCTTATATATAATCCCTGTTGTTAGGATCAATTAGAGTAAAAAAAAAATAATAATAATAATATTAAGTAAAACGCCCAGAGAGGTCGCTATTTAAAATATCGCCATCTTGTTTTTTTTAACGGTTAAACGTTTATTTGATTTGATTTGATTTTTTAAAATATTATTCGAGTAATTTCGAGTTTTATAATTTATTATTAATTATTTTTAAATTTTATAGAATAATACTTTAAAAATATTTATTTTAAAACTAAATAATATTTAAGCTCATTTAAAAAATTACGATAATTATTGTGTTTTTTTAATATTATAAAAAAAACTTGTAAAAATATTCGCTATGAAATATTAAAAATAAATGTATTCAGTTTGAAAAATATTTAATTTTTCATTCAACTGAATAAAGCATTATTCAAATACAGGAAAAAAGAAAATCTTAGAAAAACTTTTGCGAAGAAAATTGACAAAATTTATGGCATTCCTAAAATTAGAAATAAATTTATCAAAGTTTTAAAGTTTAGATATTAAATTATGATAAATTTAAGACAAAATAGCTGTTTAGAAAACTAATTCGTTATACCGAGGTCGTGCGTTATATCGGGGGTAAGTCCTATATTGTTCCTTCCCTCAAACCTAAAGTTGCGCTCAAAATTGCGTTTACGTGTGAATCTCGATATAACGCCAATTCGTTATATCGAAGTGTTGATAGCGTCATATTAAAACAAACGTTATAACGCACATATAAGTTATAAAGTTATTTAAATCATAACATTTGTAAACATTTGCTGAGTTAACCTCGAAATAACGATAAGTCGTTACATGCTCTTGATATCATTATGTCGGGGTACGTGCTTATATATGGAACTTTATGCTATATCGAGGTTTAAACAACCATATTTGTTACAAACAAACATATATTCAAATTATTTTACATATAACTCTAAATTAATAATGATTAAATGACGTAAAAATCGGTATTTTAAAGAGAATTAAATAAAAGAAAATTCGAGATTAAATTTAATCTTGTTTAATTAGAATAATTAAAGCGAAGAATCAAATTAAAACTTCGATTTTTTTTAAAATTTTAAATAGAAAATTAATCGAAATTAAACAAAGGATTAAATTAAACAAAGTTTAAATTTAAACTTTAACTATCCTGAAGATGAATTTAATGACAATTAAATAAGAAACTTGATTACAATTTAAGGTAACAACTTTCAATTAATCTGCGAATTATACTTTAATAGGATACTCAATTAACTATAGAATAAAGTTAATCGGCGTTTTAATTCACTATTAATCCGGATAAATCATAATTAATTTCTAAGTGAATTACTCGTGAAAATTAATTACTATTTAAGATTATAATTTAAAAATTAAATCATTAATATTGTTAATTCTAATTACCTTAATCCATATTAATTTAATCTCAAAAGTTAATTTAATTCCTAATGAGGTCAAATCACCTATCGAATTAATCCTGATTACCTGAATAATGAAAATGAATGCGGATTAATCAGATGATCAAAATAATCCGGATTAAATATGTTACTGATTAAATTTTCAAATTAATTCCAATTAACTAGATGATTAAATAAATTAATAAACCCAGGATTAATTCTGATTAACTAGATAAAGAAAACAATAATCCAGCTTAACTACATGATTAAGTAGATGATTAAACTAATCCTGATTAATTAAGAGCAACTAGATGATTAACTAGATAAACGAATTAATCTTCATTAATTAGATGGATGATCAACTAGGGATGATCAATCTTATTCCAATTATCTGGATGATCAAACTAATTTCGGCTTACTAGACAATTAAGTAAATGTTCAAATGATTCCTTATTAACTAGATGATAAAACTAGTCCGGATTAACAAGATCATCATCCAGATGATCGAACCGATCTTGATTATATAAATTATAAATTAAATTCTAAAATTAATGCCAAATAACTAAATGTTTAAATATACGATCAAATCTGGAATAACTGATTAATCATAAAATAATTCTAGTAACTGGATGATCAATCACATCCATATAATTAGATAATTAAATAAATTATAAAAAATATTAATTAATTAAATAAAGAAATTAATCCAAATTAAGTAAACGATCTAGTAGATGTTCTAAGACGGGATTAATCCGGATTAACTATATAATTAAAAAATAATTATGATTAACCAGATGATTAGTTTAATCCCAGTTAATTATTAAACAAATGATGATGAAATTCAGATGAATTAAACTGTCAAATTAATCCTAGATGATCAAGCGAAGTTCAAATCCGGATGAAGCAGATAATCAAAATGCAATCCAGATAACTGGATGATAAATTCGATTATTAAATTTATTTAATATTAGTTTCAGAATTAAATTAACATTAGAACTATCGAGTTACCAAAATCCTTTTTTCCCTACACAAAATTGTGATATAAATCTTGAAAAAATCATCCATAAAATCAAATGAAAATTTAACTTAAAAATTACGAAATAAGTAAAGAAAAAAAATCATCCTTCAATCATCATACGCAAGTAACAGCGAAGAATAATGGATGATTTACTTTTGTGAGTCGGTTATAACAACAACCTTCAATATTTATGAAGACTTTAACAAGGTTAACAAGTAAAGTAAGCTGATATCATCCATTTAACAACTTAAAAATATTCCTATTTTCCAAAAATATCCTTCATTCCTTCACCTAAATTATACTTTATCTTGGAATTTCAGGATAATGAGAGCCATATTTTAGAATTTTATTACAACAGTTTTATCATCTGCATAATTACTCAACCCAGATACAAAAATCATCCTTCGATTCTGTAGGATCAAAGGATGATTTTGGATGAACTCTTTGAAATTTTATTCCTCATCAATTGTCAAAGATGAAATGTAAAGAATTAAAAATTTACTAATTTCATTGATGAAGCCTTGTTAATAATGGACAGAACGTTAATTGTTGAGAAGTGTCTTTTCAGTTCTTCATCATCACCTTGATGAAAATCCAGTTGTTGACGAAAAACAGAAAAGACTATTCATGAATTGTTCTTAATGAAAAAGTATACAGTACTGAAAAGTTGCTATTTATCAACTATTACTGATGAACAACTGAAAATTACACCCAAGAATTGTTTTTGTTGAACTACTTTTATTGGTGAAGAACTAAAAAGTCACTACTCATCATCCATCATTGTTAATGAAGAACTGCAAAGAACTGAAAATTTACTGTCGTTGATAAAGGCTTGGGGACAGATAAGTTACTATTTGCCAATTGTTGAATGGCGACTTTGCAGTTGTTCATCAGCATCAATTGTTCTTGATGAAAAACTAGTTGTTGATAAAAGACTGAAAGAATTACTCATCACTTGTTCTTATTGAAGAACAGCAAAGAACTGGAAAGTTGCCATTCATCAACTGTTACTGATAAAGAACTGAAAATTACCACTCATCATTTGTCCTTGATGAATAAGCAATTCAGTTCTTTATGAGTAAGTAGTTTATTTATTAATATAAGAACTGAAAAATCACTACTGATGAAGAATTACTCATTCATAAAGAAGTGAAAAGTTACTACCCATCAATTCTTGATGAAGAACTGCAAAGAACTGAAAATTTACTACTATCATCGATGAAGACTTGTCAACGAGGACATACTTGTCAATAGTTAAGTAGTGACTTTTCAGTTCTTCAGCACTTTAATAAAGGTTTCGTCGATGAAAAACTGAGACTCGTCACTTCTTCTTAGATGAAGAACAGCAAAGAACTGAAGAGTCGCTCTTCACCAACTGTTAGTGATAAAGACTTTAATAAAGAAAACAAGTAAAAAAAACACCAAAAAATCTTAAAGAAGGACATTTCTTACAAAAATTATTCCTACTTTTGTTTAAAAAAAACAGCACCAAACTATTCTTCGTCCTTGACATAAATTACTCGCTTTATCTTGGCATTTGAGGATTATGAGAGCACGTTTTAGGATTTTTATTCCAACATTTTTATCCTCTTCATGCTACATATTCGAAAAATATCGACATATGTGGCAGATATAAATATCGACACGTGAATATCTCTATTTATTCTTCCAAAAAAAAAAAATAATACCCCATCGATATTTTTATATAAGTTTAAGGATCAATAAAAAAAGAATTTTTTCTGGACATGATTCTTCTGTATATTATTGTGCAGTCCAATAAATTTATGAATAGAGTAAGTCCTTTTTTGTTGATGGATAAATTTAAAAAAAGCAATATATACAGTAAAACCTGCCCAAAACGGAACCCGAATAAAACGGAAACCTGGCTAAACGGAAATGATTCTTTCAGAATGGGGAGTGATTTTATGTTAGAAAACCTTTTCAAAACTTTCCAAACTGATACAGTGTGCAATTTCGGTTTACACAGATTTTTACTGTATAATTTTATAGATATTTTTAGAATTTTTGCGTAATTTTTTTTCACTTAAACGTCGATAAATTAAGCTTTAAATTTGGAATTTTAGCGAAGAATAACAGAATTTTCTATTAAAATTTCTGTACATAACGTTATTTACATAGGATATGAAATAACTTTAAATATTTCTTTGTAGAAAAGGGCTGGCAGAATTACAATTTAATAAAAAGTAAAATACATCTGGATACGAGTCCAAATTTTGCTTGAGATGTCCAATCTTTTCTACAAAGAAATATTATATTTTTAATTGTGTTGGGATTGTCACCTGTGGACATTTTAAACTGTTTTGCATATTTGTGCAGAGTCATAGTCTCTAAATAAAGGTTATCTCTGCAATGGAAATAGTTGTTCCTGGTGATTGGACATGGCAAGCAAAATTGGACTCGTATCCAGATGTATTTTACTTTTTATTAAATTTAAATATTTCCTTAAAAAAAAACTAAAATTTTGAGGTTTGTTTCAGATTATTAAAAAGATTGAAAGACCTCTATACTGCGTTTTAAAGTAGAAATTAAGTTTAATTCTTATTACGAGGTTTTCTTCTAAAATCTTACGTTTTATCGAATTATCGAATTTTAAAATATGAATTTTATAATTTTCGAAAGAAAAGGTGTTAAATTTTGACTGCTTTTGAACATTTTAGCGATAAAACATAGCAAAATCCTACACAAAATGAAGATTCATGAAGTAGAAAGGACGATTCTACAGACTAACACTTTCATGAAATTGTCACCATCCTAATTATAAAATACTTTAAACTGGTTTGAATTTTCTTTACGACAATTTTTACAGCTTAATATCATAAAAGTACTCGATAAATACTGAAATTTCATCTAAAAAATCTAAAATAAAACACCCTCGTACTAATTCAAATGTAACAACGCCCAGCAATTTTAAGATTATAAAATACTTAAAAGTTTCAAGAAATTTCTGAACTGCAAGAAAACTGCAAAAATTTTACAAATATTGATCATAAAAATAAGCTATAAATCTTCAAATTTCATCTAAACATAAACTATAAATCTTCAAATTTCATCTAAAAGTAAACTATAAATCTTCAAATTTCATCTAAAAATATCCCTATAAAGATTTTTGGATCCTGAAACATCAAAATTCAATCATTAAAAAAACATGCCAAAAATAAAGAACGTAAGAAAAATTTTAAGAAATTTCAAAAATTTCTATAAACGAGATCAAAAATAGCAAAGATGCAGTATAAAGAAGCTCTGTAATCTTTGAAATCTTCGTGAAATTTGCTAGATACTTCACAAAGACAAAATTTTAGTAGTAGTAATCATAAAAGTAAGCAATAAATCTTGAAATTTCACCTAAAACCAGCATTAAAAATTAATTTTCGTATCTGAAACCATCAAACTTCAATCTCATAAAAGCTTACAGAGGAACCACAAGAAGAAGAAGAATGCCAACAATTGAAAATTTGAAAGAAATTCCAATAAAACCTATTTACATTCTAGAAATTAAGATTAAAAATAGAGGGAAGTGCTACATACTTTGAAATCTTCGTGAAATTGCAAGATACTTCACAAAGACACAATTTCAAAAGTAATAATCATGAATGTAAGCAATAAATCTTGAAATTTTACCTAAAAACACCATTAAAACGTAATTTACGTATACGAAAACACCAAACTTCAATTCCATAAAAGCTCACGGAGGAACCACACAAGAAGAAGAAGAATGCCAACAATTGAAACTTTCTAAGAAATTCCAAAAAAAACCCATTTATATATATTTTTTTAAATTCCAGAAAAATAACAAAAAAAACAGCACACACATTCAATTCCCATATCTTTAACAAATTAAATTTTACTATAAAAAAATCCTATGCCGAATAGAAATAAAAACAGTACAACTTTTGTTTGGATAAATAAAAAGAAGAGAATTATAAGAAAATAAATAAAATTTAATTCGAAAAAATCGATCAATTTATCGTTCAATTTTGTAAATGTCGAGTATTTGGACTAGAGAAATCATCAGATAAAACATTCTTTCTCTAGCCAAAACCGATATCAGATTTGTTCAAGATCCAAGAAAGAATTCTTCTAAATCTTGTATACATGTAAAGTTTTAGAAAATTTATCTGCTTCATTCTCTCTCCCCCTCTCTTCCTTTATACGAATTTATTCGATATTCACGGATATCAATAAGTTTTCTCNCGAAAAATTATTTTTAAGAATATAAACACAGAATTCGAAAAATTATTCTCGTAAAAAAATTAAAAATTACAAGAAATTTATGTAAATTTCCGTGCAAATCAGCCATTTTCTCGAAGGAAGTAAGCAAGTTTATCCAATGATTTCTTATATTTAAAAAAAAAATGCAATAATTAAATCAGTATTTATAAATAGAAAAGAAAAATTTACAATATTCTAAAAATTCCTTTACTAAAACTTGAAAAATTACAAGAAATTTATGCAAATTTGAATACAAATCAGTTGTTTTCTTAGAAGTAAGTTGATTTATCTAACGATTTCTTATGTATAAAGGAAAAAGCAATAGTTGGAAAACATAGAAAGGGGGGGGGAAAACATAAGAAAATAAATAAAATTTAATTCGAAAAAATCGATCAATTTATCGTTCAATTTTGTAAATGTCGAGTATTTGGACTAGAGAAATCATCAGATAAAACATTCTTTCTCTAGCCAAAACCGATATCAGATTTGTTCAAGATCCAAGAAAGAATTCTTTTAAATCTTGTATACATGTAAAGTTTTAGAAAATTTATCTGCTTCATTCTCTCTCCCCCTCTCTTCCTTTATACGAATTTATTCGATATTCACGGATATCAATAAGTTTTCTCTACGAGAAAACATTGTTTCCATGCTTTGTCTTGGTGAAATTTTTACGAGATTTGATGAAGATGTTTTGTTTTTATTTTGGTATTTTTAAAGGGCATTTTAGTAAATTTTTTGGGAAATTTTTACGGTATTTAGAACAGTGGTTAAAGGAATTTTTACAGGATTTTAGGGACAGACTTGGAGGAATTTTAAGAGGAATTTATGGAAAGATTTGGAGGCATTTCTAGAGGAATTTATGGAAAAAATTGGAGAAATTTCTGGAGGAATTTATGGAAAGATTTGAAGAAATTTTTGAAATAATTTAGAGTTTTGAGTGGAGGAAATTTTGGAATCATTTACATGATTGCTCGAAGAAATAATTGGGATTATTTATAGGAATCCTTGGAGAAAGTTTTGGGATAATTTAGAGGAATGCTTGCAATAATTTACAAAATTGTTTGGTGTAATGTTTTAACAAGTTTTTTTAAAATTACACAAAATTTCAAATATTATTTTTTTTTAAATTAAGAAATGTTTAGAGAATTCTCAAAAGAAAGTTTCAAATAGGAAAAAAATTATAAAATAATGTCTAATAATTTATAAATTTTAATAATTTAAAAATAACAATTTATAAAATTCGAAAAATTATAAAAGAATGTTTCGAAGTTTACACAAAATTCAAAAATCATTCTACAATCATTATTTTATAGAATTTTTTTTTAAAAAAAATAAAAACTTTTAAGGTGCTTTTCACAGAAAACTTTTAGTAAATTTAATTATCATTTATTTATTTATTTAAAAATATATAAGACAATTTTTTACAAATTCAATTCCTC